>NC_090726.1:193339751-193452251 GCF_036898095.1 Palaemon carinicauda
AGAAGGAGGAGGAGGAGAAAGAGGAGGAGGAGGAGAAAGAGGAGGAGAAGGAGGAGGAGGAGAAAGGGGAGGAGAAGGAGGAGGAGGAGAAAGAGGAGGAGAAGGAGGAGGAGAAATTCTCGAGTGATGAGAACTTAGATGAGTTTGAAGAAGAATTGGACTACGAAATTGATATTGACTTAGATGAACCTGAAATTGATGAGGAGGAGAAGGAGGAGGAGAAAGAGGAGGAGAAGGAGGAGGAGGAGAAAGGGGAGGAGAAGGAGGAGGAGGAGAAAGAGGAGGAGAAGGAGGAGGAGAAATTCTCGAGTGAGGAGAACTTAGATGAGTTTGAAGAAGAATTGGACTACGAAATTGATATTGACTTAGATGAACCTGAAATTGATGAGGAGGAGAAGGAGGAGGAGAAAGAGGAGGAGAAGGAGGAGGAGGAGAAAGAGGAGGAGAAGGAGGAGGAGAAATTCTCGAGTGATGAGAACTTAGATGAGTTTGAAGAAGAATTGGACTACGAAATTGATATTGACTTAGATGAACCTGAAATTGATGAGGAGGAGAAGGAGGAGGAGAAAGAGGAGGAGAAGGAGGAGGAGAAATTCTCGAGTGATGAGAACTTAGATGAGTTTGAAGAAGAATTGGACTACGAAATTGATATTGACTTAGATGGACCTGAAATTGATGAGGAGGAGAAGGAGGAGGAGGAGAAAGAGGAGGAGGAGGGGGAGGAGGAGGAGGAGGAGGAAGAAGAAGAAGAAGAAGAAGAAGAAGAGTCCAGTGACCTACTGGATCTTGTTTTGGGAGGTGTTGACATTGATGAGTTTGAAATCACTTCTCCAGAGGATCTCCAGGATTCAGAGACGACGGAGAACGAGGCTCTGTTCGCAGAGCTCCAGACGTTGGTGGCTGCCTCTGAACTCGACTGTGCCTTGGAGAAGATTCAAGAAACAATGTCCAAAGACAATCTGTTCCATTGGGTACTTATCGACCTGGCTCGCATCAAAGGAAATATCCTTTGCAATATGGGAAAACTGGAAGAAGCCAGCGAATGCTTCAACTTTGTTCTTGCTACCAACGAGGAATATTCCGATGCCAGGTTGAGACTGGCCCTATGCTGGTTGGCACTTGGACGTCACCAAGAAGCTCTTCGTGAATTTGAGAGACTGCGAATGGAAGGGGTTCTGGACTCCGACTTCATGTTCTATATTGATTCCTTGGTTGACATGAATTGCTATGGATGCCCATATGGAATCCTAGGCCTTAAGCCAGACGCTACTCAACACCAAATCGAAAAAGCTTTCAGAAAAATGGCCTTAAAATACCACCCTGACAAGTGCCGAGGTTCGGACGAAGAAATTCAAAGGTGCTGCAATAAGATGCACCAGCTCAATAGCACAATGGATATCTTGCGTGATGCTGACAAGAGAGTAAGATATGAAGAGACTTGGAAAGTTGTCCAAGACTTTACCAATATCATATTTAGCAATCCCAACCTCCCCGAATGGCCGCAACTTGAAGGGTATGATGACAAATTTCATAAGGAAGGAGATGAAGCAGAAGAAGAGACAGTGAAGGAGGACTCAACTGTCCTTTTCGAACTTACTGTAGGAGACGGTAACCTTATGGAATTTGAACTCGTTCCATCAGTGGCAATGCTGACTTACAAATCTATGGAAGTAGATGGAACAAAAGAGGAGGAGATGGAGGTTCATAGAGATGATGGCCATAATGAGAAGGAAGATGATGTTGAGGATGAAAAACGTAATGAGTTAGAGTGTCATGAAACTGATGAAGACACAGTTAACCGAGTGCAACTCAACCAAGGCGATCTGGACCACACAGAGTCTGAAATCTCTTCACCAGAAGATATGTTAGATGATGATGACGAGACTCTGTGGTCAGTCCTCCATATGATGGATGATGAGTCCGATGAAGATGAAGTCAGTTATTAAGGAGACTTCATTGGAGTATCAAAAGAATGCTTGGATTAAATGCTAAGTTGATGCCCTCACAATTTTGTGAAAGGAATAGTATCTTCTTCTTTTTCTTCTTCTTTTTTTTTAGGCTTAAGGTTTTTTTTTTAGGATTAAGGTTTTTTTTTTTTTAGGCTTAAGGACTGGCTATGCAGGTGAAGAAACTCTGGTACTGATGAAAGAGCGGGTGTTGTTTGGGTGGGGAAAATGACGCTTGGCTTCACCAACCAGCTAAAATTTAATGCTTGGCTTCACCGTACTGCCCACTTTGCTTCATCGACCGGCGCAACAATGACGCTGGACTTCACCACCTGACCTACAATGGCGCTTGGCTTCACCGCCTGGCCAAAAAATGGCGCTTGGCTTCACAAACCTAGCCCGCTTGGCTTCATCGCCCGGCACAACAATGGAGCTTGGCTTCACCGCCTGGCCTGCTTGGCTTCACCGCCCGGCCAAAAAATGGCGCTTGGCTTCACCACCTGGCCCGCTTGGCTTCATCGCCCGGCACAACAATGGCGCTTGGCTTCACCGCCTGGCCTGCTTGGCTTCACCGCCCGGCCAAAAAATGGCGCTTGGCTTCACCACCTGGCCCGCTTGGCTTCATCGCCCGGCACAACAATGGAGCTTGGCTTCACCGCCTGGCCTGCTTGGCTTCACCGCCCGGCCAAAAAATGGCGCTTGGCTTCATCACCTGGCCCGCTTGGCTTCATCGCCCGGCACAATAATGGCGCTTGGCTTCACCGCCTGGCCTGCTTGGCTTCACCGCCCGGCCAAAAAATGGCGCTTGGCTTCACCACCTGGCCCGCTTGGCTTCACCACCTGGCCCGCTTGGCTTCATCGCCCGGCACAACAATGGCACTTGGCTTCACCGCCTGGCCTGCTTGGCTTCACCGCCCGGCCATATAATGGCGCTTGGCTTCACCACCTGGCCCGCTTGGCTTCACCACCTGGCCCGCTTGGCTTCATCGCCCGGCCAAAAAATGGCGCTTGGCTTCGCCACCTGGCCCGCTTGGCTCATCGCCCGGCACAACAATGGCTTGGCTTCACTGCCTGGTCTGCTTGGCTTCACCGCCCGGCCATAAAATGGCGCTTGGCTTCACCGCCCGGCCTACAATGGCGCTTGGCTTCACCACCTGGCCCGCTTGGCTTCATCGCCCGGCACAACAGTAGCGCTTAGGATTGTTAAATTTTATTTTTTTTTTTAGGCTTAAGGTTTTTTTTTTTAGGTTTAAGGACTGGCTATGCAGGTGAAGAACCTCTAATACTGATGAACGAGTGAGGAAAATTACTTTTGGCTTCACCACCTGGCCCGCTTGGCTTCATTGCCCGGCACAACAATGGCGCTTGGCTTCACCGCCTGGCCTGCTTGGCTTCACCGCCCGGCCAAAAAATGGCGCTTGGCTTCACCACCTGGCCCGCTTGGCTTCATCGCCCGGCACAACAATGGCGCTTGGCTTCACCGCCTGGCCTGCTTGGCTTCACCGCCCGGCCAAAAAATGGCGCTTGGCTTCACCACCTGGCCCGCTTGGCTTCATCGCCCGGCACAACAATGGCGCTTGGCTTCACCGCCTGGCCTGCTTGGCTTCACCGCCCGGCCAAAAAATGGCGCTTGGCTTCACCACCTGGACCGCTTGGCTTCATCGCCCGGCACAACAATGGCGCTTGGCTTCACCGCCTGGCCTGCTTGGCTTCACCGCCCGGCCAAAAAATGGCGCTTGGCTTCACCACCTGGCCCGCTTGGCTTCATCGCCCGGCACAACAATGGCGCTTGGCTTCACCGCCCGGCCAAAAAATGGCGCTTGGCTTCACCACCTGGCCCGCTTGGCTTCATCGCCCGGCACAACAATGGCGCTTGGCTTCACCGCCTGGCCTGCTTGGCTTCACCGCCCGGCCATAAAATGGCGCTTGGCTTCACCACCTGGCCCGCTTGGCTTCATCGCCCGGCACAACAATGGCGCTTGGCTTCACCGCCTGGCATGCTTGGCTTCACCGCCCAGCCAAAAAATGGCGCTTGGCTTCACCACCTGGCCCGCTTGGCTTCATCGCCCGGCCCAACAATGGCGCTTGGCTTTACCGCCTGGCCTGCTTGGCTTCACCGCCCGGCCAAAAAATGGCGCTTGGCTTCACCACCTGGCCTGCTTGGCTTCCTCGCCCGGCCCAACAATGGCGCTTGGCTTCACCGCCTGGCCTGCTTGGCTTCACCGCCCGGCCAAAAAATGGCGCTTGGCTTCACCGCCTGGCTTGCTTGGCTTCACCGCCCGGCCAAAAAAAGGCGCTTGGCTTCATCGCCCGGCCAAAAAATGGCGCTTGGCTTCACCGCCTGGCCTACAATGGCGCTCGGCTTCACCGTCTGGCCAACTTGGCTTAACCTCCCGGTCTAAACATGACGCTAGGCTTCATCACCTGGCCCAACAATGACCCTTGGCTTCACCACAAAATTTCAAATGTCATCAATCACGACTGACCACATAAGCTAGCTGGAATGAGGGGAGTTGGCCGAAAGCTATTTCAGAAGGAAGGGCAACCTCTGGCGCGGCGGAAAAACCCGTAAGTTCAATGCCCAGAATGCTGAAGTAGGTTTCAAATTGCTTCTCTAAGTAATCCAACTCATATACAAGTCATGACACCAATAATAAGCTAGCTGGAATGAGGGAAGTTGGCCGAAAGCTATTTCAGAAGGAAGGGCAACCTCTGGCGCGGCGGAAAAACCCGTAAGTTCAATGCCCAGAATGCTGAAGTAGGTTTCAAATTGCTTCTCAAAGTAATCCAATTCATATACAAGTCATGACACCAATAATAAGCTAGCTGGAATGAGGGAAGTTGGCCGAAAGCTATTTCAGAAGGAAGGGCAACCTCTGGCGCGGCGGAAAAACCCGTAAGTTCAATGCCCAGAATGCTGAAGTAGGTTTCAAATTGCTTCTCAAAGTAATCCAATTCATATACAAGTCATGACACCAATAATAAGCTAGCTGGAATGAGGGAAGTTGGCCGAAAGCTATTTCAGAAGGAAGGGCAACCTCTGGCGCGGCGGAAAAACCCGTAAGTTCAATGCCCAGAATGCTGAAGTAGGTTTCAAATTGCTTCTCAAAGTAATCCAATTCATATACAAGTCATGACACCAATAATAAGCTAGCTGGAATGAGGGAAGTTGACCGAAAGCTATTTCAGAAGGAAGGGCAACCTCTGGCGCGGCGGAAAAACCCGTAAGTTCAATGCCCAGAATGCTGAAGTAGGTTTCAAATTGCTTCTCAAAGTAATCCAATTCATATACAAGTCATGACACCAATAATAAGCTAGCTGGAATGAGGGAAGTTGGCCGAAAGCTATTTCAGAAGGAAGGGCAACCTCTGGCGTGGCGGAAAAACCCGTAAGTTCAATGCCCAGAATGCTGAAGTAGGTTTCAAATTGCTTCTCAAAGTAATCCAATTCATATACAAGTCATGACACCAATAATAAGCTAGCTGGAATGAGGGAAGTTGGCCGAAAGCAATTTCAGAAGGAAGGGCAACCTCTGGCGCGGCGGAAAAACCCGTAAGTTCAATGCCCAGAATGCTGAAGTAGGTTTCAAATTGCTTCTCAAAGTAATCCAATTCATATACAAGTCATGACACCAATAATAAGCTAGCTGGAATGAGGGGAGTTGGCCGAAAGCTATTTCAGAAGGAAGGGCAACCTCTGGCGCGGCGGAAAAACCCGTAAGTTCAATGCCCAGAATGCTGAAGTAGGTTTCAAATTGCTTCTCAAAGTAATCCAACTCATATACGTCATGACACCAATAATAAGCTAGCTAGAATGAGGGGAGTTGGCCGAAAGCTATTTCAGAAGGAAGGGCAACCTCTGGCGCGGCGGAAAAACCCGTAAGTTCAATGCCCAGAATGCTGAAGTAGGTTTCAAATTGCTTCTCAAAGTAATCCAATTCATATACAAGTCATGACACCAATAATAAGCTAGCTGGAATGAGGGAAGTTGGCCGAAAGCTATTTCAGAAGGAAGGGCAACCTCTGGCGCGGCGGAAAAACCCGTAAGTTCAATGCCCAGAATGCTGAAGTAGGTTTCAAATTGCTTCTCAAAGTAATCCAACTCATATACAAGTCATGACACCAATAATAAGCTAGCTAGAATGAGGGGAGTTGGCCGAAAGCTATTTCAGAAGGAAGGGCAACCTCTGGCGCGGCGGAAAAACCCGTAAGTTCAATGCCCAGAATGCTGAAGTAGGTTTCAAATTGCTTCTCAAAGTAATCCAATTCATATACAAGTCATGACACCAATAATAAGCTAGCTGGAATGAGGGAAGTTGGCCGAAAGCTATTTCAGAAGGAAGGGCAACCTCTGGCGCGGCGGAAAAACCCGTAAGTTCAATGCCCAGAATGCTGAAGTAGGTTTCAAATTGCTTCTCAAAGTAATCCAATTCATATACAAGTCATGACACCAATAATAAGCTAGCTGGAATGAGGGAAGTTGACCGAAAGCTATTTCAGAAGGAAGGGCAACCTCTGGCGCGGCGGAAAAACCCGTATGTTCAATGCCCAGAATGCTGAAGTAGGTTTCAAATTGCTTCTCAAAGTAATCCAATTCATATACAAGTCATGACACCAATAATAAGCTAGCTGGAATGAGGGAAGTTGGCCGAAAGCTATTTCAGAAGGAAGGGCAACCTCTGGCGCGGCGGAAAAACCCGTAAGTTCAATGTCCAGAATGCTGAAGTAGGTTTCAAATTGCTTCTCTAAGTAATCCAAATTATATACAAGTCGTGAGTTATCATAGGACATTCATGAAGTACTGATGAATTTTGAATTGATATGAAAAATAAATAGAAATAGGGAGGGAAGGAAGAAGGGTCGTGGGAACCAAGCCTACAATAATGGATGTAGGCAAAACCCACCTGATGAGCTCCTTGGTAAGGGTGAAACCCTTATATATGTCACTTTGGTAATAGTATGTAGTAATTGATTTATATATATATATATATATATATATATATATATATATATATATATATATATATATATATATATATATATATATATATATATATATATATATATATATATATATATATATATATATATATATATATATATATATATATATATATATATATGAACATATATCACAAGCACACGTGATTTCAATCAATGTAAATATCACCCACGAACGGCATTTAATACCGAATTCTATCTTGGGAATATATATCCACTTGGAATTCATTTTATGGTAACAGCTTCTGGCCGGGTGGATATTCGAACCCCCACCTGTGCGGCTTGAAACTATGCCTACAGTGACTCTACCGAGTGAGCTATCAAGAGAGAATAAAAGTTTATGACAAATCTCCGTACATATTCCTATCGAATTTAGGAATCTGTTCATAGACTTGAAATAAACCTATCTCGACCATGATAGCTGAATCGTGAGTTTGTAACACGTGGTTGTTTTAAATGAACATATATCACAAGCACACGTGATTTCAATCGATGTAAATATCACCCACGAACGGCATTTAATACCGAATTCTATCTTGGGAATATATATCCACTTGGAATTCATTTTATGGTAACAGCTTCTGGCCGGGTGGAGATTCGAACCCCCACCTGTGTGGCTTGAAACTATGCCTACAGTGACTCTACCGAGTGAGCTATCAAGAGAGAATAAAAGTTTATGACAAATCTCCGTACATATTCCTATCGAATTTAGGAATCTGTTCATAGACTTGAAATAAACCTATCTCGACCATGATAGCTGAATCGTGAGTTTGTAACACGTGGTTGTTTTAAATGAACATATATCACAAGCACACGTGATTTCAATCAATGTAAATATCACCCACGAACGGCATTTAATACCGAATTCTATCTTGGGTGATATTTACATTGATTGAAATCACGTGTGCTTGTGATATATGTTCATTTAAAATAACCACGTGTTACAAACTCACGATTCAGCTATCATGGTCGAGATAGGTTTATTTCAAGTCTATGAACAGATTCCTAAATTCGATAGGAATATGTACGGAGATTTGTCATAAACTTTTATTCTCTCTTGATAGCTCACTCGGTAGAGTCACTGTAGGCATAGTTTCAAGCCGCACAGGTGGGGGTTCGAATCTCCACCCGGCCAGAAGCTGTTACCATAAAATGAATTCCAAGTGGTTATATATTCCCAAGATAGAATTCGGTATTAAATGCCGTTCGTGGGTGATATTTACATTGATTGAAATCACGTGTGCTTGTGATATATGTTCATTTAAAATAACCACGTGTTACAAACTCACGATTCAGCTATCATGGTCGAGATAGGTTTATTTCAAGTCTATGAACAGATTCCTAAATTCGATAGGAATATGTACGGAGATTTGTCATAAACTTTTATTCTCTCTTGATAGCTCACTCGGTAGAGTCACTCTAGGCATAGTTTCAAGCCGCACAGGTGGGGGTTCGAATCTCCACCCGGCCAGAAGCTGTTACCATAAAATGAATTCCAAGTGGATATATATTCCCAAGATAGAATTCGGTATTAAATGCCGTTCGTGGGTGATCTTTACATTGATTGAAATCACGTGTGCTTGTGATATATGTTCATTTAAAATAACCACGTGTTACAAACTCACGATTCAGCTATCATGGTCGAGATAGGTTTATTTCAAGTCTATGAACAGATTCCTAAATTCGATAGGAATATGTACGGAGATTTGTCATAAACTTTTATTCTCTCTTGATAGCTCACTTGGTAGAGTTACTGTAGGCATAGTTTCAAGCCACACAGGTGGGGGTTCGAATCTCCACCCGGCCAGAAGCTGTTACAATAAAATGAATTCCAAGTGGATATATATTCCCAAGATAGAATTCGGTATTAAATGTCGTTCGTGGGTGATATTTACATTGATTGAAATCACGTGTGCTTGTGATATATGTTCATTTAAAATAACCACGTGTTACAAACTCACGATTCAGCTATCATGGTCGAGATAGGTTTATTTCAAGTCTATGAACAGATTCCTAAATTCAATAGGAATATGTACGGAGATTTGTCATAAACTTTTATTCTCTCTTGATAGCTCACTCGGTAGAGTCACTGTAGGCATAGTTTCAAGCCGCACAGGTGGGGGTTCGAATCTCCACCCGGCCAGAAGCTGTTACCATAAAATAAATTCTAAGTGGATATATATTCCCAAGATAGAATTCGGTATTAAATGCCGTTCGTGGGTGATATTTACATTGATTGAAATCACGTGTGCTTGTGATATATGTTCATTTAAAATAACCACGTGTTACAAACTCACGATTCAGCTATCATGGTCGAGATAGGTTTATTTCAAGTCTATGAACAGATTCCTAAATTCGATAGGAATATGTACGGAGATTTGTCATAAACTTTTATTCTCTCTTGATAGCTCACTCGGTAGAGTCACTGTAGGCATAGTTTCAAGCCGCACAGGTGGGGGTTCGAATCTCCACCCGGCCAGAAGCTGTTACCATAAAATGAATTCCAAGTGGATATATATTCCCAAGATAGAATTCGGTATTAAATGCCATTCGTGGGTGATATTTACATTGATTGAAATCACGTGTGCTTGTGATATATGTTCATTTAAAATAACAACGTGTTACAAACTCACGATTCAGCTATCATGGTCGAGATAGGTTTATTTCAAGTCTATGAACAGATTCCTAAATTCGATAGGAATATGTACGGAGATTTGTCATAAACTTTTATTCTCTCTTGATAGCTCACTCGGTAGAGTCACTGTAGGCATAGTTTCAAGCCGCACAGGTGGGGGTTCGAATCTCCACCCGGCCAGAAGCTGTTACCATAAAATGAATTCCAAGTGGATATATATTCCCAAGATAGAATTCGGTATTAAATGCCGTTCGTGGGTGATATTTACACACACACATATATATATATATATATATATATATATATATATATATGTATATATATATATATATATATATATATATATATATATATATATATATGTATATATATACATATATATATATATATATATATATATATATATATATATATATATATATGCAGTATATATATATATATATATATATATATATATATATATATATATATATATATATATATATATATATATATATATATATATGCATGGATATTTGCACATTAACTCAGACACACATGAAGGCCCACACCACCATAGAGATTATCCGTATAACTTTCATCTGAAGGGAGTGTCTCAATAGAATCCCGTTGACTTTTGACTGTAGGCCTTTGGAGGGCAGTGCCTACAGCCTCAAGTATTCTAAGCCAGCCGAATTTGATGGAACTCATATTGTTCAAAACAAAAGCAACTACAGCCGGCTCATAATACCTGAAGCTGTAAGCATCTCCTTCCAAAGGCCAACACTCAACACTCAATGGGATTCTGATTATATGCTCCCTTATAGCAGAAAGCCGTATAGATAATCTCTGTGGTGGTGTTGGGTCGAGTGTGTGCTAGAGTATTGTAGACACATAATATATATATATATATATATATATATATATTTATATATATATATATATATATATATATATATATATATATATATATATATATATATATATATATACATATATATATATATATTTATATAAAGTATATAATCAATCATTATTTTCTTCATGATCGATGGGTCTTTGAAATTTGAAATAATTTTATCGTTTTACTTTTAGTTTTTTTATAGAATTCATTTTAAAAAATTAATCATAATATTTTTTAATCCCTTATATATAAAAGGAATCTTAATATTATAATAATTAATAATCACTTTATGGTCGTTATAAATATCATCGTTTCTTCAGCCAAAGGCTTCCACCTGAAAACCTAAGGCGGTAAAAAAATCCTAAGAGGATTCCTGTAGGAGACATACTGACGCCCTCTTGGGAGTTTTCGCCGTACCATAGCAGTACCCCGGGCCGGAGTCACCGATAATTTGGAGAAATTTCATGGTTGATTGACTGATTGATTTGAGGTTTTCTGGCATCATGACATCTAGGGTCATTGACGCCGATATCATTTATTATAAATAAACAATAAAAGTTTCTTCAATTAAAACCATAAAAGCAAAGATGTCATTTCAAAAGTTAAATAGCTTTCAGAAGACTGCCTCTGAGGTAAAGTTAAAAATACCGCTAGCATGGTAGGACACATCATGTCCAAGAATCTTGGCAAGGATAAATCTGCCATCTTCAACTTGAGCCTCAAACAGATATCTATTTCTTTCACTACTATATGTGGGGCATTCGGTCAAATAATGCGTCACTAGAGAAATTTCATGGCGTTCCGTTAATCGTTGGCCCTGGTCATGAGCCTGGTCATTTTATTCTTGAGTTGTGTGTGTGTGTGTGTGTGCATTACAGCCACGAAAGGAAAGATGAAAATATTAGACTAGATGGGAGTTAGGACTTTTATCTTATTAATGATATCAATGGATCCACAAAGTATCAACACCAATCAAGTTTTTTGGGCTCAAGCCATGTCGTCCTGATGGAAGGTTCCTTCAGTAGCTTCCTTTGGATATATATAACCACTAGTTATATATATCCAAAGGAAGCTACTGAAGGAACCTTCCATCAGGACGACATGGCCATCTCACCCAAAAATAGATTTTTCAACAGTAGACGGCTCCATGGAGAGCTACTGCTTACGGCATGCGAGTACCTTGGTATTCTCAGCAGGATCAAGACTAGCTGGTGTGTTGGACTACCCAGTGGCTCGTTGGTTGAAACCGTCTTCAGATGAAAGTGGGAACATGGTCCCTTCTGTCTGGACAGACACAGCCTCGCCTTCTGTTGGCTTAACCCATCTATAACACAATCAATTTCGAGGGAAGAGGAGCTCCAGACAACCAAGGTGAATTCCTTCTGTCTGTTACTCAAAGCTGTACAACCGGATACTATGGTGACGACTTGTTCGCCTTGCAGTCACAAGGTAGCAGATCGGTCCCGCTAAGGCACGGGTATTTGATCTGTGTACCGGGGAAGTTACTAATGTGGTTGGCCACAACGGTGGGGGATTTGGATTGCCCAGCTGACGTTCTGGTGAGCATTTCTTCAGGAGAAATTGGAACTGATACCAGACCCCTATAATCTTCAACCCTCATCTAGAACCACAATCTACACTTTACTAATAACCTTTCGTACCTCTTTGAGCTGTTGTTGTTGTTACTAGCAAAGCTACAACCCTAGTTGGAAAAGCAAGAAGCTATAAGTCCAAGGGCTACAACAGGGAAAAATATCCCAGTGAGGAAAGGAAACAAGGAAATAAATCAACGAGCTGAGAAATAATGAATAATTAAGATAAAATATTTTAAAAACAGTAACAACATCAAAACAGGATAAAATATTTAGATTTGGGTTATACATCCCAGCACTTTCATCTCAAAAGTTAGCCAACACCATAATCCCTAATGCATCTAGGGTCAAATCCTTTTATTAATTATTATTATTATTATTATTATTATTATTATTATTATTGTTGTTATTATTAATATTATTATTATTATTATTATTATTATTATTATTATTATTATTATTATTATTATTGTTATTGTTATTATTATTATTATTATTATTATTATTATTGTTATTATTATTATTATTATTATTATTATTATTATTATTATTATTATCTAAGCTAAAACCCGAGATAGAAAATGTATGATGAATAATGTATTCCTAGCTATTCGGTATTTTAATTTTGAAGTATTTTTTGATTGCCACATGATATGAAATTGTTTACTTCAATGCATTTTAGGGAATTATTTTTAAACAGCGCCTATGCATATTTACCAGGACTAGAACATTTCGATGAATAAAATAATAAATCACTACTTTTTATTTTATAATAAGAATAACAGATAATAGATGGACTTTCAGAATATGAAAATGGGTCCCTTGAGATTACAAAACGAAGCAGAGGAAGGAAGAAGAGATGATGAATTAACGAACTAAGAAAATTTGCTGGTAAAGAGTGGCATGGAAAGCCGATAAACAGACGAGAGTAGAAGGACTTTGTCCTGTAGTGAACTATCAACGGCTGATAGTATATATATATATTTTTGGGCTCAAGCCATGGCGTCCTGATGGAAGATTCCTTTTTGGTAGCTTCCTTGGGTAAATAACTACTAAGATATTCCCAGAGAATTTAACCACAGGTTATCACAGAATTCTAACTTCTGGAGCGAGTATCCTAAAGGTTTCCCTTTTAAGACATCGTATATCAACAGTGGACGCATGTATTAACGCGCCACATAGCTATCTACACCCCGAACAGAGTTAATGCTTCGGTGTGTAAGGGCTGAGAATAGCTGGGAGCCGTTCCATAGCTAATCTCATCCGTGGCTACTTCTGGTACTCGAGACGTAAACAAACAGGCGCCATTGCTTAAATGACGTCACGACCGTCTTCATCCTTTGTTCAGTAGCTCGCCCTACTTAGACGGATTTTCCCTGTGCCTTACTTATCGCTTTGCATCTACGTTGTGTCGCTACCTTCGGCCTCGCCTTCTTCTGGAAAGTTGAGTACAAGGTTCCAGTATTGTTTAGTTAAGCTCTGACCATAAAGTAAATATTACTTTCCGAGATAATTGTTGTTTTGTGGCAGAGCTGTGCCTCTACCGGATCCGCCATTTTATGGCGTCGTTGTTGTTATGCATGCCTTATTTAGTTAGCCACAACAACGCTTCCGGCCTTATTTACTAATTGATAACATTAGTTTATTTAGTCTTCATAGCTAGGAACTTTTAAATCGTGTTTTGACACTTTTTATCGGTCATCGATTGACCTCATACCAGTAGGCTACTATAGCCCCCAGGCCAGAGCGCCTATATATCAGTGTTCATGCATGATTTTATTAGTGATCCTAGGCTAAGTTATGAAGATAGTGGCATTATTTTACAATACTTTCGACTGTGATGCAAGTGTTTTTCGCCTTCAGGGACCATATAGGGGATTGGTTAGTTAGTGCCCCTTCCTAACCTAACCTACTTGTAGGACCCCTATATGCTTCCTTCATCCCCCTGCCCTTGGCATTCCCTCTGTTTAGCCTTGATTCCCTTACTAAGTAAAGGGATCAAGCGCCTAACGGAGTATATTATCGCCTCTCAGTCCTCCCTAAGGGAATGAACCCCCCTTAGGGTTGCGTCCGAGAGTGAGGAACGGCTAGCCCTTCCTCTATGGCTAGGACTAGTCTATGACTGTCCTGCGATAGCGATATGTCTTCTATCTTTCCTAGTTCAGGGCTTTTAGCCCTGCTCTAGGTTAGGTGTTGGAATGGTTATTCTGTCCCCTGCTGAAACTGTACCCATGCACCGTTTCAGCCAGGCTGCCTTATCTTAGGTTAGGGAGTGTCCTCCCTTTCCCTAGTGGCCGCTCTGGTACAGAACCCCTTCCATGGAAGACTCTTCTCTTCTCCCCTCCCCACCTATCTCTTGTATAGCCTAGCCTACACTTAGGTTAGTCTATACCCATCTGTCCCCTGTCCTACAACTCCTCCTTAGGGTGGAGTGATAGGGCTACCTTGAGCTTCTATGTGCAGTCCGCTCTGGTACATATACCCTTCATAGTGTCCTATGGGGTTAGCCACTGGATGTGTTCTGTATGTAGAGGTCTCCCCCTCTTTGGGTGTCCCCTAGCCCTCCCTTGGGCTACCCTAGCTCCCGGTCCTCTGAGACCCCTGCTTCTGGGGGATAGAGCCAGCCTCTATCATGGGTACACCCTCTCAGGGGGGGATGTCTGGGAGTCCATGACTGGACTTCTTACATCCCTCCCCCTGTCTCTCTCACTATCCGGGTGCCGGTCCCTTGCCGCCTCCACTGTCGGCGATACCCGCCTCCTACCTTGGTGACTCTCCCCTTACCCTCATGCCGCCAGCCCCCCGCATGCCGGGGAACTGCTGACCGCCGCCGGCTTCCTGCCGATGGCTCTCCTCCTTCCTCTTAGCTTCGCCGTCCGCCTGCCGGTCGGCCACCGGAGTGCCGGCATCCATTGCCGGCAACCTGGTTCCGCTATAACCATCCTTGTCCCAGTCACCAATCCGGCATCCTCCGACTGCCGGAGCCGCCGCTCCTCTGCCGGCGTGCGCCGTTGTGCCGGCGGCCGCCACCCTGGTATTACTCTTGACTTATATATTGTCTGTTCTAATGCCAGAAACTCTGCTGGAGCGGCCTCCGGCGTGCCGGAGGTCTGCCGGAACCCCCCGGAGGCGTCAAGACTACTTGCACCCCCTTCTACTAGCTATCATATGAATACTGATAGCCCTACACTGCAAACAGATGGCCTGTTTACGCTATTGGATCAGTGCCTTGGTACTGTTCTATTAGTAATCATGCTGTCTCTTTGCATTCTTCAAAATTCCAGCATGCTGCGTGTATCTTAGCGCGGCTGGTTGCCGGAAGCAGTTACCCTAAGGGACCTGTTAGCCCCCTAATTTGGGACTGAGTGGCCTCGGTCCCAAACTTATCCTTGGCATTTTCCATGGAATTCCATTGCCCTATGGACTTCTAAGAAATACTATCCTGTGCCTTCGGCCATCTCGGATTATCCAAGGATAAAGCTTGCGGTAGCCAGCCGGGCGGGATGCATGGAGTATGTTTTCTTTACTACTTCAATCTCTATGCATCACACCCTTCATTAAGTTAAAATTATTGATTAATATTAACTTAGATTAAGAGCCATTCTTATGACTCCCCCCATACTCATTTTCTCTTTCTTCCACAGGAGGAGCAGATGAAGTGTGACTTCGACTTCTGCGCTGTGAAACGCCCGCACTTCTACGGGCATACGGCTTGCAGGACTCACGCCCCTTGTGCTAACAAGAAAGGGGATTTGAAATTCTGGGACCCGCTGAACTGTACGGTCTGCCAGGCTCACATAGCTGATGGCTTCCATAACTCTCCCTCAGCGGAGATCAGGGACATTGCTCGAGAGAAGCTACGCAAATGGGTGCGTGGCTTCCAGAAGAATGCCACCGGACTGTACCTGGCCACTGAAGAATTGAGGTCACTTCTGTTCCCAAAGGCCTCCCCTGATTCTGTGGTGCCCAAGGATTTGATCCCCACTGTCCAAATTACGGTGGAACCTGATGTAGTCATGGCCCAGTCCATGCACGATTGCCGCCTAGATTCTGATGATGACGAACACATGTCGGATGTCTCGGAGGGTACGGAGAAGACCCTCATGGCTCAAGGAGCTGAAGATGACGAAGACCAGGTGGAATACGCCGAGTCGGAGCAAGAGGTCGCTCCTCCTTCCATCTCCGCCCCTACTCCTACACCGACGGAAGTGTCTCTCCCGTCTACCTCCACGACCCCGGAACCCTCATCATCCACTCAGGAAATGATCCGGTTGATTAGAGCCGTCATGGACGACAAGTTAAAGGAGAATCAGGAGTTCATCAGGTCCATGATGGGACCCAAAGAACCGAAGAAGATCTCGGTTAAGGATCTCCCCGCTTGCTCTCATGCCAACCCATGGAGGTATGCTGAGCATATGGTGATAGCGACCGGCAGAATCTTTGTCAGCGACAAGATCGGCTCGGTCCCCCTGGAAGATGTGAAATTCTTCCCAAATTTTGAGGCCTACCCGGACTGTTACGTCCGACTTCGCTCTGAACCTGCCTCTAAAGAAGAGACCGAACCGAAAGAAGAGATAGTGTTCGATCTCGCGAAGGCCCAGGCTATGCTAGCCAACACGTTCAAGAGTAGGGGTTTTACCTGCTCTAAGCTTCCGGCCCTGAGCAAGAAGCACCCTACCTACGTCGCACCTGAAAATGCGGTACTTCCATTCATGGAAAAGGCCTTCGCTGCGTGCCTTAAAGCTGTGGAAGAGGGGAAAGCCTGCCCTGCACTGGAGGAGTGCAGACCCTTCTCCATAGTTACTCCCCCTGACGCTCGACACTGGAAGGACATCCAGCATACTTTCGTCGTGGGAAAGCTAGATCCTGACGTCGCCGGACGTCAGTTTAATGAAGACCTCCCGAAACTTAACGATCACCTCCTTCGTCGGGAACAAGATACGAAGGAGAGGCTCGCAGCTTCTATGTCCCACCAGGTCCAACTTGACATTATGGCCTGTGACACCAGAGTACCAGACCACTACATGGTACTTGCCAAATCCCACATGGCAACCCTGGTGAAGGATATGTACCACTTCATGAAGGCTCGGAGAGCCTGTCGTGAATTCGTGTTCGCAGGTGCCACTGTGAAACACGAACCCCGGAGGGTGATTTCCTCCAACATCTGGGGCAAACACCTCTTTCCTTCTGACCTTGTGAAGGAGATCACCGACAAAGCCGCCACGGAGAATAGGAACCTTCTCCACAAGTGGGGCATGTCAAAGAAGAGGAAACCCTCTCAGGACGACGGACCTCAACCTAAGAGGAAATCTTCGAAACAGAAACCCCAGCAACGTCAACCAAGACGTCAGTTTCCGGGACCCGCTACCTCCCAAGTGGCAGCTCAGCCACAACAGACCTTTCAGCTGGTCACCCAACCGGTGTTGTCACAGTCACCGGTCTTCACCCCTGCTTTCGAGCAACAGACGGCTACCTTTCGTCCCAAAGGTAGAGGCTCAAACAGAGGTGCAGGCAGAGACGCGTCTCGCCGTCCCTCCAGAGGCAGAGGAGGAAAGGGAGCTAGCGGCCGAGGCAGCAAGCCCTCGGGACACCAGAAGCAATGAAGTGCTTCCGGTGGGAGGAAGACTCCGCCAATTCCAGGATCGTTGGACCTTCGATCCCTGGGCACACAGCATCGTCAAGAAGGGTCTAGGCTGGAGTTGGACTCAACCACCCCCAACATTCCAGCAGTTCTTCCAACAATCAACCCCCCTTCTGGAAGAATATGTCCTAGATCTCTTGAACAAGAAGGTGATAAGGAAGGTAAAGTCCACCAGGTTCCAAGGAAGACTGTTTTGTGTCCCCAAGAAAGACTCCGACAAACTCAGAGTCATTCTGGACTTATCCCCCCTCAACAAGTTCATAGCAAACGACAAGTTCAAGATGCTGACTCTTCAACAAATAAGGACCCTTCTGCCTCGAGGTTCCTACACGGTCTCGATAGACCTGGCGGATGCCTACTGGCACGTTCCAATGAACCATCACGCTTCCTCCTACCTAGGATTTCGACTCCAAAGGAAAAGCTACGCCTTCAGGGCCATGCCCTTCGGCCTCAATGTGGCCCCTCGGATCTTCACAAAGCTGGCGGACGCCATAGTACAACAGCTCCGCCTCCGAAACGTCCAGGTGATGGCCTACCTCGACGACTGGCTAGTTTGGGCTCCATCGCCCGAGGATTGTGTAAAATCCTGCAACAAAGTCACCCAGTACCTAGAACACCTGGGATTCAAGATAAACGAGAAGAAATCTCGCCTCTCTCCAGCTCAGAAGTTCCAGTGGTTAGGAATCCAATGGAACCTTCAGTCACACCGCCTTTCCATCCCCCAGAAGAAAAGGAAGGAAATAGCAGGGTCTGTCAAGCGACTACTAAAATCCAAACGGATTTCAAGAAGCCAGCAGGAACGAGTTCTAGGCTCTCTACAGTTCGCCTCAGTAACAAACCCAGTGCTTCGTGCACAGCTAAAGGATGCCGCGGGAGTCTGGAGACGTTCTGCATCCATCGCTCGAAGAGACCTCAAGAGACGGCTCCCAAACAGACTTCGACTTCTCCTCAAGCCGTGGTCGGAAGCAAAGGCCCTGAAAAGGTCCATTCCTCTTCAACACCCACCTCCATCACTCAACATCCACACGGACGCTTCGCTAGAGGGTTGGGGAGGTCACTCCCACCAAAAACAGGCTCAAGGCACCTGGTCTCCCCTGTTCAAGACGTTCCACATCAACATCTTGGAGGCCATGGCGGTCCTTCTAACTCTGAAGAAACTATCCCCGCCTCCCTCGATCCACATTCGTCTAACCCTAGACAACTCGGTGGTAGTTCGATGTCTCAATCGCCAAGGCTCAAGATCGCCCCAGATAAATCAGGTGCTTCTCCCAATCTTCCGTCTGGCAGAGAAGAAGAAGTGGCACCTGTCTGCAGTTCACCTACAAGAATTCCGCAACGTGACAGCGGATGCTCTATCTCGAACAAACCCGATAGAGTCGGAATGGTCTCTAGACGCAAGATCATTCTCCTTCATCTCTCACCAAGTCCCAGAACTTCAGATAGATCTCTTCGCAACGAGCGACAACAATCAACTTCCTCGGTATGTGGCCCCGTACGAGGACCCCAAGGCAGAAGCAGTGGATGCCATGTCACTGGACTGGAACAGATGGTCCAAGATCTACCTGTTCCCTCCCACCAACCTTCTGCTGAAAGTCCTCTCCAAACTGAGAACCTTCAAAGGGACAGCGGCCCTAGTGGCTCCCAAGTGGCCCCGGAGCAACTGGTACCCCCTGGTCCTGGAGCTGCAGCCCAAGCTGATCCCTCTCCCATCCCAGTTCTCTCCCAACAAGTACAGAAGTCGACTGTCTTCGCTTCATCATCGAAAATCAAGGACCTTCATCTCATGATTTTCTCTCCCTAGCCGCAAAGAAGAGGTTTGGGATCTCGAAGAAAAGTCTAGACTTCCTCGAGGAATACAAGACCGAATCCACAAGACGGCAATACGAATCATCCTGGAGAAAATGGGTCTCTTTCGTCAAGACAAAAAATCCTAAAGAAATCACAATTGATTTCTGCATGTCCTTCTTCATTCACCTTCATGGACAAGGATTAGCAGCCAATACGATTTCAACCTGCAAATCGGCCTTGACCAGACCAATTCTGTATGCCTTCCAAATTGATCTGTCCAGCGACATCTTCAATAAACTACCGAAAGCATGTGCTCGTCTACGCCCAGCACCCCCACCGAAACCGATCTCCTGGTCATTAGACAAGGTGCTCCATTTCGCCTCCAACTTGGATAATGATTCATGCCCTCTCAAGGATCTGACTCAGAAAGTTATATTTCTCTTTGCTCTTGCTTCGGGAGCCCGAGTCAGCGAAATAGTGGCATTATCAAGAGAAGAGGGTCACATCCTGTTTACTGATACAGGAGACATTACCCTCTCCCCTGATCCGACGTTTCTCGCCAAAAATGAATTACCCACCAAAAGATGGGGCCCCTGGAGAATATGCCCCCTGAAGGAAGATGTCTCTTTATGCCCAGTAGAGAGCCTCAAGGTCTATCTTCGCAGAACTTCGAACTTTGGTGGAGGCCAACTCTTCAAAGGAGAAACATCGGGCAGCGACCTGTCACTGAAACAATTAAGAGCGAAAATCACCTACTTCATTCGCAGAGCGGATCCTGACAGTACACCCGCCGGTCATGATCCTAGGAAAGTTGCATCATCTCTGAATTTCTTTCAGAGTATGGACTTTGAAAGCCTTAAAAGCTTCACAGGCTGGAAGTCCTCGCGCGTTTTCTTTAAACATTATGCGAAACAAGTGCACGAAGTCAAACATTTTGTGGTAGCCGCAGGTAGTGTTATGAAACCTGCACCTAACTCTGCATAGAACAGTGAGTTACTTGGGACTCTAACTCTTCGGGTGCCTATGTTGACCCTCGAGCGATACATAGTGATGTCGAAAACACTTAGTGCTTTTATAACTGTTCTTATCCCAGGTGAAATGTCATAGTTGTCACACAAGTGCCGCATGCCCTGAGCATGATGTGTTTTAATCAAAGACTAACGTGCCTCGAGAACGAGTGCCTACTAATAAATTTGAAATTCCTTTTCAGATTCAAGAGCAAGTCTTTATTACTATGTACATTATAATTACTGTAAATGAACTTTACTTATTGCTGCAATTCATTTAATTTCTGCATTTGTGAAATAAAATTTCTATTTTATTACCTGTGCGTCTCAATCAGCTCCTACTTACTATGAAATACATGCCTGTCATAGTTTTATTATCCCCTTTCCTTATGGTTCATGGAGAAATTAAGATACTAACTCTTAATTTATATTCACTCTGATTATGTAATGTTCCAATACGAATACTTACTCTTCATACCCTGGAGATGAAACCAACCTTCTCAGCACACAGTGTCCAACCACCACTGGTCTGCTTTCAGAATGTTCCTATACGAATGCCAAACATTCAGCTTCGTCTCCAAGTTCTTCAAGTTCTTCTATCAGGGTGAATAGCCCTTCAATACCACTTTGACGTCGGCATGGCCCGTGGGAACTTCACTGCCAAGGGGGGCAGGAAGATTCTTCCCTACGGTTCTTTACTAAGATTACTATGCTATTTTGTCAATGCCCTTGGCACTTACTAATAGGGGAAAATCTACCACGATACATTGATTCTCTGGTATTCTTCCATCAGGACGCCATGGCTTGAGCCCAAAAAACGGATTTTGAGCGAAGCGAAAAATCTATTTTTGGGTGAGATAGCCATGGCGTCCTGATGGACCCTCCCTGCTACTTCGTCCAGTTTTTAGGTCCCACCCTGCTCTGCTGTATCATGGTGATCGGCAAGCAACTGGCTTCAGGATGAAGACGGTCGTGACGTCATTTAAGCAATGGCGCCCGTTTGTTTACGTCTCGAGTACCAGAAGTAGCCACGGATGAGATTAGCTATGGAACGGCTCCCAGCTATTCTCAGCCCTTACACACCGAAGCATTAACTCTGTTCGGGGTGTAGATAGCTATGTGGCGAGTTAATACATGCGTCCCCTGTTGATATACGATGTCTTAAAGGGAAACCTTTAGGATACTCGCTCCAGAAGTTAGAATTCTGTGATAACCTGTGGTTAAATTCTCTGGGAATATCTTAGTAGTTATTTACCCAAGGAAGCTACCAAAAAGGAACCTTCCATCAGGACGCCATGGCTATCTCACCCAAAAATAGATTTTTCGCTTCGCTCAAAATCCGTTATATATATATATATATATATATATATATATATATATATATATATATATATATATATATATATATATATATATATATATATATATATATATATATGTATATATATATATATATATATATATATATATATATATATATATATATATATATATATATATATATATATATATATATATATACTACCGATCGCCATGGATTAAGAGCTTTAGACTTTGCCTCTGAATCAGGCTGTGAACAAATCATAAATGAAGCTACTCACAGGTCTGGTAATTGCTTGGACCTCGTATACACTGACTCCCCTGGCGTTATAACTAGTAAGGTTGGTTCTCCAGTCGGGACATCTGATCATGCCTTCATTTCATTATTAGTGAAGACTGAGCAGCCTGTCCCTGATATATCATACTCTTGTAAAATTTATGTGAAATCCCAATCAGACTGGAATGGGATTTTGCATGATCTTTTGTGCTTGAATTGGTCACAATTATATAGTAGTATAGATACTGTTGTCCCTTTGAATGAGAATCTAGTCAACATAATGGATAGGCGTATCCCTTCTCGTGTGCTACGGTACCGAGTGAAGGACAAACCGTGGTTCAATGATGATTGTAGATGTGTTTATTTGGAGAAACAGGAGGCCTATCATCTTTGGAAGGGTAACAGATCAGATTTGACCTGGAACAACTATACTCAGCTTCGAGCTTTTGCTCAGAGAGTTTATGCCTCAACTGAAAAGGAGTACAATTTAACCATAAAAGAAACCTTTTCTGGTACAACTCAGGAACATAAATGGTGGTCTACCCTTAAATCTGCACTCTTTGGTGCAGATGCAACAGTTCCTCCTTTACTTAAACCAGATGGCTCAGTCACTCACTGTCCAAAGGAAAAGGCAACCCTTTTGGCTGATGTTTTTGACAGTAAACAGAGTAATGAAAAACTTGAAATTCCTCATTCCTGTTTTCCTGAGGCTAAACTAACTAGTTTAGCATTTCCATCTCGTGAGATTAAAGCTCTGTTGATGGACCTTGATGCTTATGGAGGTGTAGACCCAAATGGTATTTTTCCTTTGTTTTTTATAGACAGCAGATTTCTTAGCTCCAAAGTTATCTGTTATTTTGCGCAAGTTAGCAAGAAGAGGAGCTTTTAGCACTTGTTGGAGAATTGGTAATGTTACTCCTCTATGTAAATGTGTTTGTGGTAGCTCAAGTCCCACTGATTACCGCCCAATTTCCATAACTCCCATATTATCTAAAGTTTTTGAATGTCTTCTGGCAAAACGTCTTAATAGGTTTGCTGAAGGTAATCATCTACTCCCTAGTTTGCAATTTGGTTTTCGTAAAGGCCTTGGAGCATGTTATGCCCTTCTTACAATCTCCAATGCTGTACAGAAATCCCTTGATTGTGGTCGGGAAGTTCGTATGATTGGCCTTGATTTTAGTGCTGCCTTTGACCGTGTTAGTCATGAGGCCCTTGTTTTCAAACTGAAACAGTTGGGAGTGGGTGGGTCGTTTCTTAGCATTATTATTGATTTTTTAAGTAATAGATCTCAAAGAGTTGTTGTTGATGGGCACCATAGTGAGTTTAGGAATGTGATATCCGGTGTTCCACAGGGTAGTATTCTTGGCCCATTACTTTTCATACTATATAGGCATGACATGTGGTTTGGCCTAGAAAACAAGCTTGTTGCATATGCAGATGATGCTACTCTCTTTGCATCAATTCCATCCCCTGAATGTAGATCTGGGGTTGGTGAATCCCTTAATAGAGATTTAGGTAAAATTAGTGCATGGTGCAAATTATGGGGTATGAAGTTGAATCCTAACAAAACTCAAAGTATGATTGTAAGTAGGTCAAGGACGGTGGCTCCTCAACATCCGGATCTCAGTATTGATAATGTTTCTTTAAATTTGTATGACTTAAAATTTTAGGTGTGATTCTCGACAGCAAAATTTACTTTTGAGAAACACATTAGGTCTGTGTCTTCTTCAATTGCACAAAAAATTGGCTTATTGAGAAAGTCTTAGAAGATTTTCGGTGATCAATCTATTCTGAAGAAGTGTTTTAATTCTTTCATTCTACCTTGTTTTGAGTATTGTTCTCCTGTCTGGTGTTCAGCTGCTGATTCTCATCTTAATTTTTTGGACAAAAACATACAGTTTATTAAATTTCTTATTCCTGATCTAGATATTAATCTCTGACACCGTCGTTCAATTAGTTCATTATGCATGTTGCATAAGATTTTTCATAACTCTGACCATCCTTTACATTCAGATCTCCCTGGACAATTCTATCCTGTTCGTAATACTAGGCAGGCAGTTAATTCTAATAGCCAGGCCTTCTTCATCATGAGGCTCAAAACTACACAGTATTCTAGAAGTTTCATTCCAGCTGTTACCAAGTTGTGGAATGATCTTCCTAATCGGGAAACTAAAGTATAGGATATTCTAACAACTTGTAAGATTGAGAAATGGACATTGGTAGGACATGTAATGAGAATGCTAGATAATAAATGGACATGAAGAATAACAGAATGGGTCTCTAGGAAAGGAAGAGAAGATGATGAACTAACGAACTAAGTAAATTTCCTTTTATAAATTGGCATAAACATGTCTGAGGACTTTGTTCTGCATTGGACTAGTAATGATTGATGATATATATATATATATATATATATATATATATATATATATATATATATATATATATATATATATATATATATATATATATATATATATATATCACAGGAAAACATGATGCTCAGATGCAGAACCACAGGGAAAATGAAAATGCGAAATATACGATTGAGTACAGAAGAATTGTCATTGACTTTTACCTTTCTTCGTGGCCAAGTGGTTTAGTCACTGTCTATACAAGCTAGCCGACCAGGGTTCGATTCCCGGTCGGTCACAAGCTCTTGTCTTTGTGTGATTTCACCTGGGGCTCTGATCCCGAGGTCGTTAAGAGAATCCAGACATTAATGTATCAAATATATATATATATATATATATATATATATATATATATATATATATATATATATATATATATATATATATATATATATATATATGCTCACCCAAGTGTAGGTAGGCCTACACGTATGATACGTCATGCAAGAGTGTTTGTTGTCCCTGCCGCCAGATGGGCACAGTGTAAAATCCGGACGTCGGACGTCGGATGCCGTCCGGGAGAATAGAAAATCGCTTGTATCACCGGGAAAGACTCGAAAATACACCTCTTTTTGTGACTGGTAATGTTCACTGATACTTTCTGTTATTTTCTGAATAATTGTTCGAAAAATATTGGTTTATTTTCATGTTATTGAGAATAATCTCAATCGGACGTCAACATTACACTATTTAACTGCCCGCTATTTTACCCTGTTAGGATAAAAGCCAGACGTCGCCAATCAGCAGTCACAGATAAGAATTTACCCGGCTTTAAAGTAACATAAGGAGAAAGGGCCTACCACTCCCTTTACCCTGCATTTAGTTGCCAATAGGTTTAGTATGATCCACTAACCAATTAAAATGTTGCCAACTTTAGCCAGACACAGGATACTACATGTAAGAAATGAAGCCTATTTCACTTGAAATGTACTGAAATCTTATCAATCAATTCGTTTTTATTTGTTTTATAATAGCCTGTGCCTGTTGCCCAGTCAGAGCCACGGGGAGGCAGTTGACAGTCTAACCAACTAATCCACCACCCTACACCATATTATTTCCCATAACCATAAATATAAGCAAATATACTCAATTGAAAAAAATAATAAAACAATTAAGAAAAGGTGAATATTAAAATTAATGTAAAGGTAAATGTAAAAAGTTTTATCACAAACACAAAAAATTTCAAGAAATTTACAATGTAAGGACAGTGAGACGAGCGTCACCAAGATCAACTGATACTTTATTTGAATGCGCACGGAAATACATAACAAGGTGCGGACGGAAACGTAGGATTACATTGGCGCCAAGTTAGATTGAAGTGCCCGCCAAAATATATGTGTTTTCTTACACTTACAAATATATGAATTATGGATTAACAAAAACATGTCATGAAACGATACATATATCAAAATGTAGCTCTGGTAGAGCGGAATATATATACATAGGACACCACAGTGTGGCGAAGAGAGAATTTAAATAAATAAGTAGTTTGTCGATTTTCTGGACGACAAAGGGATCGGTGTCCTTACAAGTACTCCCCCCCCAAGACATCGGGCGGCGTAGAGGGCTGATGATCAATCTTCGTATCTCTTCGGGCGTCGGAGGGTTCCTCTTGTTTTTGAACGGAGGGGCGCGCTGGCGGTCGGTGTAAGGATCTCTTCCTCTTGACGTCGTTTGATGATTTTTCCTTCGTTGGGCGGCTTGTTTTGTGGCGGAACTCTGGGTCTGCCAGGTCCAGCGGAGGCGGTGTCGCTTCCTTCGAGAAACGCTGGTTTCACGCGGTCTATAGAGACCCAGTCCTCTTGGCCATGGACGTCGAGAAGGAAGGCTTTCGTTGTCTTTTTAATAACCCGGTAGGGACCTCGATAAGGTCTAGTCAGTGGTTGTCGATGAGCGTCGACACGGACGAAAACGTACTTGCAGTCATCCAGGCTTTTTGGCTTGAAGTGGTTGGTTCTGTCCTGGTAAGTTTTGAGACACGGCCTGAACTTCCTGGCGATATCCCTTAGGTGATCCAGCTGCGTGTCGTCGGTTGATGAGGGAAAGAATTCGCCAGGAACTGCGAGCGCTTCCCCGTAAACTTTTTCGGAGGGCGAAGGTTCGCCATCTGCGCGAGGGGCGGTGCGAAGGCCGAGGAGTACCCAAGGAAGTCGTGATTTCCAGTCCCCGTCGGTGCAGCTCGCCATCAGGGACGCCTTGAGGGCGCGGTGCGTTCGTTCGACCATGCCGTTCGCCGCGGGGTTGTATGCCGTGGTGCTGTGGAGCGTCGTCCCCATCAGGTTCGCCAAAGCCAGCCATATTTCTGAGGAAAGCGGGGCCTCTGTCAGTCGTGATGTCGTCAGGAACGCCAAACCTGCTCACCCAGCTTGACAGGAGGGCTTCGGCACATGCTTGAGTCGTAGCTTCGGTCATCGGCGATGCCTCCAACAACCTCGTGGAGCGATCGATGATCGTAAGTAGGTAGCGAGCGGATCCAGAAGGGGGCAATGGTCCCACGACGTCGATGTGTATACAGTATGTCCGAAACGTCTTTTCGGCTGGGGAAAATCGCCCACCCCCGATTCGGTGTGACGGCTGACCTTGCTTGACTGGCAGTTGATGCATGACCTCGCCCATTCCCGGGCGTCCTTTTTTATCCCTGGCCAGACAAACTTTTCAGACAGAAGGCGAGCGGTGGTGCGTCCTGAGGGGTGCGAAAGTCCATGGATGATATCGAATATTTTCCTTCTGCAGGAGGCTGGTACCCAGGGACGAGGGCGGCCCGTGCTGGTGTCGCAAAGAATAGTTACTCCAGCTGGTCCGAGGGGAACCGCACTTATCTTGAGCGCGGATGGCTCCGTCAGGTGAACCTGTGCTTCTCGGTCGGTGCGTTGTTCGGTTGCGAGATTGGCGTAGTCGATTCCCAGGTGGATCGCGTCAATTTCAATCCTTGAAAGGGCGTCCGCGACTGGGTTTTTCTTTCCTGGGACGTAACGTATGGTGCACCCGAATTCGGCGATTGATGCGAGATGACGTTGTTGTCGGGATGACCATGCGTCCGTTGATTTCGTGAAGGCGTGGACGAGGGGTTGATGATCCGTTGCAATTGTGAAGGGGGTACCCTCCAAGATGTGCCTGAAGTGGCGGACGGCGAGGTAGACGGCGAGGAGTTCCCTATCGAAGGTGCTGTATCTTGTTTCGGCGGGTTTCAATTTCTTGCTGAAGAATGCCAGCGGTCGAGGAGAACCATCGACGAGTTGCTCAAGCACCGCCCCGCAGGCGACGTTGCTGGCGTCGGTAGTTAGTCGCAGGGGCGCGTTGTCGTCGAAATGAGCCAGGGTGGTGGCATTCGCAAGGGCATCCTTCGTCCGAGCGAATGCCTGTTGCTGGGGCAAGCCCCACTCGAGTTTTTTTGCTTTACCTTTCAGGACGTCGTCGAGGGGTGACAGGGTTTGTGCGATGTTGGGGATGAAGCGCCTGTAGTAATTGACCATTCCCAAGAACTCCTGAAGTTGGCGAATGGTCGTAGGTATTGGGAACTTCCTGATGGCGTCGACTTTGGTTGTCATGGGTTTTACCCCGCGCGAGGATACACGGTGACCAAGGAAATCCACTCCCTCCGCACCGAACGTACATTTGTCGAAGCGTACGACTAGGCCGTTCTCCTGTAGGCGCTTTAGGACGGTGCGGACGTGTCCCCGGTGTTCCTCCTTGGTTTTCGAGAATATCAGGATGTCGTCAACGTAGCAGACGCAGAAAGGTAGGTCACCCAGAATGCTATCCATTAGTCGTTGGAAGGTTGCCCCGGCGTTACGTAGACCGAAGGTTGAGTATGCGAAGGTGTAGGATCCGAACGGCGTTACAATGGCAGTTTTCGGGATATCTTCCGGGAATACGGGGACCTGGAAGTAAGACTTGAGAAGGTCCATCTTGGTAAAAAAACTTACGCCGTGCAATGCGTTCGTTAGGTCCTGCATGTTGGGCAGTGGGTAGTGATCGGGCGTTGTGATGAGGTTGAGGCGCCTGTAGTCGCCGCAAGGTCTCCAGGACCCGTCCGGCTTTTTAACCATGTGCAGGGGTGATGCCCAGGGGCTCGATGCTTTCTTACAGATACCCATGGGTTCCATGTCCTCGAAGGCGCGTTTGGCATCCTTCAGTTTCTGAGGTGGGAGGCGGCGGAATTTGGCGTGAGTGGGAGGTCCTGTCGTTGTGATGTGGTGGTAGATGCCATGCTTGGACGGGGAACCTGGCGAGTGTCGGAGCTCGGGCTTGAAAACCTCGGGAAACTCTCGTAGGAGGTCGGCGTAGGGGTGCGTTGTTACGGCGGATACGGACATTGTTGCAGGGCCATGTTCTAGGGCGCGAGACTGGCAGGTCCCCGTGTCGATGAGACGTCTGTTAGCGACATCGACGAGGAGTCCATGGTGGGCGAGGAAATCCGCACCGAGGAGGGAGCAATTGACGTCGGCGATAGCGAAGGGCCAAGAATACGAACGGCCCATGATAGATATCTTGAGGGTCTTGATTCCATAGCACCGTATGGGAGATCCGTTGGCGGCGATGAGTGAGGGAGCGTTTTTGTCGGGACCATGGTCTAGGTCGGACTTTGAAGGAGGGAACGTTGACTGCATTGCGCCGGTGTCCACCATGAGTCTACGGTTGGAAATGGTATCGAGGATACAGATACCAATCTTGTTATGGTTAACTGCGGCCGCGATGGTGGCAGGTGGATGCTTTTGGCGCCATCTTCTAGGGAAACTGCATGGTGCTCTACATTTCTTGGCGTCACTGCCGAACTGTTGGTGGTAGAAGCACCATGCTGGGTTAGGCCTAGGGTTTGGTCGCGTCGGTTGCGGTGGTTTCTTTCTTGATAGAATGTTGATCTCGTCGTCCTCGAGGGCCATTGCCGAGGAGTCTATGGAAGAGCAGCTGCTGAAGGAGGAGAACGGAGGCGGTGTTGATGATGATGCTCCGAGGCGAGATGCTTTGGAGGCCTCGTGGAGCTTCTGAGCCTTCGACAGGAGTTCGTTCATCGGGAGCGTGTCGGCGTCTGTCAATTGGGCCCGTACGTCCTGTGGTAGGCGTCGAAGAAAGATCTCGCGAGATAAGCTAATCTCACGTCGTCGGCCGTTGCTGTCTGTTTCGGGGAGCATGAGCAGGCCGGTTAGCTCGTCCCACGCCTCGACAGGAGAGGTGTCACCCCATGGGCTTGCCGGCGAGGTCCAGTACTTTCTGTGCCCTTGCTGAGACGGAGAGGGAGTAGATACCGATGAGTTTCGTTCTCAGGTCGTCGTATGAAACTTGGCCGGCCTGGGCGTCGAGCCATGGGGAAATCTTGTCGAATACTTCTTCAGGTATGGAGGTGAGAACGATGTCAGCCTTGGCGCAGGAGTCGCTGAGTCTAGCGACGCGGAAGAGTACGTCCGCTCTCAGGAACCAGGAAGCGGTGTTGTGTTGAGAAAAGGGCGGCAGTTTGACTTTGGGCGTGGAGGCGAGGCCGTTGGGTGCGATGGGCGTGTTGCTTCCTACATCGTGGCCAGACGACGAGTCGGCGAAGAGGTGAGAGGTTGATATGTCGGTTAAACTCATCCTACTGCCTTACGTTCACCGAAGTGTGGGAGAACCAAAGGCAGGTTCTTGCCTAAGGTAACGGAGTATGTAGAAGGTAGCACGGCCGTAATAAGTCCGTTAATGGCAAAGCCAAAACCGCTGATGCTACTTTCAACTCCGGGGTCACCAGTTGTAAGGACAGTGAGACGAGCGTCACCAAGATCAACTGATACTTTATTTGAATGCGCACGGAAATACATAACAAGGTGCGGACGGAAACGTAGGATTACATTGGCGCCAAGTTAGATTGAAGTGCCCGCCAAAATATATGTGTTTTCTTACACTTACAAATATATGAATTATGGATTAACAAAAACATGTCATGAAACGATACATATATCAAAATGTAGCTCTGGTAGAGCGGAATATATATACATAGGACACCACAGTGTGGCGAAGAGAGAATTTAAATAAATAAGTAGTTTGTCGATTTTCTGGACGACAAAGGGATCGGTGTCCTTACAACAACAATGAATCAAATAAATCAATGAATCAAGTAAATCAATATTTTTCGAACATTTATTCAGGAAATAACAGAAAGTACCAGTGAAAATTACCAGTGTCAAAAAAGTGGTGTATTATGGCGCCTTTACCGGTGATACAAGCGGTTTTCTATTCTCCCGGACAGCATCCGACGTCCGACGTCCGGATTTTACACTGTGCCGGACTCTAGAAAACAATCAACAACAATATATTGTGAACTCCAACAAAACTGACCTTATACATTAAGTAGCATGAAGTTATGGATTATGACTCACTATGTGGCATGATTTGGGCACTCATCAAATGCTACCATAATGTTCGTTATATATATATATATATATATATATATATATATATATATATATATATATATATATATATATATATATATATATATATATATATATATATATATATATATATATATATATATATATATATATATATATATATATATATATATATATATATATATATATATATATATATATATATATATATATATATATATATATATATATATATATATATATATATATATATATATATATATATATATGTATATATATATATATATATATATATATATATATATATATATATATATATATATATATATATATATATATATATATATATATATTATATTATATATATATACTATGTATTAAACTACAACTTGATTAATTAGGGATACATGCCATAAATGTTGTTCTACCAAAGTTGTTTCTTTTTTTTCACAGCTATTGTAACTGGTATAGTTAAAGAATGTTCATAAGGATGATTTATTTGCTGTACAGTATCTGGGCCATGTAGCTAGAACTATACCTATAACTAGGAAGATAAAGATAGTTCTGCTATTATCCTGAATTATCATTGGCGTATTAAAGGTTAAAGGTGTCAGGTTTCAGTTCCAGTTCCATCAGAATAGATGCTCACCAGAACGTCAGCCGGGCAAGCCCAACCCCCAACTGTGGTGCCCTACCACAGCAGTAGCCTCTCCAGTAAACAGCTTAAACTCACGGTCCTGGGCAGGGATCGATCTTTTGTCAAGAGAATGCTAGTCAAACATGTTACCACTGTACTAGCCAGGAGTTGCGACCGAAGTGATGATTCCATGGCAATTTTGTTTGAATTCAAACAGAAACTGAATCATGGATAATTTCTTCATTGCTATTGCAATATGCAGAGTTGTGTGTTTTCTACTCCTTGGGTTATTTGTCTTATCAAATGGTCATGGCTTAAGAGTTCATGGTGAATGGACTGTATATTCTTTTATATCCTAATGCAGTTTTTATTGATTCAAATATTTAAAACTTGGTCCAGGGATTTCAATATCAACTGCCAAATTTTTTATCTTTGGTTGTACTGTATTCCTAAATCCTACACAAATGTTTTTGCCGTCATTAACTTGAGTCCTGAGAGTTCCATCTAACCAATAAAAGGTGTTTACAGCCTTTAGACTACATCAGAACTTTTTAATTCGGCGTCAATGACCTTGGATGTCAGGATGCCTTAAAACTTTAAATCAATCAATCATAACTTTTTAACGTTTGACATTTAACATACTGTAGATATTTTTTCTATCTAAGGACTTAGATTTACATAATAATTTCAAGACACTATGTCATTTTCTTTGAGATCCAAATTCTTGCTTAAGCATAAATGTTTATTTCAATATACCATAGTAACAGCAATTTAAGAATAAGTGTTTTTCTCGTTATATATACAAACATTGTGTTGTGTTGAAGCATATTTCGTCTTAGAATACATGAGCAAGTTAAATAAATGCACAAAGAATTTTAATGCTTAATAACAATCATAGTCATCTGCAATTTACATGATCCCAATCTTCAAACCAATAACTTGGTTTTATTAGGCCTCCTCAGTGGTAAGAACTAGAACATACAACCCACTTTACAGAGTAAATATTTCTTATTGGATTAAGGACGTAGCAATTGGTCCATGAACACTGGGAGGACTTTCAGCAGCAAGATGTAACTGGAGAACAAACCTCGACCCCATTACACTCTGAATTTAAAGTTAAAAGATTTTGGCCAATGTGGAAAAAAGGAAACAGCAAGGGGGTAGAATGTGAAGGCTACAAGGCGATTGCAGCCCATGACCAAAGGAATGCAGCAAAGGAACTTAGGTAGTTTTGGATTTGAATTTTGTCTGAAAGGCCCAACACAGGAGCCTGTGAGGTCATGAAACAATCTTGTATGATGGAGGAAAACACCATTATTGCAGTATGAAGGAAAAGTCGAGGTTGGATATCCAGCATAAAAGGTATATTAGAAGGTTAATAAGAGAGTGCACCTAGCAGGTGTAAGGACACTGCAAAGACCATAAAGTACAGAGCACAGATGACACTAACCATTATCAGGTAACCTTCAGTAGTGCACATGGTCAACTGCATGAAGCGCGTTCTCAGCAATAATGGCCGCAAAGGAAAACGTGGTAGTATGCAGTTCTATGAAAGTGATTCGGATATTTAATTCCTTTTACTAGTAAGCTGGAAGCATTATTTTTCTTTCTGCTGACATGCTTAAAATGTTATTTTCATTAGTAAAATAAATTTTTGAATATACTTACCCGATAATCATGTAGCTGTCAACTCCGTTGCCCGACAGAATTCTACGGAAGGGATACGCCAGCGATCGCTATACAAGAGGGGGGTGTACTCACAAGCGCCACCTGTGGCCAGGTACTGCAGTACTTTTTGTTGACACCACTTCAATTTTTCCCCCTGTCCACTGGTTCTATGGGGAGGAAGGGTGGGTCAATTAAATCATGATTATCGGGTAAGTATATTCAAAAATTTATTTTACTAATGAAAATAACATTTTTCAATATTAAACTTACCCGATAATCATGTAGCTGATTCACACCCAGGGAGGTGGGTGAAAACCAGTGTACATGTATATCAAGAAGCTAAGTATCCCGTATTTCATATTGTCAGTTATTCAAAATAACAATGAAATTACAAGTACCTGGTAAGGAAGTCGACTTGAGCCATTACTCTGCCTTAAATAAGTTCGTCTTCCTTACTGAGCGCAGCGTTCCTCTTAGGAGGCTGAACAACTCTAAGGTGCTGAAGTATCAAGGGCTGCAACCCATACTAAAGGACCTCATCACAACCTTTAACCTCGGCGCTTCTCAAGAAAGAATTGACCACCCGCCAAATCAACAAGGATGTGGAAGGCTTCTTAGCCGACCGTACAACCCATAAAAAGTATTCAAGAGAAAGGTTAAAAGGTTATGGGATTATGGGAATGTAGTGGCTGAGCCCTCGCCTACTACTGCATTCGTTGCTACAAATGGTCCCAGGGTGTAGCAGTACTCGTAAAGAGACTGGACATCTTTGAGATAGAATGATGCGAACACTGACTTGCTTCTCCAATAGGTTGCATCCATAACACTCTGCAGAGAATGGCTCTGTTTGAAGGCCACTGAAGTAGCCACAGCTCTCACTTCATGTGTCCTTACCTTCAGCAAAGCAAGGTCTTCTTCCTTCAGATGAGAATGTGCTTCTCTAATCAGAAGCCTGAATAGTAAGAAACTGAGTTCTTAGAACTTGGAAAAGAAGGTTTCTTGATAGCACACCATAAGGCTTCTGATTGTCCTCGTAAAGGTTAAGACCTTTTTAGATAGTACCTAAGAGCTCTAACTGGGCAAAGTACTCTCTCCAGTTCATTCCCCACCAAGTTGGACAGGCTTGGGATCTCGAACGACTTAGGCCAAGGACGTGAAGGAAGCTCGTTTAGCAAAAACCGAGCTGCAAGGAACATGTAGCCGTTTCAGATGTGAAAACAATGATCCTGCTGAAGGTGTGGATCTCACTTACTCTTTTAGCTGTTGTCAAGCACACGAGGAAAAGAGTTTTTAATGTGAGGTCCTAAAAAGAGGCTGATTGGAGAGGTTCAAATCTTGATGACATAAGGAACCTTAGGACCACGTCTAGATTCCAGCCTGGAGTGGACAACCGACGTTCCTTTGAGGTCTCAAAAGACCTAGGGAGGTCCTGTAGATCTTTGTTGGTGGAAAGATCCAAGCCTCTGTGGCGGAAAACCGCTGCCAACATACTTCTGTAACCCTTGATCGTAGGAGCTGAAAGGGATCTTACTTTCCTTAGATATAACAGGAAGTCAGCAATCTGGGTTACAGTGGTACTGGTTGAGGAAACTGCATTGGTCTTGTACCAGCTACGGAAGACTTCCCCTTGAGACTGATAGATTCTGAGAGTGGATGTTCTCCTTGCTTTGGCAATCGCTCTGGCTGCTTCCTTCGAAAAGCCCCTAGCTCTTGAGAGTCTTTCGAAAGTCTGAAAGCAGTCAGACGAAGAGCGTGGAGGTTTGGGTGTACCTTCTTTACGTGAGGTAGACGTAGAAGGTTCACTCCTAGAGGAAGAGTCCTGGGAATGTCGACCAGCCATTGCAGTACCTCTAAGAACCATTCTCTCGCGGGCCAGAGCGGAGCCAACCAACGTCAGCCGTGTCCCTTTGCGAGAGGAGAACTTCTGAAGTACCCTGTTGACAATCTTGAACGGCGGGAATGCATACAGGTCGAGATGGAACCAATCCAGCAGAAAAGCATCCACGTGAACTGCTGCTGGGTCTGGAATCGGAGAACAATACAACAGGAGTCTCTAGGTTATCGAGGTAGCGAACAGATCTATGGTTGGCTGACCCCACAGGGCCCAAAGTCTGCTGCAAACATTCTTGTGAAGGGTCCACTCTGTGGGGATGACCTGACCCTTCCGGCTGAGGTGATCTGCCATGACATTCATACCGCCCTGAATGAACCTCGTTACCAGCGTGAGCTTTCGATCTTTAGACCAGATGAGGAGGTCCCTTGCGATCTAGAACCACTTCACGAAAGAGTCCCTCCCTGCTTGAAGATGTAAGCCAGGGCTGTGGTGTTGTCAGAGTCCACCTCCACCACTTTGTTAAGCTGGAGGGACTTGAAGTTTATCAAGGCCAGAAGAACCGCCAACAACTCCTTGCAATTGATGTGAAGTGTCCTTTGTTCCTGATTCCATGTTCCCGAGCATTCCTGTCCGTCCAAAGTCGCACCCCAGCCCGTGTCTGATGCGTCCGAGAGGAGAAGGCGGTCGGGTTTCTGAACAGCCAAAGGTAGACTTCCTTGAGAAGAAAGCTGTTCTTACACCACGCGAGAGAAGACCTCCTCTCTTCGGAAACAGGAACTGAGACCGTCTCTAGCGTCATGTCCTTTATCCAGTGAGCAGCTAGATGATACTGAAGGGGGGGAGGTGGAGTCTCCCTAACACGATGAACAGGGCCAGCGATGAAAGTGTCCCTGTTAGACTCATCCACTACCTGACTGAGCATCGGTTCCTTCTCAGCATGCTCTGGATGCATTCTAGGGCTTGGAAGATCCTTGGGGCCGACGGAAAAGCCCGAAAAGCTCGACTCTGAAGATCCATACCCAGGGAGACAATGGTCTGGGATGGGACGAGCTGAGACTCCTCAAAATTGACCAGGAGGCCCAGTTCCTTGGTCAGATCCATAGTCCATCTGAGAATCTCCAGACAGCGACGACTTGTGGGAGCTCTTAAAAGCCAGTCGTCTGACGGAGCCGGACACAAGATCATGGTACTGCTGCACAGTCTGTGAACTGTCAACCATGGGGAAGCGAGGAAGTACAGTGACAACCCGAAGCTGTCTAGACTGTCTGGGTCGTACAGACAACTCCTTATCGGGTTGCTGAGGTTGCCGCACTGCGTCACAACAAGTCACTTCTGCTGGTTGTTGAACGTCTTCCCAGTGACACACTGACTCCGTAAACAAAAAAATCCTCTAACAAGGATTAAGCTTGGACTGCATGTCTTGCAACACAGCTCAAGGTCTATGGGAGCAGGTGTGGTAACAGACGGGGTTAGCGACTGAAGTGGAACCATTACCTTCCCTGGGAGCATGTTATGCTTAAATAAAAGTCCATAGGAGGCTACGCAGCTAAAGGCTCCTCTCCAAATGACAGAGTCCTCAAGGGAATATCAGAAGGAGGGAGAAAAGCACTTTCTCATCTACAGGGACCATATCCGAGAAAAGCTAAGTTCTCTCAGTGAGGGTTTCACTGGTGCAAAAGCAGCAGACTAGAAGGCAACGTTATGAAACTGCTTGACAGTCTAGTGAGTTGGCAACAACCAAAGATGTGTGACTGAGAAGCATGCGGTAAGGTATGCAGAGCATGTTGTATGCAGAGCATGCTGTAAGGTAAGCAGAGCGTGTTGCATGGCGTGTAACATTTCTCAGAAATTCCATGACCAGTGCTAGAGTGAGTAATATCGCATTACCGTCCATTGAAAGTGCACGTGCCGAGGGAATTGATTTAGACTGTTTTGTTGATGAATTTGATAGCCGGCATGATAATCGTAGAATTAAGCTACACTAAATGTACTATAATCTACTTCACCTCAGGAAAAGGAAACTCGCCCTGTTGGCAACACTGCATACTTCATGCATGCTTGCATGGGGTTTAATATCAACATAATATTACCTTACATTCATAACTCATGATTCATTTTTGTTTAGAAGATATTTTTGCCATATTTTGCGATTTGTTAAAAATATATTGCAAAGAATACATATATATTTTTATATAAGTAATACAAATAACCTCCATTATCATAATGTTTGTGTAGGCATACATGTATATGATTACAAATGCAAGTTATGAAAGTAATGAGGTGTTATTATTGTTATTTGTTATTCCCAAGTTGAATGGGAAGAAGCTCAAGTTGAGGAAAAAATGGCAGATGCATGCGTTGAGGTGGCTGACTCATAGCATGAGGTTGCTGCCTCAAGAGTTGCGCTTGCTGTAAGGGTTGCGGATGCGCAGTAGCAGGTTCCTGAGGAACGAGTTAAGGTTCCTGAGGTGTGAGCTGCGAGAGTTGAGGTAGCGGCTGCGCAGAACGCAGTTCTTGTCTCGCGAGTTGAGGTTCCTGAGGTGCTAGCCTAAGAAGTTGAGACTCTTGCCTTGAGGGTTGAGGTCGCTGCAGCGAGTGCTGAGGTGGCTGCCTCATTGATGGAAGAGGTTGTCGTACCTCAAGAGATTGTTGCCTCGCTGGTGGAACCGCAAGCGGAAGCGGAGGAAGTAAGGCATAAGACTCCTGCTCCCATTGCTGAGGTTGCCTTAAGGAAGGTTAAGGTTGCTGCACAACGCTGGTAACTGGCAACTCAGAACGCGGTAAGGTAGCCTGAGGAACCTCAACTTCGTACGCCTGGCAGACTGGACTGCGGTGAGGCGGAGCTCTCGCAGGAGGAGGCGGAGGTTGCTGCACACCGCTGGTAACTGGCAACTCAGAACGCGGTAAGGTAGCCTGAGGAACCTCAACTTCGTACGCCTGGCAGACTGGACTGCGGAGAGGCGGAGCGTTCGCAGGAGGAGGTGTAACCTTCTCAGCCTGAAACTCACGCATTAAGACCGCAAGCTGCGACTGCATGGACTGCAGCAAAGTCGTCTTGGGATCAACAGACGATAAGGTCTGTTGAGGCAAAGCCTTAATAGAAGATGAGGTCTGTTGAGGCATCGCCTTACCTCTCTTAGGAGGTGTGCAGTCACCTGATGACTGAGGAGAGTCAGAGCTAACCCAATGACTGCATCCGGGTTGTTGAACTCTAACTTCGTACGTCTGGCATAGGTCTGGACTTTACGTTTAAGAGGTCTTGAGACCTGAGACCAGCGTTTTCTCCCCGAAATTTCTTCTGCAAACGAGCAAAATAAGGGCTCAATCGTCTGCGGGTGGGAGTGACGGTCTCTGTAAGACACGCCCGCAACCACCGAGGATACTTCTGTGCGCCGATCAAGGCCTGCCGAACCCTTTTGCCCTTCGACATTGCTTCTCCCCTGGGCTTGGGAGCTTGCAAGAGGTCCCGGACTGGGAGGACGACAGGCACGCACAGAAGTACCCTCACGCACAACACTGACACACTTTGCGCTAATCACTTATCACTTTTGATTTTCTGTTTGCACTTATTTCACTGAACTCGAAACTTTAAGTGGTTTGTACCTGAAACACGCAATTCTATCCTTTCTCAAAAGTTAGTAATTGCGAAAACAGAATTACAATGTAACAGAAAAACTAATGAAAGATAAATAATTCAGTGGCTGGAAAGAGACTAAACACTAGATCAAATAAACTACGTTTAAAATCTCTCACCGCATAAAGCTTGAGAACAAGAAAAAACTCTAGAAACGTTTACCTTCTTCCCCTAAAGAGACTAGGGAGAAGAGCAAAAACGATAACAACGTTACTCGCTTGAACGAAACGTTTATCCTCCTCTTTCTCCCTCCGTCTCTATCTCTCTCTCTCTCTCTCTCTCTTGACTTAGAACCTGAGAGAAGAGCCCAATCATATATATCGTTAAAACATATTATTGTTAAAGGAAAAAACTGAAATATTTCCCAAAATGAAAAGTTCCTTTATTAGAATTAAAACCATTAAGTTAAGAAAGAATGAACAAAACGCTAGACACGGTTACTCTTACTGCAACGTGACACCGTGAAAATTCTCTCTCTATCGTAACGATAGAGCGCAAGTTGAACGTTCTGAACGTCAACAACTGCAGAGACAAAACAAAACGTTAGTTCAACTTTGAAAACAGTACGAGACTATCAAAGAAATTCTTTCAAAAACATTAAAATAGCATAATATGTTAACAGGTAAAACCGAAATGACGGGCTCAATGTTAATTAACTTCGGTACCAAGAAAAGACCGCCTACTATTAGGAAAGGTCGAAAATAAACAAATATAAAAATTAATTTTAATAAGTTTATAATAAAAGGAAGTTAATCGAAGAGGCCTATAAAAGGCGGAGAGATATAAAATAAATCTATAACTTTTGTTAAGCAAAATTAAGAAAGAGAGTCTATACTCTCTTAGACACCAACACTTCCGTCTAAGGGAAGGGTCGGCCATTGAAAGGTGAAAGAGAGTTCATACTCTCTTCGTCACCATAATTAATCAAATTAATTCCAAAAGTTAGCTAAGCTAATAATAAAACTTCCTGAATAGCGAAAGCTGAAATCTTAGAGCAATACTTCACCAAAAACCGTGAACAAGACTCCAAAATTATAAGCGTATCCATGAACGTCTTGCCGGAAGCACGACAGAGGAAAAATTGAAGTGGTGTCAACAAGAAGTACTGCAGTACCTGGCCACAGGTGGCGCTTGTGAGTACACCCCCCTCTTGTATAGCGATCGCTGGCGTATCCCTTCCGTAGAATTCTGTCGGGCAACGGAGTTGACAGCTACATGATTATCGGGTAAGTTTAATATTGAAAAAGAGAATGTAATTCAGTAATAATATTAATAGCCATGCACCATTAGTTTAGTTTTCAGACTTGTATGAAAATGTTGTATTTCTTTGTTACTCTACTATCATTTCATTCTTTTTGGTTTATACTCTGGTCACATATAGGCATTCTATTCCTTAAGAGCTAAATTTAGAAATAAATAAAGTTTTAATTTACCTCACATTCATGTTTGTCAACACTGAATAAATACTTAGGTCAAACCTTATAAAATAATACAATTTTAAACTACAGTAAAGCATTCATGATAATAAATCTAGAAATAAAACCTGTAGGTGAACAAAAAATACAGATATGATAGCATTTATTTGTACAGTATACAATACCTCACATGAACAACACGGAATAGCAAACATTGGTAGACGTAGTGTAGAAAGAATGTTCATCTCTATATGAAATTATAGCTAAATAACAGGAGCAACCATGGTAAAAAAATATCACACAAAAGCTACTTTCAAGTATTATGCATACTGTACATTATTCTATTACCTACAGTAGTCATTGCTTCCATCATTATAACAAAAGAAATACAGGTATAGTTCTGCAAACATTTATAGCATTAGCTGGACTATGTTTTAATTAAGACAGCACTGTACTGTAGTTTAACTACAGCGCAGAAATAAAATTCTCAATTAAAAGTTAGCCTTAATGATTTGTTATCATATTAAAGAAAAATTAAATACAAAAATAAAACTGCCATCTCACAGATGAAATCAGCCTTTAAGTATTAAAATTAAATGCGAATCTCTAAACATGATTCCATGATTTTGTAAGACTACTTTATAACAATCTTCTTCTTTGCCTGCATCTTCTCCCACTTCTCTTCTATGTGGGGTCGATGTTCCTGGCCAGCGTTCTCCATCTACCTCTGTCCCACACCGGTTAATCCCTTTGATCGAAGGTCATCCTTGATACAGTCCATCCACCTTCGCTTTGGTCTCCCTCTCCTTCTCGTTCCCTGTACCTCCATTTCCATCACGATCCTCCCAATTTACTGTTCATCTCGTCTCATGACATGACCATACCACCTCAGTCTACTTACTACTTCATAACAATAACAATAATAATACTCTAATATTAAACTAAAAATCTTGACATGAAAATGAGTGAATCCTACTGGTAAAAATCACTGACTGTTATGGATGATATTCACCTTTAAAAAGCATATTAGCTTTGAGCTAGAAAATTTACAGACTAAAAGCTCAAACACTCATAAATACATAATAAAAATTACAAATTAGGAACCATATCACTATTTAAAGGCTAACTAGTGTGATTACTATTGTAACCAACACTAAGGGATTTTAAAACTATTTTGAAAAAATTGTACACATCAATAAGAGCTAGACATCTATATGACTTTAATTAGTATTATGCAATAAGATAAATAAAATTCCATTTTTAACACACCATTCTGAAACATATGACATTACAGTAACCATGGTCATATCATCCAATGTAACTGATAACTTGTAAAGTAAAACATAATCAGAAATTTAAAGTCACAAGAGAAATCAAGGCCTTGATACTTCAATAGATATAGAAGTTTACCACAATTGAATCAGTCTAGATCAATGCTCTGGCACTTACAAATGCTGTTTCCATTTTAATATCGATATGTGTGTGAGCATTAATGATTTCTATGAACCCCTCCAGCGCACTTTATTTTGCATTACATAGCATGATTTCATAACACCCATTGAATATCAATGACCTAATTTCTTTATATTAGCTACCTACCTCTGGCAGAGAATCTGAAAATAAATCAAGACTTTGCCAAAACTACTTTTAATTCTACAAAGAAAAGGATATTCAAAATCACTAAATAACAGAATTTCAATGATAAAATTTCTTATTTCTATACTCACCTGATGTTCATATTGCTTTTTTCTCCAGAAGCTTGGGTTAATTGACAAAGCCATAAAACTTTAGAAATTTTACAATTTTCTTTCACTTCAATATATACAAAAAATAGACCCTTTTAGCGGTAAATGCTAAGAAGCCAAGGACTGCGGCATTAGGTATTCTCTCTTCAAAGTTGAAACCATCCCTCCTCTTGATTACATGAGTCAGTGGGGAGGGTGGGTATGTACACAAAAAAATCAGTTGAGTATAGAAATAAGAAATTTATTCTCAAAATTCTGTATATTTCTATGAACCTCCTCTTTTGATGTTCATTATTAATGACTCCCACTCTGTTGAAAATGTGGCATAACTAAAGGAAAGAGAGGGATACATTTAAATACAAGTTATGCAACGAGGTTAAGGATTAATAACCTGGTTTAGATTATTTGTGTAGAATACTCTGACAAATCGATTAAACTGCAGTTTGAAATAAGGGACTCTGGATTGTTTACTAAACAAATTAAAAAACTGTGATGTATTTTGTCAAAATATGTTATTTTCATTAGTAAAATAAATTTTTGAATATACTTACCCGATAATCATGTAGCTGTCAACTCTGTTGCCCGACAGAATTCTACGGAGGGATACGCCAGCTATCACAATACTAGAAGGGGGTGTTCTTACCAGCGCCACCTGTGGCCAGGTACTCAAGTACTTCTTGTTGACACCTCCTCAATTATTCCTCGGTCCCACTGGTTCTCTATGGGGAGGAAGGGAGGGTCAATTAAATCATGATTATCGGGTAAGTATATTCAAAAATTTATTTTACTAATGAAAATAACATTTTTCAATATTAAACTTACCCGATAATCATGTAGCTGATTCACACCCAGGGGGGTGGGTGAAAACCAGTGTACAAGATTAAAGGATAGCTAAGTATCCCATATTTCATATAACAGTTATCTCAAATAACAATGAAATAATAAGTACCTGGTAAGGAAGTCGAATTGAACCGTTACTCTGTCTCTTTTTTAAGTTCGTCTTCCTTACTGAGCGCAGCGTTCCTCTTGGAGGCTGAATCAACCCAAAGGTGCTAAAGTATACAGGGCTGCAACCCATACTAAAGGACCTCATCACAACCTTTAACCTCGGCGCTTCTCAAGAAAGAATTGACCACCCGCCAAATCAACAAGGATGTGGAAGGCTTCTTAGCCGACCGAACAACCCATAAAAGTATTCAAGAGAAAGGTTAAAAAGTTATGGAATTATGGGAATGTAGTGGCTGAGCCCTCGCCTACTACTGCATTCGTTGCTACGAATGGACCCAGGGTGTAGCAGTACTCGTAAAGAGACTGGACATCTTTGAGATAGAATGATGCGAACACTGACTTGCTTCTCCAATAGGTTGCATCCATAACACTCTGCAGAGAACGGTTCTGTTTGAAGGCCACTGAAGTAGCCACAGCTCTCACTTCATGTGTCCTTACCTTCAGCAAAGCAAGGTCTTCTTCCTTCAGATGAGAATTTGCTTCTCTAATCAGAAGCCTGATGAAGTAAGAAACTGAGTTCTTAGACATTGGTAGAGAAGGCTTCTTGATAGCACACCATAAGGCTTCTGATTGTCCTCGTAATGGTTTTGACCTTCTTAAATAGTACTTAAGAGCTCTAACAGGGCAAAGTACTCTCTCTAGTTCGTTCCCCACCATGTTGGACAGGCTTGGGATCTCGAACGACTTAGGGCAAGGACGGGAAGGAAGCTCGTTTTAGCCAAAAAAACCGAGCCGCAAGGAACATGTAGCCGTTTCAGATGTGAAACCTATGTTCCTGCTGAAGGTGTGGATCTCACTTACTCTTTTACCTGTTGCTAAGCACACGAGGAAAAGAGTTTCTAATGTGAGGTCCTTAAAAGAGGCTGATTGGAACGGTTCAAATCCTGATGACATTAGGAACCTTAGGACCACGTCTAGATTCCAGCCTGGAGTGGACAACCGACGTTCCTTTGAGGTCTCAAAAGACCTAAGGAGGTCCTGTAGATCTTTGTTGGAGGAAAGATCCAAGCCTCTGTGGCGGAAAACCGCTGCCAACATACTTCTGTAACCCTTGATCGTAGGAGCTGATAGGGATTTTACGTTCCTTAGATGTAACAGGAAGTCAGCAATCTGGGTTACAGTGGTACTGGTTGAGGAAAACTGCATTGGCCTTGCACCAGCTTCGGAAGACTTCCCATTAAGACTGATAGACTCTGAGAGTGGATGTCGTCCTTGCTCTGGCAATCGTTCTGGCTGCCTCCTTCGAAAAGCCTCTAGTTCTTGAGAGACTTTCGATAGTCTGAAGGCAGTCAGACGAAGAGCGTGGAGGTTTGGGTGTACCTTCTTTACGTGAGGTTGACGCAGAAGGTCCACTCTAGGAGGAAGAGTCCTGGGAACGTCGACCAGCCATTGCAGTACCTCGGTGAACCCTTCTCTCGCGGGTCAGAGGGGAGCAACCAACGTCAACCGTGTCCCTTTGTGAGAGGCGAACTTCTGAAGTACCCTGTTGACAATCTTGAACGGCGGGAATGCATACAGGTTGAGATGGGACCAATCCAGCAGAAAGGCATCCACGCGAACTGCTGCTGGGTCTGGAATCGGAGAACAATACAAGAGGAGCTTCTTGGTCATCGAGGTAGCGAATAGAACTATGGTTGGCAGACCCCACAGGGCCCAAAGTCTGCTGCAAACAATCTTGTGAAGGGTCCACTCTGTGGGGAAGACCTGACCCTTACGGCTGAGGCGATCTGCCATGACATTCATATCGCCCTGAATGAGCCTCGTTACCAGCGTGAGCTTTCGATCTTTGACCAAATGAGGAGGTCCCTTGCGATCTTGAACAACTTCCTCGAATGAGTCCCTCTCTGCTTGGAGATGTAAGCCAAGGCTGTGGTGTAGTCGGAGTTCACCTCCACCACCTTGTTAAGCTGGAGGGACTTGAAGTTTATCAAGGCCAGATGAACTGCCAACAACTCCTTGCAATAGATGTGAAGTGTCCTTTGCTCCTGATTCCATGTTCCCGAGCATTCCTGTCCGTCCAGTGTCGCACCCCAGCCCGTGTCCGATGCGTCCGAGAAGAGACGGTGGTCGGGGGTCTGAACAGCCAAAGGTAGACCTTCCTTGAGAAGAATGCTGTTCTTCCACCACGTTAGCGTAGACCTCATCTCTTCGGAAACAGGAACTGAGCCCGTCTCTAGCGTCATGTCCTTTATCCAGTGAGCAGCTAGATGATACTGAAGGGGGCGGAGGTGGAGTCTCCCTAACTCGATGAACAGGGCCAGCGATGAAAGTGTCCCTGTTAGACTCATCCCCTGCCTGACTAAGCATCGGTTCCTTCTCAGCATGCTCTGGATGCATTCTAGGGCTTGGAAGATCCTTGGGGCCGACGGACAAGTCCGAAAAACTCGACTCTGAAGATCCATACCCAAGGAAACAATGGTCTGGGATGGAACGAGCTGAGACTCCTCAAAATTGACCAGGAGGCCCAGTTCCTTGGTCAGATCCATAGTCCATTTGAAAATCTCCAGACAGCGACGACTTGTGGGAGCTCTTAAAAGCCAGTCGTCTGACGGAGCCGGACACAAGATCATGATACTGCTGCACAGTCTGTAAACTGACAATCATGGGCAAGCGAGGAAGTACAGTGACAACCCGAATCTGTCTAGACTATCTGGGTCGTACAGACAACTCCTTAACGGGTTGCTGAGGTTGCCGCACTGCGTCACAACAAGTCCCTTCTGTTGGTTGTTGAACGTCTTCCCCGTGACACATTGACTCCGTAAACAAAAATCCTCTAACAAGGACTAAGCTTGGACTGCATGTCATGCAACACAGCTCAAGGTCTATGGGAGCAGGTGTGGTAACAGACGGGATTAGCGGCTGAAGTGGAACCATTACCTTCCCTGTAAGCATGTTATGCTTAAATAAAAGTCCATAAGAGGTTATGCAGCTAAAGGCTCCCTCCAAATGACAGAGTCCTCAAGGGAATATCAGAAGGAGGGAGAAAAGAACTTTCTCATCTACAGGGACCTTATCCTAGAAAAGCTAAGTTCTCTGAGTGAGGGTTCACTGGTGCAAAAGCAGCAGACTAGAAGGCAACGTTATGAAACTGCTTGACAGTCTAGTGAGTTGGCAACAACCCAAGATATGTTGAGAAGCATGCGGTAAGGTATGCAGAGCATGATGAATGCAGAGTATGCTGTATGCAGAGCATGCTGTAAGTAGAGCATGTTGTATGCAGAGCATGCTGAATGCAGAGCATGCTGTATGCAGAGCATGTTGTATGCAGAGCATGCTGAATGCAGAGCATGCTGAATGCTGAGCATGTAGAAAGCAGAGCCTGCTGTAAGGAAAGCAGAACGTGTGCATGGCGTTTAACATTTCTCAGAAATTCCATGACCAGTGCTAGAGTGCTTTATGCATGCTTGCATGGGGTTTAAAAATCAACATAATGTTTACCTTACATTCATAACTCATGATTCATATTTTTGCCATGGTTTGAAAATGGAGGTAAGGTATGCTGAACAGCAGAGTCAGAACGAGCTGGAACAACAACAGTGGAAGGTGCAGAAAGTTCCTGTTCCTGTGGTATGAGTGGAGCGTGAAGAGACCGAGGTTGTGCAGAACAAGGTAAAGTTCCCGCAAGCAGAGGTGTCTGAGGCGCATGATCAGGGTGCACGGGTTGAGTTCGGTGCAGCAGCTGAGGAGACTGACTCACAGGTGGAAGAGGTTGTACCTCCACCGAGAGTTGCACCACCGGTGGAGCAGCCAGGGGAGGAGGAGGAAGAGTGTGGTAATCCTCCTGATCCCAAACCGAAGGTTGCCTTAAAGAAGGCTGAGGCTGAACAACACTGGGAACAGCGAACACAGAAAGAGGTTCAACATCGTACGCCTGGCAGATGGTGCTGCGACTGGGTGCAGCGAGTGCAGGCGGGTAGAGCACAGGCTGAACGGGTGCAGGGGAGGTGCAACACTCTCAGCCCGACACTCACACAACAGGTCCGAAAGCTGTGCTTGCATGGACTGTAGTAGAGTCCACAACATCGTACGCCTGGCAGAAGGTGCTGTGCCTGGGTGCAGCGAGTGCAGGCGGGTGCAGCACAGGCTGAACGGGTGCAGCCGGTTGGTGCACCACCGGTGCAGGCGGGTGCAGCACAGGCTGAACGGGTGCAGCCGGTTGGTGCACCACCGGTGCAGGCGGGTGCAGCACAGGCTGAACGGGTGCAGGCGGTTGGTGCACCACCGGTGCAGGAGGAGGAGGAGGTGCAACACTCTCAGCACGACACTCACGCATCAGGTCCGAAAGCTGTGCTTGCATGGACTGTAGTAGAGTCCACAACATCGTACGCCTGGCAGGTGGTACTGCGATCAGGCGGAGCGAGCATAGGGGGGGGGAGTGTAGGCGCACTCTCAGCCCGACAAACTGATGACTGAGGAGAGTCAGAGCTAACCCAATGACTGCATCCGGGTTGTTGAACTTTACTTCGTACGTCTGGCATAGGTCTGGACTTTACGTTTAAGAGGTCTTGAGACCTGAGACCAGCGTAACTCTGCCTTTATTTTCTCCTCTAAATCTCTTCTGCAGACGAGCAAAATAAGGGCTCAATCGTCTGCGGGTGGGAGTGACGGTCTCGGTAAGACACGCCCACAACCACCGAGGATACTTCTGTGCGCCGATCAAGGCCTGCCGAACCCTTATGCCCTTCGACATTGCTTCTCCCCTGGGCTTGGGAGCTTGCAAGAGGTCCCGGACTGGGAGGACGACTGGCGCGCACAAAAGTACCCTCACGCATAACACTGACATATTTTGCACTAATCACTTATCACTTTGATTTCTGTTTGCACTTATTTCACTGAACTCGAAACTTTAAGTGGTTTGTACCTGAAACACGCAATTCTATCCTTCTCAAAAGTTAGTAATTGCGAAAACAGAATTACAATGTAACAGAAAAATCTAATGAAAGAAAATTCAGTGGCTGGAAAGAGACTAAACACTAGATCACTCTAGAAACGTTTAGTTTCTTCCCCTAAAGAGACTAGGGATAAGAGCAAAACGATAACGACGTTACTCGTACGCCTGGCAGGCTTGAGGGAAACGTTTATCCTCTTTCTCCCTCCGTCTCTATCTCTCTCTCTCTCTCTCTCTCTCTTGACTTAGAACCTGAGAGAAGAGCCCAATCATATATATCGTTAAAACATATTATTGTTAAAGGAAAAAAACTGAAATATTTCCCAAAAAGAAAAGTTCCTTATTAGGATCAAAACCATTAAGTTAAGAAAGAATGAACAAAACGCTAGACACGGTTACTCTTTACTGCAATGTGAAACCGTGAACATTCTTTCTCTATCGTAACGATAGAGTGCAAGTTGAAACGTTCTGAACGTCAACCACTGCAGAGACAAACAAAACGTTAGTTCAACTTTGAAAAAGTACGAGACTATCAAAGAAATTCTTTCAAAGACATTAAAATAGCATAATATGTTAACAGGTAAAACCGAAATGACGGGCTCACGATAATTAACTTCGGTACCAAGAAAAGACCGCCTACTATTAGGAAGGTCGAATATAAACAAAAATAAAAATTAATTTTAATAAGTTTATAATAAAAGGAAGTTAATCGAAGAGGCCTATAAGAGGCGGAGAGATATAAAATAAATCTATAACTTTTGTTAAGCAAAATTAAGAAAGAGAGTCTATACTCTCTTAGACACCAACACTTCCGTCTAAGGGAAGGGTCGGCCATTGAAAGGTGAACGAGAGTTCATACTCTCTTCGTCACCAAAATTAATCAAATTAATTCCAAAAGCTAACTAAGCTAATATAGAAGTTTTCCAGTAAAGCGACAGCCGAAATCAAAGAGAAATACTTCACCAAAGTCGTGAAAATACTCCAAGAACATAAGCGTATCCCAGAACGTCTTGCCGGAAGCACGACAGAGGAATAATTGAGGAGGTGTCAACAAGAAGTACTTGAGTACCTGGCCACAGGTGGCGCTGGTAAGAACACCCCCTTCTAGTATTGTGATAGCTGGCGTATCCCTCCGTAGAATTCTGTCGGGCAACAGAGTTGACAGCTACATGATTATCGGGTAAGTTTAATATTGAAAAGTTACTTTTGATCTAACTGATATTTCTAACCAGTTCTAAATACAACTCCATATTCACAGATGAGAGTAATAAATAAAATGAACACAAAATTACTTAAGACCCCATTCCCTGTCGCCAATAGAGGGTCTAGAGCCCAAAGGTCTTCATAAGCATAACATTCTTCTTTAAAGCCCACTTCACACGAGCGGTTGCGACAGTGGGGTTTAGAAATCAATGTAGCTCAGTGAGGCTCTTCACATGCTGCAAGAGCTAACCATGCTGCAGAATAAAGGGACAGTAGTAATTTCCATACCACCACACGGTTTATAATACTCAAGAAGTTTATGGCTACCTTGAGACGACAGGTTTTCCCCCATGCAGTAGCAGTGGTTCAGCTGTTGCAGAGGGTAGGCGTTCCTTTCCTGCTGCTATTTTTCAGTAATTAATATGAATTGTCTTATTATAATCATTACTACAGTATTACCATTATAATACTGCACACTATACTACAGGTACACTAAAGGTAATAAGATGATGATTATACAAGTGATTGTTTTCTTTTTCTTACATATGTAAGATAAACTCTATCCAATCATGATATTTTGATTATAAAATAAATTTTTGAATATACTTACCCGGTGAATATATAATAGCTGACGTCTCCGGCGGCTCGACAGAAAAACACAAAAACTTGTGAGCGATCGCCATGAAGGTTGCGGGTGTGCCCACCAGCGCCAACTATCGGCCAGATACCGCATATACATGTAAACAGCTCCAGTTCTTCTCATCCCGCTGGGTCTCTATCGGGGAGGAAGGGGGGGCCTTTAATTTATATATTCACCGGGTAAGTATATTAAAAAATTTATTTTATAATCAAAATATCATTTTTAAATATTAAACTTAGCCGGTGAATATATAATAGCTGATTCACACCCATGGTGGTGGGTAGAGACCAGTATTAATACAGTTTACGGCGTATATGCTTAGAGTTTTTGACAGTTATATCATAACAAAACCCAAATATATATAGGTACCTGGTAAGGAAGATGACTTTGACGATTACTCTGCCTTGTTAGTCTTGTCTTCCTCACGAAGCCCAGCCATCCTCTTAGGATGCTGAAAGACTCCCAGGAGCTGAAGTATCAAGGGCGGCAACCCATACAACAGGACCTCATCAAACCCCTAATCTGGGCGCTCTTAAGAAATGACATTTGACCACCCGCCAAATCAACCAGGATGCGAAAGGCTTCTTAGCCTTCTGTACAACCCAAAAACAAGATTAAAAAAATTTCAAGAGACAGATTAAAAAGGATATTGGAATTAAGGGAATGTAGTGGTAGAACCCTCACCCACTACTGCACTCGCTGCAACGAATGGACCCAGTGTGTAGCAGTCCTCATAAAGAGTCTGGACATCTTTTAAGTAAAATGACGCGAATACCGACTTGCTTCTCCAAAAGGTCGCGTCCATAATACTTCGCAGAGATCTATTTTGCTTAAAGGCCACGGAAGTTGCTATAGCTCTTACTTCGTGTGTCTTAACTTTAAGCAAGCATCGGTCTGTTTCATTCAAGTGAGAATGAGCCTCTCGGATTAAAAATCTGATAAAATATGACAAAGCATTCTTTGACATAGGTAATGATGGCTTCTTAACTGAGCACCATAAGGCCTCAGATCCACCTCGTAAGGACTTAGTACGAGCTAAGTAGAACTTAAGAGCTCTAACTGGACACAGTACTCTTTCAAGTTCGTTGCCTACGATCTCTGACAAGCAAGGTATATCAAATGACTTAGGCCAAGGACGAGAAGGCAGTTCATTTTTGGCCAGGAAACCAAGTTGTTCCATCCAGGAGTTGCCATACGACGTTCCTTAGAGGTCTCGAAAGACTTAAGGAGATCTTGGAGATCTTTATTGTTGGAAAGATCTAAGCCTCTATGTCGAAAGACCGAAGCCAACATGCTCCTGTAGCCCATAATAGTGGGTGCTGAGAGGGAGCGAACATTTCTCAGATGTAACAGGAAATCTGCGATTTGGGCTACAGAGGTACTGGAAGAGGACACAGATGCTGACTTGCACCAGTCTCGAAAGACTTCCCACTTCGACTGGTATACTTTGATGGTAGAAGCTCTCCTAGCTCTCGCAATCGCACTGGCTGCCTCCTTCGAAAAGCCTCGAGCTCTTGAGAGTCTTTCGATAGTCTGAAGGCAGTCAGACGAAGCGCGGGGAGGCTTTGATGAACATCCTTTACGTGGGGCTGACGTAAGAGATCTACCCTTAGAGGAAGACTCCTTGGAATGTCTACCAGCCATTGAAGTACCTCGGTGAACCACTCTCTCGCGGGCCAGAGGGGAGCAACCAACGTCAACCTTGTCCCTTCGTGAGAGGCGAACTTCTGCAGTACCTTGTTGACTATCTTGAATGGTGGGAATGCATACAAGTCCAGGTGAGACCAGTCCAGTAGAAACGCGTCTATGTGGATCGCCTCTGGATCTGGGACTGGTGAGCAATAGATTGGGAGCCTTTTGGTCAACGAGGTGGCAAAGAGGTCTATGGTGGGTTGACCCCAAGTCGCCCAAAGACTCTTGCACACGTCCTTGTGGAGGGTCCATTCCGTGGGTATCACCTGACCCCTCCGACTGAGACAGTCTGCCAAGACGTTCAAGTCCCCCTGGATGAACCTTGTCAACAGGGAGATGCCTCGATTTTTTTACCATATGAGGAGGTCCCTTGCGATCACGTACAGCGTGTGGGAGTGAGTGCCTCCTTGCTTGGAGATGTACGCCAAAGCTGTGGTGTTGTCTGAATTGACCTCTACCACTTTGTTTCGAAGAATGTTCTCGAAATTCATCAAGGCCAAGTGGACTGCTAATAGCTCCTTGCCATTGATGTGCATGCTCTTCTGAACTGAGGTCCACAGACCCGAGCATTCCCGACCGTCCAGGGTCGCACACCAACCCAAATCCGACGCGTCTGAGAACAACACGTGGTTTGGGTTCTTGACTGCTAGGGACAGGCCCTCTCTCAGACTGATATTGCTGTCCCACCAGTTCAGGCATGCTTTTACTGGTTCGGAGACCGGGATTGATACCGTCTCTAAAGTCTTGCCCTTGTTCCAGTGAGATGCTAAATGGAACTGGAGAGGCCGAAAGTGCAGTCTCCCTAGCGAGACAAACTGCTCCAGGGTTGAGAGAGTCCCTACGAGACTCATCCAACTCCTTACTGAACAACGTTCTCTTTTCAGCATTAGTTGGACTTTGAGCAGGGCTTGTTCTATTCGGGTGGCAGACGGAAAAGCCCGAAAAACTAGACTGCGAATCTCCATCCCCAAATATAGAATAGTCTGGGATGGGATCAGTTGGGACTTTTCTAAGTTGACCAAAAGTCCCAACTCCTTGGCCAGACCCAACGTCCAATGTAGATCCTGCAGACAGCGATGACTGGACGATGCTCTGAGAAGCCAGTCGTCCAAGTACAAGGAGGCTCGGATTCCCGATAGATGAAGGAATTTTGCCACATTCCTCATGAGCCTCGTAAACACGAGAGGAGCAGGACTGAGGCCGAAGCACAGTGCTCGAAACTGGTACACCACATTCCTGTAAACAAACCTCAGAAACGGTTGGGAATCCGGGTGTATAGGAATGTGGAAGTACGCATCTCGCAGGTCGAGAGACCATCCAGTCTCCCTCTCTGACCGCTGCTAAGACGGACTTCGTGGTCTCCATCGTAAATTTTGTTTTCGTAACAAAAACGTTGAGCGCACTGACGTCTAGCACTGGCCTCCAACCTCCTGTATGCTTTGGGACTAGGAAGAGACGGTTGTAAATCCCGGTGATTGAAGGTCCGAGACTTTCACCACCGCTCCCTTCTCTAGCAACAGAGACACTTCTTGATGAAGGGCTTGTCTCTTTGACTCCTCTCGATACCTGGGAGAGAGGTCTATGGGAGTTGTTACTAGAGGAGGTTTGCGTACAAACGGTATTTTGTACCCCTCTTTGAGCAACAGAACAGACTCTTGGTCTGCACCCCTCTTCTCCCAGGCCTGCCAGAAGCTGTTCAATCTGGCCCCTACCGCTGTCTGAGGCTGTGGGCAGTCAGACTCTGCCACGGGAGGACTTGGCTCCTCTCTTCTTACCTCTCTTTCCCTCGGCACGAGAGCCTCCCCTGCTGGGAGCTCTGCCACGAAAGGGCGGGATAAATCTAAACGCAGGAGTCTCGATCCTGGGTCTCACAACAAAGGATGAAGAAGAAGCTCCCTTGTGAGCAGAGGACGCCATCAGGTCATGTGTGTCCTTCTGCACAAGCGAAGCAGCTATGTCCTTAACCAGCTGTTGTGGAAACAAGGCAGCCGATAAGGGAGCAAAGAGCAGTTCCGATCTCTGACAGGGAGTAACTCCTGCTGAAAGGAAAGAGCAAAGGGTTTCTCTCTTCTTCAAGACTCCCGACGTAAAGGTGGAGGCGAGCTCATTGGAGCCATCGCGGATGGCTTTGTCCATACAGGACATGATAAGTAAGGATACATCTTGGTCAGCAGACGAGATCTTCCTACTTAATACTCCTAAAGACCAATCAAGAAAGTTGAAAACTTCAAAGGCCCTGTATACGCCTTTAAGTAGATGGTCAAGGTCCGAGGAGGACCAACAAATCTTTGAGCGTCTCATGGCCAGGCGACGGGGAGAGTCTACGAGGCTTGAGAAGTCACCCTGGGCAGAGGCAGGGACTCCCAAGCCGAGAACTTCTCCCGTGTCATACCAGACGCTCGATCTAGAAGCAAGCTTGAAAGGTGGGAAGGCAAAGGCCGTCTTCCCCAAACTCCTCCTGGTATCCAACCAGTCGCCTAGAAGACGTAAAGCCCTCTTAGAAGAGCGAGAAAGCACTAGCTTAGTAAAGGCAGGCTTGGTAGCAGCTAAGCCTAGAGCAAACTCAGACGGAAGCGAACGAGGAGCAACAGCAACAAAATGATCTGGAAAAAGATCCTTGAAAATCATCATGATCTTCTTAAAATCCATCGAAGGTTGAACAGCCTTACGTTCTTCTACATCTGACAAAACGTCCAAAGGATTATCATTAGGATGAGGGTCAGCGACGTCCTCATCTGAAGGAACCTCGTCCGACAACTGATGAGTCTCAAGCAAGGGAGAGACCTGCCTTGGTGGCAATGCTTGACAAGCAGAGTCCACACGCACAGGAGCATCAGTAGCAGTCCAGGACGCTACGTCATGTAACTGCTTAACGGACTGACTAGCAACAACAACAGGAGCGGGAGGACGCTCGACGTCAACTCGAGACTGCCTTGACTGCCTAGATTGAGCAGTTAAAACAACTCTTGACTGCGGTGCTTGACGCTCAACGTCAAAACAAGTCAACTTAGCTGGTTGGCGAACGTCCTGAACGTCAACACGAGCATGCGGCAGCGGCTGAATGTCCACAAGCGGCTGAAAGTCAACACGGGACTGCATCGAGTGAGGCTCTACGTCACGTGACTGACGTGACTTTGTAACGTCAACGTCAACAGGACGAGCAAAGGCTCGTTTGGGCGGCTGACGGCCAGGATCTCGATCAGCTAAACGGCGAGGATCATCGTGAACCTGCTCAGCAGTATACTCCTCCATAAGAGAGGCAAGCTTATTCTGCATATCTTGCAGTACAACCCATTTAGGATCAACGGGAGTGGGTGCGGTACGAGACGAGGGTAACGTCTGTGACTGCAAAACATTGCCTACACTAAGACTCTCGGAGCCTGTGTTACGCTTCTGTTTAGGCGGCGAGCAGTCTTCCGATGACTGCACAGGATTAGAGCTGTCCCAATGGCTACAACCAGGACGCTGGACCTGTCCTGAAGGGACTGACTTCCGCTTTAAGGGTCTCGAAACCTTGCTCCACGGTTTCTTACGCGAGAAGCCTTCGGATGACGAGGAGAAAACCGCCTCGCTCGTCTTATGGTAGGGGCGGTCTTGACGAGACACGCCCGAAACCATAGAGGGAACGTCTGTTCGTTGGTTAACGCCTCTCGTCCCCATAAGTCCTACGACATTACTTCTCCCTGGTGCATGGGAGCTTGCAAGAGGTCTCGGACTAGGCGAACGACAGGCACGAACAGACGAACCCTCGGTCGCAACACTGATAACACTTTGCGCACTAATCACTTTATCCCCACGATTTTCTAATGTGGCACTCTGACACTTTAACTCTTTTACATCCGCCATGAGTTGATTACGGTCCGTAGCTAAAGATTCAACTCTCTCTCCCAAAGCTTGAATGGCACGTAACATATCCCGCATTGATGGTTCATGAGTGCTAGTAGAAGGTTCAGGCACAACTACTACTGGGGAAGGATTAGGTTCAGGGGCATGGGAGGAGGAAAATTCTAATGATCTAGAGGAACTTCTCCTCACCCTATCTCTCTCTAGCTTACGAGAATACTTATCAAACTCTAGCCAGTCGAATTCCGAAAGTACCACGCACTCATCACACCGATCTCCTAATTGACCGGTTTTACCCCGACAATTAGAACACACAGTATGTGGGTCGAGAGAGGCCTTTGGAAGACCTTTGTTACAATCCCTAGCATTACATTTATGAAATTTAGGAATTGGAGAAGGGTCAGCCATTTTGAAAAGTCAAAGAAAGTCCAAAAACAATCCAAAGTCATCAACAATTAAATCTATCCAAAAAAGAGTTCAAGAGTTTAAATTGAAGATAAAAACACCTGCACTGCGAAAGCTCAAAACCAAAAAGAAGTACTTCACCAAGACTGTTGAAAAACAGCGAGTAATGGAATCAACTTGTCGACAAGACCGACAGAGAAGAACTGGAGCTGTTTACATGTATATGCGGTATCTGGCCGATAGTTGGCGCTGGTGGGCACACCCGCAACCTTCATGGCGATCGCTCGAGAGTTTTTGTGTTTTTCTGTCGAGCCGCCGGAGACGTCAGCTATTATATATTCACCGGCTAAGTTTAATATTTAAAATTGAGAGAGAGAGAGAGAGAGAGAGAGAGAGAGAGAGAGAGAGAGAGAGAGAGAGAGAGAGGAGGGGGGGTTGGGGGTTGGGATTGATTTGCAATGATACCATCATGTTAAAGGAAATGAGGACGATTGTTGCAGAAATAATATTGATTATTATTATTATTATTATTATTGGGTGGGTCTACCATTTACTGTACATAGTTACTTCTTTTTAGCATCCTGGTTATTATATACACAAAGACCACTTTCTTCTATACGTCCTCCATCTCGAACAAACAACGACAGGCTAGTATTCTCTTCCTTGATGCAGACAAACTGCACAGTTTCAAACCAATTGCGTGAAGACATGCTCTATAACATGAGGGAATCTATCGCACAGTTTCAAACTGCTCGTGTGAAGCGAGCCTAAGACAATGTTTGCCAAACAGCCTTGGTACGCCATTGAGCTGTTGCTAAAATGTTTTCCAAAGAAAGATTTGTACAAACGTTGAAGGACGTAGCTCCACTCCTAATATCATGCACCTTAATCATCAAGCCTTTTATAATTTCTGGAACTAATTCCTTTCGAGTTTCAGCAACCACATTTTCTTTGACTAGGAATGACAACATTTTTGGTCATCGGGCATTTAGGGACCCTACCTCTACTACCTTTCATTTGGTTGAAATACAACAAAGAGAATTATTCTCTACTAAAGTGTCTCCATCCAGTTTTAAATCAAGGATGTGAAATAAATAAGGCAGATTCTTAACATTAAAAATGACAAATTCGAAGATAATTTGTATTTTTCCTAACCATACAAACCTTAGCTATTTACAAAGGGTATTACTTTTAGCGTAGCTGAAATGGCGAGCCATTAGAATTTAACGAGGGTGTATTACCCCCGCGCTAGTTAGCGGGGGGGGTAGGGGAGTGGTAGCTAGCTACCCCTCCTCCCCCTCACACACAGGTGAATACTCACTTTCACTTAGAGGTAGGACTTGTCTTGGGGGACAGGGCTGGCGGGCAAATATGTGTAAATAGCTAAGGTTTGTATGGTTAGGAAAAATACAAATTATCTTCGAATTTGTCATTTGTTCCGTAACCGAAATACAAACCACGCTATTTACAAAGGGTGACTTATCCCTTAGGAAGGGTGGAAAGTCCCCAGCCATACTGGCTTTGGCTTTACCCGGGGACTCAGAATCCGAGTGAGTCGCACTCGAGAAAAGGAGTCCCTGCACCTCACAAGTTCCTTGCACCGCAAGGAACCATGTGGCCTACGTAAGCTTGTGTGTGAAGGAAGAAGTGTGACCCGTCTTAGGCAGTTGACCTGGAGTTCCAGAAGGAACTCTGGGTTAAGACGTTCCCAATACCACCTCGTCAGGGTATGGGGGACGCGACAGTATTGACTCAATACTCGGAACACAAGGAAGCATGGTTTACCTGCAGAGGTTCGAGGTCAGCTATGCAGAGACCAGGATGCTGCTTCCCCGTAGAGGGGATGATGAAGAAAGAAGTAAGGGCCAGACATACTTCTTTCGTTCATGCAGACTAAAACCTGATAACAATGCCCTCAACCTTCTGCTACCTGTCCAAAAAGGAGCCTGAGGTTAGACCAGCTGTTGTGTAGCCACCACAGAGCGATAGAAAACGTATCGAGACTCTTGTGGGTCACGCCCTGCAGGAAGCGGGCTGCGAAGGTCATCAGACGCTTCCAGACTCCAGCTTGTAGCACCTGCGTCACAGAGTAGTATTACTCGAAGGCGAGGGACGTTGCGATGTATCCAACATCGTGCTGTAGGGCGACGTGACGGGGGAGGGTCTGAAGACAGGTCGAGATGAATGTCCTTGAGTCCGGGCTGAAGAGGTATACTGGTGACTCTCCCCCCATGTCCTCCTTGTGTTCCCAAATCGGCTGCAACTGAGGCCAAACTGCAGCTGTTCCCAGCGCTAACCTCTCGATTCCTGTACTGGCAAGAAAGAGAAGGTCTTGGGACATCAGACACAGAATGGAGACTCAAAATCTTGAATGAATCGGACCGAAGGGTCGGGACCCTCAGATTCTGAGTCTAGCCAACAACTCAGGAGCGAGCCTGAATGTTGCCTTCCCCTCTTCCTTAGAAAGGGGGGGAGTAGTAAGAGACCAAGAAGATTGCTCACACACTGGCCGTGGCCAGAGTGAGCAGAAGACCCAGGGCGGAATAAAATCCGAGGCCTGTCGTAAAAGGGTCTTGAGAAGATCTCTTAAAGGACTAAAAGTCCGAGCCATGCTCCAAGTTGGAGGTCTTCCTCCGACTAGGGCAGGGACGATCGTAGCTTCGCATGAGCGAGGATAGATCCAGCGGGCAGGAAAAAGTTATTCCTTTAAGCCTGAAGGTCAGGGAAAGGCTGAGCGACAGGCTTCATTGCCAAGAGCGGAAAGGAGTTTCCTCCCGCCGAAAGGCAATAAGACCGTTATTGCTGGAGAAGAGGCCTCACGGGAAGAAGTATATCTCCCACGGCACCAACCACCTTAGACTCTTCACTTTGCCTGGGAGACCCCTGTGGATGACTATCGCAGATGACGCGACCTCCGTACCGCGACTGTAGCGGGTTGTCTCTTCTAGAGGAGGAAGCGTAGTGTCTCCAGGCATGAAGCCGAAGCGACGCCCCGGTTCGGGAGAGATGTCGCAGTGTGGTTGCTTGAGTAGTCTGCGCCGTGGGAGAAGCTCTCCCGGGAGTTCCGTCAGGGGAAGCAGAGGGTCCAAAAACCGTTCTGCACATAGTCCCAGTGGAGCTCTCCCATTGAAAGGTTGACAGACAACCTGGTTTTGTTGAGACCCATTGTCCGCAGACAAAAAGGAGGGAAGACGCAGGCGTCGAAGTTGTCCCACCATCACCGGAATGCATCTTGCCAGAGTCTCGGGGTCTGAGACTGGGGGGAAAACTAGCGGAAGCTTGAGGTTCCAAGCTGTCGCGATCAGGTCCCCCAGACCAGCACTTGCTGGTTACCCAAGGTCAAAGACCCCTAGGTACACTCTCTCTATGAGGCTCTGCTCGGATAGTCTGAGAGAAACATTCCCCTGCCTGGAATGAGAGAGCCGATGGTGGAATTGAGAGAATCTCAATCATCCCGATATCTCTACTGCAAGATGTGAAGGTGTGAAAATGCGTCCCCTGCTGGTTAGCATGAAGTCGACACGCAACGGGGCGACTTGGCAGGAGCGGTAGGATCTGAAGAGGGGCCAGACTAAGGCCCTTAAGCCTGCCTGAATGATGGAGAGGTATCCTTCAGGTCTTGACCATAGGCCTGGACCGGAACATGCCCCCCCCCCCCTTTCCTTTGACGAGTCCGAGAACCGCATCAAGAATGTGGGGAAAGGACGAGAATATCCACTACCATCAAGAGGCTCCATAGGTCAACACCCATTGCAGGTTTAATAGTTCCGCTGGTCCCATAGGGCCAGGGAGTCCGGTTAAACATTGCCTGAAGCCACCGGAACTTGGATCGCCCCACATGGAACTTATCCTGAGGCGACCGTTCGGACTATAAACGGGTCAATGAGGAAAGAAGAACTAGGAAACGTTCCAAGGTAGGGCTGAAAACTCTGCTTGACTGAGAACAGGTACTGCGACTCTCCTCAGTCTTGCCACGGTGAACCGAAAGGAAGGCTCGGAGGATGTGGTAACAGAATCTGGCGTCCCCAGGTGGTCACCCATCCAAGTACCGACGTTGCTTAACCTCGCTGGACGGACGAGAAGCGGGGTTTCCAACGTGGTAAGGCGGTTGACTCAATATCATGGCCAGATACTCCAGATGTTGAGGCAGAGGAAGAGAAGGCTCCAAGCAAAATACCATGAGCCCACACTCATGGTCAGCATTCGGAAGCTTTTCCCGGCGCTGAATCAGGTCGAAACCCGAGCCTACCGGAGTTGACCAGCCCTCCAAACAGCAGAGGAGGCGGAAGTCTGCACCTGAGCGGCCAAGAGGAAGGCAGGGAGAGTTCTCTGGGGAAACAAACCTGCTATGCCACGGCGGGATAGCCACACTGCATCATAAGCAGGAATACTTGCAGTTTAGGCTGAATTCGACGAGCACCCTGGAAGATGGATGGAATGGAAACTGAAAGTACCCGTCCTTCCGATCCAGGGTTAAAGGAGTCCTGTCGCCTCGTTACCAGTCTGATCGATTCTGCTGGTCTACGCTGGCCGAAGTTTGTTCGACAAACTTGATCAGGGCTGAGAGGTCGACTATGGACGTCCCCTCTCAGATCCTTCCTTACAAGAAAGGATCGACTGAGGGGGCCGGGGGTGAAGCCGTCGATGATCCTAAGGAAGACCTTCGCCTAAGGTATGGATCATTCTGCCCAACCGGGCAACTCTGCTGATGCTATGGCATAGAGGTTCAGAGACACTGAATTCGCTGACAGAGACGGCAGGCGCGATATCCTTGGCTACTCACAGAGATTGTGCGGGAATGGGCATCGGGAAGCTGTCATTCGGATGAGTAACCTTAAGCATCCTCCCAGCGAAAAAACCTGCAATCCTAGAGTTCGTGAACTCCTTTTAGGACTATGCCCCCCCGGGGGAGTCTCCCGTGCCATCTGTTCCTGACAGGAGGAAACTGCAATTGGACACCTTGTCCCAGTTGTCGTAGCCGATAACTTAGGCCGACGTGGTTGAAAGAAAAGGGAGCTGGAGCCCTGCAGAGTCTGGAAGAAAGCGCCTTGGAGGAGTGAAACCGGAAGTCGATTTACTCCGCACAGCAGATGTTTAAGTCTCTGTCCTTGGGCAAAGACAAAACTCTTCTCAAGGATGGAAGGGTGTCTGAGGTCGTTGACCTCCACAGATGAGACACCCGAAGGAAGCCTTCAGTCAGTGCGTCCAGATGGTACAACATCGACCTTGTCCGCAAGTAGATACTTAACGACGAAAGGCCAAGGTGCCTGAGCTCGAGAGGAGGAAAGTACCCTTGATCTTCCTGTAGCTTCCTTGAACCAAACCTCGGGCCGTAACCGAGGAGGGAAAGAACCTGGTAAGCTCCCAGAGGAAGAGGTAAGCAGTCACCCCTTGTCCGATGGAGAAATCTTCAACGGAAAGCCCCCCCGCCAAAAATCCTTCCAGGGCGGGAGAAGGAGAGAGTACTCGTGCAGGAGAGGGGACCCTCGAGACCGACCTCTTGGGAACCAACTTCGCCCTGGGGGAAGTCACCACGAAGTCCACTCCTCTCTTTCTCTTCAGCGTAGGAGAGACAGCCGCTGGTTTGTTACCCTGGCCGGTGAGTGCTGGTTTCATAAACCTCATTAACGCCCGTGCCAGCGGATCAAACCATGTCTGCTGCTCCAAGGACACAGAGTCCGAAATCCTCGCTAAGGTGAAAGGGATCGGGCGATCCTTTGGAGAGGACACGACGGTTCCTGCCTGAAAAGAAGGTGGGAAGAATGCTGTACTGACCTGTCTTCGTCCTGCACTACCAACCTGTGCTTGGATGGAGGTGATCCCGAGTGCCGCCTAGGAGCACGCGTCCCTGCTGCTACCACCGGCTGTGGAATTCGCCGCGAACTATGGTCGCGCGAGGGCGAACGGTCGCGCAAAGGCGAATGGTCGCGCGGGCGCACAGGCGAGTGGTCGCGCGGGCGCGCAGGCGAGCGGTCGTGAGGGCGCGCAGGCGAGCGGTCGCGAGGGCGCGCAGGCGAGCGATCGCGCGGGCGCGCAGGCGAGCGATCGCGCGGGCGCGCAGGCGAGCGATCGCGCGGGCGCGCAGGCGAATGGGCGTGACGGCGAGGGATCGTGCTGCCGCGTAGGTGAAGAAGATCGCTGGCGGTAAGCGATGGCGAGCAGCATGTGTAGGTGAATGATCGCGTGATAGGGTGCGATGGTGATCAGCATCCGCAAGAGGGCGATCGTTCAGGGTTGTGCGATGAGGAGCAGCATGCGAAGCGGGCAATCGTTCAGGGTTGTGCGATGGCGAGCAGCATGCGCAGGTGAATGATCGCGTGAAAGGGTGCGATGGTGATCAGCATCCGCAAGAGGGCGATCGTTCAGGGTTGTGCGATGAGGAGCAGCATGCGAAGCGGGCAATCGTTCAGGGTTGTGCGATGGCGAGCAGCATGCGCAGGTGAATGATCGCGTGAAAGGGTGCGATGGTGATCAGCATCCGCAAGAGGGCGATCGTTCAGGGTTGTGCGATGAGGAGCAGCATGCGAAGCGGGCAATCGTTCAGGGTTGTGCGATGGCGAGCAGTATGCGCAGGTGAATGATCGCGTGAAAGGGTGCGATGGTGATCAGCATCCGCAAGAGGGCGATCGTTCAGGGTTGTGCGATGAGGAGCAGCATGCGAAGCGGGCAATCGTTCAGGGTTGTGCGATGGCGATCAGCATCCGCAGTTGAGGGTCGCGCGATGGCGATCAGCATCCGCAGTTGAGGGTCGCGCGATGGCGATCAGCATCCGCAGTTGAGGGTCGCGCGATGGCGATCAGCATCCGCAGTTGAGGGTCGCGCGATGGCGATCAGCATCCGCAGTTGAGGGTCGCGCGATGGCGATCAGCATCCGCAGTTGAGGGTCGCGCGATGGCGATCAGCATCTGCAGTTGAGGGTCGCGCGATGGCGATCAGCATCCGCAGTTGAGCTAGTAGCTGGCGAACCATGTTCCTTCAGAAGTGTTGGAGAACGTTGGCGTGCCAGCTGTAACACACGTGGGCGATCCGGAGATCGCTGGCGAGCTGATGATCGCTGACGAGCTGACGATCGCTGACGAGCTGATGATCGCTGACGAGCTGATGATCGCTGACGAGCTGATGATCGCTGACGAGCAGAAGGCTACGCGTGGAAGCCCGCGCAAAGAAGAAGAGTCCTTGACCCCGACCTGAACCTAAGTTCTAGATCGCGAGGGCGAACGTGGGCGCACAGGGCACGTAACAGGAACTGCAGGGAAGATCATCTTGAAAGCGCTGACGAACAGGAGAGCGCTGACGAACAGAAGGGCGCGCAGGGAAACCCTGACACGCAAGGGAAGAACCCCCGTGGGGGCAACCCTTTGCCCCGAAGGGATCGTTGTCCGCCGGGAGACTGATGTCCGTCGGAAGACCGCTGTCCGTCGGGAAGACCGTTGTCCGTCGGGAAGACCGTTGCCCGTCGGAAGACGAGATTAGACTGCTGTCCATCTGCACCAAGACGGAAGATCGAGAAAAAGAAGTTGTAGGCTGCAAACGGAGATTCAAAAAGGCGCCTCAAACACCCTTACAGGGAGATGAGAGGCCCTTACGACGAGGCGGACGGAGGGCCTTACGGCGAGGGAGGCCAACAGCAACAGCAACAGAAGAAACCTCCGAAGAGAAGTCTCTATGAGTGTACTCTCTCGCGAACGAAAGAGAAACACTTCGTGGAAGAGACTGGTCAACCAGTGACCTAAAAGGGGCAATCCTCCGAAGAGGAGATCCTGCAGTTGCCCAGCCCCTTGAGCGAAACTGCAGGTGCGACCGCTCAGCACCAAGAGCATAGTCGCACGAAAAAAAGGCAAGAGAAGAACCCCCCAAAAGAGGAAAAGCTCAAGCCTGGACAGGAAAAAAACTTCCCTCGGAAGGAAAGTTATCCGCCCAAGGAGGCAAGCCTCCTGACTGTTCTAAAATGAACTGGAGAGCTGTCCGTCGACACGGGAGTACTACCAGTAGAAGGAGACACGCCCCTGACGACAATACAAGGGGGAGGCAGCAACAGCCGAATCCCCAGGACTCAACCAGACAGCTCACACCGTTGCTATATTACAGAAACGAACTAGATCGGTAACTGTAAAAAATAAAACAAATAATATTAGTACACATTCATTCCCCCGGGAAGGCTCCGAAGAGGAATCCCGAGGAAAAGGAACAAGAATTACACAATAGGCACGTGCCCTCACAACCACTTACACTCGCGGAAGGAGAGCTGTAACCAAAACAGAATTATAACAATTATAATTATGTAACTATGTAATTATGTAATTTAAAAATGAATGAACACTAAAGAAAAAAACGAAAACCCCGAAAGGAATCGTTCTACAAGCTGAAAAATTAACAACTACAATTAGATTCATAAACTAATTGAGACAAAATGTACGGCGTAGCAACCCCACCCACACGGGAAGGAAGCTACAAGGGCGTAGTAAAACATAGTAAAAGGGTGAACGACCTCAAGAGAGAGAGAGAGAGAAAGACCGAAGTCAAACTCGATCGCAACCCATAAAATTAGGCCGTGGTGGCCTAACTGCCGAGGCCTCCACGTAGATATCGTACACTACACACACACATCTGAAAAGGAAACTTACTTATTTCTATACTCAAATATATATACAAACATGAAAACATGTTTACATATATATTGAGTAAAAGAAAAGTAAGCGATTAAGTAAAGACAAAACAGACAATGGCTGCCAAGCGAGGACCAAGACAGAGACGTCTGTCACAGTCCGAGCCAAAAGTGAAAGTGAGTATTCACCTGTGTGTGAGGGGGAGGAGGGGTAGCTAGCTACCACTCCCCTACCCCCCCCGCTAACTAGCGCGGGGGTAATACACCCTCGTTAAATTCTAATGGCTCGCCATTTCAGCTACGCTAAAAGTAATACCCTTTGTAAATAGCGTGGTTTGTATTTCGGTTACGGAACAAATCATTTTTGGCTTTAAAGAAAGTAAAAAGAGACCAAATCATATTGCGTTCCCAAAACCAACCTTAATTGACAACGCTTCTAATTCACTTATGCGTTTAGGCAACTCTAAAGCCAAGAGGGATTTTGGTAGTGCTATTTTTAACAGACACATTTTCAAACAGTTCAAATCTCGTCCCTTTTAAATACTATAAAACCACATCCAAATTCCATTAAATTTACCTTACAACTGTAGTTCTTTCTATACTAAACAATCTGAACACATCCACTATAATACCTGAAACGTAAAGATCTAATCTGAAATGCTTCAGTACAGAAATAACCATGAATCTATGTCCTTTAACAACTTTAAATAGAAAGTTTCTTGCTGTAAAGAAGAAAACAAATACTGTATAACAATGTTATCCAAGCTTCTTCTGGTCATGGAAAGATTCCTAACTTTGCACCAGTCAAAATAATCCTTCCATTGTCTTTGATATAAATTATTGGTGGACTGTCTTTTAGACCCAACTTTATAATAGACAGTCCAGAGGGATTTGAAAACCATTTGTTTTTGAGGATACGGTGGTTAGTCTCCATGTAATCAAATATAGTATGAATGAAAAGTATTGATGTATCATCTTTGACATTGGCTGTTTGAGCAAATTAATTCTGTATAAATCAGTTTAGTGAGGTAGGTGTTACTGTATGGACACGAGTCCTGGTATGGCAATGAAACAATATCCAACAAATTTTGTAGATTTGGGAACAAAGCAATCAGAAGAATATTAGGAGTGAAAATGGCAGGAGAGTATTAGAAATGAAACTATAAGAGAAATTACTCGATTACCATATGTGGATGACATCATCGTGAGGGGTAGATGGAAATGGTTTGGGCATGCTTTTCTCACTCCCCAAGAGAAATTACTGTAGTTCACCAAACATTTAATTGGGCTCCAGAAGACATTAGAAGAGTTGGAAGACCCAGACCAACATGGATGAGGACTATGAAGTGTGCAGTAGAAGATGAGTGGAGAAGGCCCTTTGCGTCAACAGGCGTAGGAGGAAATGATGATGATGATGAGAATGTTTTGGGGTGTTCCAACATCGGCCACCGAATCTGTAACACGCACCATATTTCAGAACCCTTACTGAATAAAATGCTTTCAATATTGGATTGACCTGGGGGGGGGGGGGGGGGGGGTTAAGGTAGGTTAGGCAACGGGGTGTGAAAGACCAGAATTACCATTATCAAAGGAGGATTCACAGGACTTTTGAACTTTAACAAGGAAAGCAAGTGATTGCCAAGAGCTTATGAAGCTTATCACTATCGAAAGATGGCTGAACTTGTATGTTTTCCACAGGTGTAGGCATGTCCTTATTGTCATCATCTCCTCTATCATCAACTAAGCTGGTATTCCCCGGCTACTCCCCTGAACTAACAGCATGTTTCCTTTTGCACTTCGAACTGTTTACTTGGTCTGCAATCATTGAAACATACTCCTCCATTAATGGTACAGGGAGTGAAACACACTCTTAACAACGGTCATTCATATAAGAGTACTGTATTGCCCCCGACACGATATACAAAAGGAATGCAGACCACGATCTCCCAGAAATAATTCCTGTGCACATTCTTCTTCACCCAAGGGGTTAACTACTGCACTGTAATTGTTCAGTGGCTACTCTCGTCTTGGTAATGGTAGAAGAGATTCTTTAGCTATGGTAAGCAGCTCTTCAAGGAGAAAGACACTCCAAAATCAAACCATTGTTCTCTAATCTTGGGTAGCATCATAGCCTGTGTACCATGGTCTTCCACTGTCTTGGGTTAAGAGTTCTCTTGCTTGAGGGTACACTCGGGCACACTATTCTATCTAATTTCTCTTCCTCTTGTTTTGTTAAAGTAATTATAGTTTATTTAGGAAATATTTATTTCAAAGTTGTTACTGCTTTTGAAATATTCTATTTTCCCTTGTTTCTTTTCCTCACTGGGCTATTTTCCCTGTTGGGGGCCCTGCTTTTCAAACTAGGGCTGTAGTTTAGCAATTAATAATAATAATAATAATAATAATAATAATAATAACAATGGCTAATTAAACCATGGAAAAACATCTTAAAAGCAAAATATGAAAACAATCAATCTTGAGAACGCATGATCGTGGCCAATCCACGGAGATAACAAAAGAAACAGAGTATCTAACGAGGCAGTCCTGGGCTTCTTACAACTTAATGCTAGAAGGTTCCATTCCATTGTTAAGAGCTTGTATTTACTGAAGCGAAATAAAATGATAAAATTTTAAACTTCCTAAATTTTACGGATGTGTTGATTATATCAAAGATTCTGGAGAAGAAGCAATATGAACATCAAGAAAGGTTCATAGAAATAGAAGAACAACAGTAATTCAATCTGAAAACACTTGAAATTCTAGTACAGTTAGTCACTCAAAACACACTATTCCAAACGGATAAAAAGAGATTCATAAACTATTTCCTAAATCCAATATGGATTACTTTTAAAAGTTTGGTATTTGAAGGAATATGTATAATTCTATACAACACAGAAAAGCAGCGGTGATGGTTGTGAACTAAAGTACCGTACTTAAAATTGCTAAATCTCGTGTTTTCTTTCACTTATTTTAGACTAATGAGGTCCTTTGTTCAAGAAGCTGCGAACTTCCTTTCCTTGTACATTGTATCTTATTGTCATTTTATTTACAATTTTCATCATAAATGCTTTTTTACAAAGCTATATGGCTTTCGATGAGCAAAATATTGAAATGCTTAATAATAGAGCAATTACATTAAACTCTGTATCAACAATGCAATATTTAAGGAAACTACACTTCAAACAGAAAAAATATAAAATTTTCTTAGTTAATACCTGCATAATCACAATTTTCAATCACGAATGCTGCACACAGTTAACTTTCCACACAATCCAAAGAACATTGAGCTTCAAATGCAGATACCTGTAATAGGCAGAATCAAGTGCATTAGTTATTAAATATATTAATCAAATGTTTAGGTAGACACAAGTGCATTTGTAACTATTGATGCTAGAGATGTTTTTGGGGCACAAGCTTGTCGTACACTCATCTCCCAACTGTGAAGCATCATTGTTACACTACAATGTGGGGGCATATTCTTCAATCTTACTAACATGCTCTCTCTGATATTCTTGAGAAAGTCGGTGGTCTCATAGTCTACAGGTAACAAATCACAACGCGGAGTTTTCATTGGGTATGCTGATGGGATCGTAAGGGTGATGGGAGGGACACAAGGCAGATTAGGATCATCCAACTGACATATCAAAGTGAGATCATCACTACCTGGTGGCTGCTGACAGTCAAGATTAACTCTGAAGCGAGCATTTAATCTAGCAACTTCCCCTTGAACAATATCACTAATATTTGGAGTTTCTGGAGGTGGCTGTAGAGGATTATCTCGCTTGAACCTCTTTGTGGGGTTTGAAGAGTAAGTAGGTCCCAATAACACAGATAATGCTGGTGAAAAAGTGCGATGCACAGTATGAGATCCCCAAGAATGCTTAAATGCATTATTTACAGCATCTACAAGACCAGCAACTCTACTATCCATGGTTGGTGGCACTTCATCCCGTATTTCTAGCTTAACTAAAACTTGCTCACATTTTAAAAGAGTTTCCATTGACATACGTTTCTGAGGATTCTGCAACATATCGTATAATTGTTTCATTTTCCTTGACTTCTCCACGTCTTCATTTCCCATTCTCTCTATTACACGACGCAAAGGGACGATATACTTACTTAACTGACGAACCTTTTCTCGGTAGGCAGCATCTTCAGCCTGACTGTTGTTGATGCACTGTACAGGGGATGGCTGTTGGGGTTGTCCTGGAGTATTAAGCATTCCACTAGGGGAAGAAGCACCAAGGTGACCTGTGCCTCTTCCCATAGCTCCACTATTACTACCTGCAGGAGATGGCACCATATTTGAAGGGGAGGGGGATATAAATGCTGGGGAGGGCTGGCTACCAGGGGCAGAAAGAGGTGCTGGAGATGCACTTGTAGAAGGAGGTCCCTGTCTGGGCATACCAGTTACATTTCCTTGAAATCCTGGCGAAGGAACACGTGGCTGCATCGTACCTGCAGCGCGGCCTACCATTTGTGTGGGAACTTGACCTATTGGACCAGTAGGGCCTCCCTGACCTGCTATGGCCATTTGAATTTGATTCATCTTCACAGTCTGACCCACCTGATTCATAGTTATATTTGGCTGTTTTTTATTCCCAGTAATCTGCTGCATTCTTTGGTTATTTCCTGCCCAGTTAGAAATATCACCAGTCTGATTTTGAACATTGGGTGGCATTGGCTGACCCATTCTGGGATTACCTTGCATGGGCTGTTGACCACCTAAAATGGTAGTATTAGGTCCACTGACTCCTGTAGCAGTTGTTGACACCATCTGACCTGGGCCCTGCACAACAGTACCAGACATATTCTGACTAGGTCCTCCCATTTGGGTGACAGTGGCAGTCATGTGTCCACCAGGTCCTGTCATCTGGGTGGCAGGCCCAGGAGCTGATAGAACAGCCTGCAAATGGGGATTGTTATTTTGTTGTTGAGAATTGTTCTGTGCTATGTCACGCAGATACATGATGACACGTGCGATGAATGCCATGTACTCTTCCCTCTTTCCAGAACGCTGGAAAACCTGTAACGGCAGGAAACATAACATCACAATCATTACTCAGAAGATATAAAATTCAACACTTAACATGGAGGATAATCAATCAATTACGCTAAGGAAAATTCATAAAGAAGAAAAATTAGTAGCATTATGTGAACCCCGTCTATCGATAACTTATCACATAAAAGTATCCTTTTGTTAGTACATTTCTTTTGGTTTAAAAGTGAAGCAACATTTTTATTTAACAAAGTTTATTTTAAATGGGTATAGATTTCAGAGTCCTAAACAAGTCACTAAACTGTACCAGAATTTCTACAGATTTAGTCTTTTTGTACACTTCCACAGGCACCACCAGTACTATGTTGATCCCTTATATACATACCTCAATTCATCTTTATCTTGAAAATCCTTAAATTTTAGGAATGTATTACCTCATTCATTGTTACATCCAATGACCAAATATTTGGATTCTTTTTCAACAATATATATATATATATATATATATATATATATATATATATATATATATATATATATATATATATATATATATATATATATATATATATATATATATAGTACAGTGTATATATATATATGGTTTGATTTAGGAGCAAGTCTCTTCTACCCTTACCTAGTGGAAACAAGCCACTGAACAATTACAGTGAAGTAGTTAAAACTTTGAGTGAAGAAGAGGTCTACTTTATCAATTCTAATCAGAACCCACACTATTCTGGAAAATGCTGTACTTTGTATGAACTCAGTCATTTTAAATGAACTAGATACACATAATACACTATTCATACCTGGAGTTCCAATTCATGAGCATTACGTTGTTGGTTGGGTGGAGTCTGTCTTATCAACTCTTCCAGCTGATGAATCACCTTCTGTCGGAACGACCAAGTTTTCCATTCGTCAGCCATGATTGATGCCTGAAATAAAATGTTATTTTCATTAGTAAAATAAATTTTTGAATATACTTACCCGATAATCATGTAGCTGTCAACTCTGTTGCCCGACAGAATTCTATGGAGGGATACGCCAGCTATCACAATACTAGAAGGGGGTGTTCTTACCAGCGCCACCTGTGGCCAGGTACTCAAGTACTTCTTGTTGACACCTCCTCAATTATTCCTCGGTCCCACTGGTTCTCTATGGGGAGGAAGGGAGGGTCAATTAAATCATGATTATCGGGTAAGTATATTCAAAAATTTATTTTACTAATGAAAATAACATTTTTCAATATTAAACTTACCCGATAATCATGTAGCTGATTCACACCCAGGGGGGTGGGTGAAAACCAGTGTACAAGATTAAAGGATAGCTAAGTATCCCATATTTCATATAACAGTTATCTCAAATAACAATGAAATAATAAGTACCTGGTAAGGAAGTCGAATTGAACCGTTACTCTGTCTCTTTTTTAAGTTCGTCTTCCTTACTGAGCGCAGCGTTCCTCTTGGAGGCTGAATCAACCCAAAGGTGCTAAAGTATACAGGGCTGCAACCCATACTAAAGGACCTCATCACAACCTTTAACCTCGGCGCTTCTCAAGAAAGAATTGACCACCCGCCAAATCAACAAGGATGTGGAAGGCTTCTTAGCCGACCGAACAACCCATAAAAAGTATTCAAGAGAAAGGTTAAAAAGTTATGGAATTATGGGAATGTAGTGGCTGAGCCCTCGCCTACTACTGCATTCGTTGCTACGAATGGACCCAGGGTGTAGCAGTACTCGTAAAGAGACTGGACATCTTTGAGATAGAATGATGCGAACACTGACTTGCTTCTCCAATAGGTTGCATCCATAACACTCTGCAGAGAACGGTTCTGTTTGAAGGCCACTGAAGTAGCCACAGCTCTCACTTCATGTGTCCTTACCTTCAGCAAAGCAAGGTCTTCTTCCTTCAGATGAGAATTTGCTTCTCTAATCAGAAGCCTGATGTAGTAAGAAACTGAGTTCTTAGACATTGGTAGAGAAGGCTTCTTGATAGCACACCATAAGGCTTCTGATTGTCCTCGTAATGGTTTTGACCTTCTTAAATAGTACTTAAGAGCTCTAACAGGGCAAAGTACTCTCTCTAGTTCGTTCCCCACCATGTTGGACAGGCTTGGGATCTCGAACGACTTAGGGCAAGGACGGGAAGGAAGCTCGTTTTAGCCAAAAAAAAACGAGCCGCAAGGAACATGTAGCCGTTTCAGATGTGAAACCTATGTTCCTGCTGAAGGCGTGGATCTCACTTACTCTTTTACCTGTTGCTAAGCACACGAGGAAAAGAGTTTCTAATGTGAGGTCCTTAAAAGAGGCTGATTGGAACGGTTCAAATCCTGATGACATTAGGAACCTTAGGACCACGTCTAGATTCCAGCCTGGAGTGGACAACCGACGTTCCTTTGAGGTCTCAAAAGACCTAAGGAGGTCCTGTAGATCTTTGTTGGAGGAAAGATCCAAGCCTCTGTGGCGGAAAACCTCTGCCAACATACTTCTGTAACCCTTGATCGTAGGAGCTGATAGGGATTTTACGTTCCTTAGATGTAACAGGAAGTCAGCAATCTGGGTTACAGTGGTACTGGTTGAGGAAAACTGCATTGGCCTTGCACCAGCTTCGGAAGACTTCCCATTAAGACTGATAGACTCTGAGAGTGGATGTCGTCCTTGCTCTGGCAATCGTTCTGGCTGCCTCCTTCGAAAAGCCTCTAGTTCTTGAGAGACTTTCGATAGTCTGAAGGCAGTCAGACGAAGAGCGTGGAGGTTTGGGTGTACCTTTTTACGTGAGGTTGACGCAGAAGGTCCACTCTAGGAGGAAGAGTCCTGGGAAACGTCGACCAGCCATTGCAGTACCTCGGTGAACCCTTCTCTCGCGGGTCAGAGGGGAGCAACCAATGTCAACCGTGTCCCTTTGTGAGAGGCGAACTTCTGAAGTACCCTGTTGACAATCTTGAACGGCGGGAATGCATACAGGTTGAGATGGGACCAATCCAGCAGAAAGGCATCCACGCGAACTGCTGTTGGGTCTGGAATCGGAGAACAATACAAGAGGAGCTTCTTGGTCATCGAGGTAGCGAATAGAACTATGGTTGGCAGACCCCACAGGGCCCAAAGTCTGCTGCAAACATTCTTGTGAAGGGTCCACTCTGTGGGGAAGACCTGACCCTTACGGCTGAGGCGAGCTGCCATGACATTCATATCGCCCTGAATGAGCCTCGTTACCAGCGTGAGCTTTCGATCTTTGACCAAATGAGGAGGTCCCTTGCGATCTTGAACAACTTCCTCGAATGAGTCCCTCTATGCTTGGAGATGTAAGCCAAGGCTGTGGTGTAGTCGGAGTTCACCTCCACCACCTTGTAAGCTGGAGGGACTTGAAGTTTATCAAGGCCAGATGAACTGCCAACAACTCCTTGCAATAGATGTGAAGTGTCCTTTGCTCCTGATTCCATGTTCCCGAGCATTCCTGTCCGTCCAGTGTCGCACCCCAGCCCGTGTCCGATGCGTCCGAGAAGAGACGGTGGTCGGGGGTCTGAACAGCCAAAGGTAGACCTTCCTTGAGAAGAATGCTGTTCTTCCACCACGTTAGAGTAGACCTCATCTCTTCGGAAACAGGAACTGAGCCCGTCTCTAGCGTCATGTCCTTTATCCAGTGAGCAGCTAGATGATACTGAAGGGGGCGGAGGTGGAGTCTCCCTAACTCGATGAACAGGGCCAGCGATGAAAGTGTCCCTGTTAGACTCATCCCCTGCCTGACTAAGCATCGGTTCCTTCTCAGCATGCTCTGGATGCATTCTAGGGCTTGGAAGATCCTTGGGGCCGACGGACAAGTCCAAAAAGCTCGACTCTGAAGATCCATACCCAAGGAAACAATGGTCTGGGATGGAACGAGCTGAGACTCCTCAAAATTGACCAGGAGGCCCAGTTCCTTGGTCAGATCCATAGTCCATTTGAAAATCTCCAGACAGCGACGACTTGTGGGAGCTCTTAAAAGCCAGTCGTCTGACGGAGCCGGACACAAGATCATGATACTGCTGCACAGTCTGTAAACTGACAATCATGGGCAAGCGAGGAAGTACAGTGACAACCCGAATCTGTCTAGACTATCTGGGTCGTACAGACAACTCCTTAACGGGTTGCTGAGGTTGCCGCACTGCGTCACAACAAGTCCCTTCTGTTGGTTGTTGAACGTCTTCCCCGTGACACATTGACTCCGTAAACAAAAATCCTCTAACAAGGACTAAGCTTGGACTGCATGTCATGCAACACAGCTCAAGGTCTATGGGAGCAGGTGTGGTAACAGACGGGATTAGCGGCTGAAGTGGAACCATTACCTTCCCTGTAAGCATGTTATGCTTAAATAAAAGTCCATAAGAGGTTATGCAGCTAAAGGCTCCCTCCAAATGACAGAGTCCTCAAGGGAATATCAGAAGGAGGGAGAAAAGAACTTTCTCATCTACAGGGACCTTATCCTAGAAAAGCTAAGTTCTCTGAGTGAGGGTTCACTGGTGCAAAAGCAGCAGACTAGAAGGCAACGTTATGAAACTGCTTGACAGTCTAGTGAGTTGGCAACAACCCAAGATATGTTGAGAAGCATGCGGTAAGGTATGCAGAGCATGATGAATGCAGAGTATGCTGTATGCAGAGCATGCTGTATGTAGAGCATGTTGTATGCAGAGCATGCTGTATGTAGAGCATGTTGTATGCATAGCATGCTGAAAGCAGAGCATGCTGTATGCAGAGCATGTTGTATGCAGAGCATGCTGAATGCAGAGCATGCTGAATGCTGAGCATGTAGTAAGCAGAGCCTGCTGTAAGCAGAGCCTGCTGTAAGGAAAGCAGAGCGTGTGCATGGCGTTTAACATTTCTCAGAAATTCCATGACCAGTGCTAGAGTGCTTTATGCATGCTTGCATGGGGTTTAAAAATCAACATAATGTTTACCTTACATTCATAACTCATGATTCATATTTTTGCCATGGTTAGAAAATGGAGGTAAGGTATGCTGAACAGCAGAGTCAGAACGAGCTGGAACAACAACAGTGGAAGGTGCAGAAAGTTCCTGTTCCTGTGGTATGAGTGGAGCGTGAAGAGACCGAGGTTGCGCAGAACAAGGTAAAGTTCCCGCAAGCAGAGGTGTCTGAGGTGCAGGATCAGGGTGCACGGGTTGAGCTCGGTGCAGCAGCTGAGGAGACTGACTCACAGGTGGAAGAGGTTGTACCTCCACCGAGAGTTGCACCACCGGTGGAGCAGCCAGGGGAGGAGGAGGAAGAGTGGGGTAATCCTCCTGATCCCAAACCGAAGGTTGCCTTAAAGAAGGCTGAGGCTGAACAACACTGGGAACAGCGAACACAGAAAGAGGTTCAACATCGTACGCCTGGCAGATGGTGCTGCGACTGGGTGCAGCGAGTGCAGGCGGGTTGAGCACAGGCTGAAAGGGTGCAGGGGAGGTGCAACACTCTCAGCCCGACACTCACACAACAGGTCCGAAAGCTGTGCTTGCATGGACTGTAGTAGAGTCTACAACATCGTACGCCTGGCAGATGGTGCTGCGACTGGGTGCAGCGAGTGCAGGCGGGTTGAGCACAGGCTGAACGGGTGCAGGGGAGGTGCAACACTCTCAGCCCGACACTCACACAACAGGTCCGAAAGCTGTGCTTGCATGGACTGTAGTAGAGTCTACAACATCGTACGCCTGGCAGATGGTGCTGCGACTGGGTGCAGCGAGTGCAGGCGGGTGCAGCACAGGCTGAACGGGTGCAGCCGGTTGGTGCACCACCGGTGCAGGCGGGTGCAGCACAGGCTGAACGGGTGCAGGCGGTTGGTGCACCACCGGTGCAGGAGGAGGAGGAGGTGCAACACTCTCAGCACGACACTCACGCATCAGGTCCGAAAGCTGTGCTTGCATGGACTGTAGTAGAATCCACAACATCGTACGCCTGGCAGGTGGTACTGCGATCAGGCGGAGCGAGCATAGGGGGGGGGGGGGAGTGTAGGCGCACTCTCAGCCCGACAAACTGATGACTGAGGAGAGACAGAGCTAACCCAATGACTGCATCCGGGTTGTTGAACTTTACTTCGTACGTCTGGCATAGGTCTGGACTTTACGTTTAAGAGGTCTTGAGACCTGAGACCAGCGTAACTCTGCCTTTATTTTCTCCTCTAAATCTCTTCTGCAGACGAGCAAAATAAGGGCTCAATCGTCTGCGGGTGGGAGTGACGGTCTCGGTAAGACACGCCCACAACCACCGAGGATACTTCTGTGCGCCGATCAAGGCCTGCCGAACCCTTATGCCCTTCGACATTGCTTCTCCCCTGGGCTTGGGAGCTTGCAAGAGGTCCCGGACTGGGAGGACGACTGGCGCGCACAAAAGTACCCTCACGCACTAATCACTTATCACTTTGATTTCTGTTTGCACTTATTTCACTGAACTCGAAACTTTAAGTGGTTTGTACCTGAAATACGCAATTCTATCCTTTCTCAAAGTTAGTAATTGCGAAAACAGAATTACAATGTAACAGAAAAATCTAATGAAAGATAATTCAGTGGTTGGAAAGAGACTAAACACTAGATCACTCTAGAAACGTTTAGTTTCTTCCCCTAAAGAGACTAGGGAGAAGAGCAAAAAACGATAATGACGTTACTCGTACGCCTGGCAGGCTTGAATGAAACGTTTATCCTCTTTCTCCCTCCGTCTCTATCTCTCTCTCTCTCTCTCTCTCTCTCTTGACTTAGAACCTGAGAGAAGAGCCCAATCATATATATCGTTAAAACATATTATTGTTAAAGGAAAAAACTGAAAAGTTCCTTTATTAGGATCAAAACCATTAAGTTAAGAAAGAATGAACAAAACGCTAGACACGGTTACTCTTACTGCAATGTGAAACCGTGAACATTCTTTCTCTATCGTAACGATAGAGTGCAAGTTGAAACGTTCTGAACGTCAACAACTGCCGAGACAAACAAAACGTTAGTTCAACTTTGAAAAAGTACGAGACTATCAAAGAAATTCTTTCAAAGACCTTAAAATAGCATAATATGTTAACAGGTAAAACCGAAATGACGGGCTCACGATAATTAACTTCGGTACCAAGAAAAGACCGCCTACTATTAGGAAGGTCGAATATAAACAAATATAAAAATTAATTTTAATAAGTTTATAATAAAAGGAAGTTAATCGAAGAGGCCTATAAGAGGCGGAGAGATATAAAATAAATCTATAACTTTTGTTAAGCAAAATTAAGAAAGAGAGTCTATACTCTCTTAGACACCAACACTTCCGTCTAAGGGAAGGGTCGGCCATTGAAAGGTGAACGAGAGTTCATACTCTCTCGTCACCAAAATTAATCAAATTAATTCCAAAAGCTAACTAAGCTAATATAGAAGTTTCCAGTAAAGCGACAGCCGAAATCAAAGAGAAATACTTCACCAAAGTCGTGAAAATACTCCAAGAACATAAGCGTATCCCAGAACGTCTTGCCGGAAGCACGACAGAGGAATAATTGAGGAGGTGTCAACAAGAAGTACTTGAGTACCTGGCCACAGGTGGCGCTGGTAAGAACACCCCCTTCTAGTATTGTGATAGCTGGCGTATCCCTCCATAGAATTCTGTCGGGCAACAGAGTTGACAGCTACATGATTATCGGGTAAGTTTAATATTGAAAAATATACATTAGAATCACGTGGAAAATTAAACACATCTTTGAAAATTATCATATCATCTGGCTCTGTAAAAGAAAATAAAGTATAATCATATGAGTCAAACGTAACTAAGCCAAATACAGTATTGTATTTTAGGAAATATGAAATTATCTAAGTATTACTTTCTTCTAACATTTACATATTCATTTATCTAAGTATTACTTTCTTCTAACATTTACATATTCATTAGGCAGTCCCAGTTTCAAGGCTTAAGGGACAATGCCCTAGAGGCTATCCATATATACATATGATTAGCAACCAATCCCTCTCTCCAACCAAGCTAGGACCAGGGAGGACCAGGCAATGGCTGCTGATGACTCGGCAGGTAAACCTACAAGCTCCCCCAAATGCCTCATCCTTACAAACTTTTCCAATAGGTCACCACATTATATTCACTCAGCTTTCTAACAAATCTTTCAGTTTATGTCTATCTTCATTCCTATGTTCGTTACATTACAAAATGTCAACATAAGTAGGCCGACACATGACGTCATGAGCCTAACAGTGATTTTGTTACAGCCGGGATCACCAGAGGGTTAAGAAATAGAAATAGAAGTGGCTCTATTAAGAGCAATTCTCAGCTCATTTACACTGTAAGCCAAGTTGGTATTGCCGACAGAGAACATCATAAAATTCATATTATTCTGAATCTGTAGAAGAGGAATTGCAAATCATCAGCAGAATTAATCACAATAAATCAGTCAACATACTGTTTCTATTCTTGTTAAGTTTTGCTGGTTATCTACAAGCCATTTTTATAGCTATTATCACCATCATATAAATGAAAATCACAATCAAAGTCTAATCTTAAAAACAAGAAATGCTTACACATTTAATCATACATCCAAAATGACAATTTGTCCTAAATTTTATTTTTCCTAGCTATACAAACCCGTAATAATTTAATATAAGAATTCGCTTCAGTTCAGCTGAAACAGCCGAAGAGAAAGAAAACCTGGCAGTGATGCCATTCATATTAAATGATAACAGGTTTGTATTGCTAGGAAAAATATAATTTAGGACAAATTGTCATTTGTTCCAACGCGATATACAAACCTCGTCATCATTTATTATAGGAAGACTCACTGGTTGGTGAGTGCCGTACAGGTGGCTGATCCCTCGGTCCCACTACATCCGCAGGTGTTTGGGAAGCGATACGCTGCATGGGTGATGACATCCCCCATGAATGCCCTCGCTCTGGTCCTAAGACCGAACCAGGCGTGTATTCAGGAGTCGAGGAAGGACTCTGGCAGGGTTCATCCTCGATGGAATGCATCGAGGTTCCCACTGCGACCGAGTGCGTGACTGGTCGCTGCGAGTCCCTCGAAGCTCCCAAAGGAGCTCGAGCGTGAGCGCGGTCGCTGGGAACTGCAGCGCTCACGCAAGGAGGTGTAGACAGGTTAGTCACGCGAGTGGTGAGCGCGACCTCACCTGTTAAATGGCCAGAAAGCATGGGGGTTAGCTGCACCTCGCGCGGCTGGTATGCGTGAGAGCTAGCCTGGTCATGTACGACCCGCACCCATGTTGCGGGCTGAGCCGCGAGGTGGCTCTATGCTGGGCCCGAGTCGCGCAGGTTGAGTGTGTGGCTGTCTGGGCCTGCTCCCTGCTCACGCGACACATGAGTGCCGGAGTCAGTCCGTGTGGCTACCCCCATGGATGTAGTGGTGCGTACCGCGGATTCTTCACGAGAGACCACAGCTGTGATTTCTCGTGCCGAAGCCAGGACTCTCAATTCCCCGCTCAAGAGCGATTCAATTTGAGTCTGAGCAGCAGCTCGGGGGCCCGAGAACCCCATAACCATGCACTGGAAGATGATACCTACGCCGCCGAGCGCGGTTGTCGTGCATGGAGGCCTTGCGTGAGATTTGCCGTGAACAATCCCACGAGCGTGGGGAACACGGGAATCTCTCATGTAGCCCTCATCCTCTAGAGGAGAAGAGGTGTCTCGGGGCACCATGTTCCTTTGACTGCGACTGGCCTTCCTGGCCTTCTTTGCTTTCCTCTTCTATCCCTTCCTCTTTCTTCTTGGGGGAGAACAGTCAGAGTCAGAAGATAAAGACGAAGAGGAAGAGAGAGGAGGAGGAACTAGAAGAGGAATACTGCCCACGTTTCCTCTTCTTGTGCCCCCTCAGAGGTACTGGAACGGTAGTCGAAGCAACAGCAGACAACACTAGACGAGGATGAACAAACTGAGCCATGTCTGTAGGAAGAGCCGTGGTCGGTGAACGTGGTGAACCTAAAAAATGGTATATATTTTAATTATGAAATAAATTTGTTAACATACTTACCCGGTAGTTTTATATATAGCTTACGTCCCTGACGTCACGGCAGAAAATTCACCGCCTATCGCCGACTGGATAGCCAGGTGTACCACCTGCGCGCCCTCTAGTGAGGTACCTGGAACCATTCCATGATTCCTCAGATCTTCCATGCCTCTAGTCTCTAGAGGGGAGGAGGGTGGGAATTTAATTACAGTATATATAACTACCGGGTAAGTATGTTCAAAAATTTATTTTATAATGAAAATACCATTTTTAAACATAACTTACCCAGTAGTTATATATAACGCTGATTAACACCTTTGGTGGAGGGTTAGAGACAGCCAATATAGTTGGAATTCTACTTAAGAGTTAATATAAACAAGCTTAAGGGTTAGTACCTGATAAGGAAGCTGACTTCAATGATTCTCTGCCTCATTAAGTCCGCTTTCCTTACGAGATCCAGCGATCCTCCCAGGGGGCTGAAGACCTCTTAGGAGCTGTCAAACCGGTGTATATACCTCTACGTGACAGAACCTCCTCCAATACCAAGTTCCGGGCGCTCTCAAGGAACAAAATTGACCACCTGCTAAAATCAATGATTGTGGAAGACTGTCACAATCTCCACAAACAACCATAAAAAACAAATAAAAGTTCCAAAGAAGAAAAGGGTATTAGGATTATGGTTATGTAGTGGTGGATCCCTCCCCCACTACTGCACTCGCTGCTACGAATGGTCCCAGAGTGTAGCAGTCCTCATAATGAATCTGGACACTTTTCAAATAGTGTGAAGCAAACACAGATTTACTCCTCCAAAAGGTTGTGTCCATGATGCTCTGCAACGATCTATTCTGTTTGAAGGCCACTGACGTTGCTACGGCTCTAACTTCGTGTGCCTTGACCTTTAAAAGTCTAAGGTCTGTCTCACTGCAAAGTGCATGAGCCTCTTTCATTAAATGTCTGATGAAGAATGACAGGGCATTCTTTGACATCTGCAACGAGGGCTTCTTGACCGAGCACCATAGAGCTTCCGAATTGCCTCGCAACTCTTTCGTTCTGTCCAGGTAGAACTTCAGAGCTCTTACTGGGCATAGGACTCTCTCCAACTCCTCGCCAACCACATCCGAAAGATTCGGAATTTCAAAAGCCTTGGGCCAAGGTTGAGAAGGGCGTTCATTCTTGGCGAGAAAACCTAACTGCAATGAGCAGATAGCCTTATTATCTCGAAAACCAACGTTTTTACTAAACGCATGGATTTCACTAACTCTTTTGGCTGTTGCGAGACTAACCAAAAACAGAGTCTTCATTGTGAGGTCCTTCAAAGGAATTGAATGCAAGGGCTCAAACCTGTCACTCATAAGGAACTTCAGGACAATATCCAGATTCCAAGCTGGTGAATCCTGGTGCCGTTGCTTTGATGTATCAAAGGATTTAATAAGTTCCTGAAGGTCTTTATCATTCGAAAAGTCCAGGTTTCTGTGTCTGAATGCAGTTGTTAACATACTCCTGTATCCCTTGATGATAGAGGAGGAAAAGTTGCGCTTCCTTCGAAGGTGTAACAGGCAGTCAGCAATCTGAGCTACAGAGGTACTGGATGAGGAAACAGAGTTGACTCTACACCATTCTCTAAAAATCTCCTACTTGGATTGATAAACCTTGATGGTCGAAGTCCTCCTTGCTCTTGAAATAGCTCTAGTTGCCTCCTTCAAAAAACCTCTAGCTCTTGAGAGTTTTTCGATAGTCTGAAGGCAGTTAGCTGAAGATTTTGAAGACTTTGATGGTACCTTTCCAAGTGGGGTTGTTTGAGTAAATCTACTCTTAATGGAAGGCTTCTTGGAGTGTCCACCATCCATTCCAGTACCTCTGTAAACCATTCTCTTGACGGCCAAAAGGGGGCCACTAGAGTCATTCTGGTCCCTTCGTGTGACACAAACTTTTGTAACACTTTGTAAAGGATCTTGAACGGTGGAAAAGCGTACGTGTCCAGACTGGTCCAACCTAACAGGAAAGCATCTACGTGGACTGCTTCGAGATCTGGCACCGGGGAGCAATAAGTCTCCAGCCTCTTTGTCTTTGAGGTCGCAAAAAGGTCTATGCATGGACGACCCCAAAGTCGCCACAGACTCTTGCAGACTTCTTGATGGAGTGTCCATTCTGTGGACAGAATCTGACCTCTCCTGCTGAAGCTGTCTGCCATCATGTTCTTCTACCCTTGAATGAACCTTGTGATCAGGACTACATTCCTTTCCTCTGCATATGAGAGGAGATTCCTCGCAGTTTCGTAAAGGGACATCGAGTGGGTTCCTCCTAGCTTGGCAATGTAAGCCAATACTGTGGTGTTTTCAGCATTGACCTGCACCACATTGTTCAGAACTGACCCTTCGAAGCTTCTGAGGGCCAACAGGACTGCCAACAGTTCTTTTTGGTTGATATGGAAGTTCTTTTGAGCCTCTGTCCACAACCCTGAAACTTCCAACTTGCCCAGTGTTGCTCCCCACCCCGAGTCCGAGGTGTCGGAACACAACACAGGGTCTGGGTTCTTCTGTTCTAAGGGGTAACCTTCTTGGAACCTGTTCAGATTGTTCCACCACTGAAGGCAATTTCTGATGGATTTCGTAATTGGAATGCACATCGTCTCTAGGTCCTTCTCCTTATCCCAATGATGATTGAGGTGGAATTGGAGAGGACGAAGATTCAGTCTTCCTAGAGAGACAAACTGTTCCAACGAGGAGAGGGTTCCCAACAGACTCATCCACTTCCTCGCAGAACACTCCCTCTTCCTTAGGAAAGATTGCTGAGTTAAGAGGGCTTGTTCCGTCCTTAATGGAGACGGAAAAGCCCGAAAAACCTGACTCTGAATCACCATCCCCAAATAAAGTATCTCTTGTGATGGTGTCAGGAGAGACTTGTCCTTGTTGACAAGATGACCCAATTCTTTTGTTAGACTTAAAGTTGTCTGGAGATCCTTCAGGCAGTGATCGTATGAGTGAGCTCTGAGAAGCCAATCGTCGAGATACAGGGAGGCTCTGATGCCTCTTGAGTGGACAATTCTTGCGACATTGAGCATTAGTTTCGTAAATATTTGAGGGGCGGTACTGAGGCCGAAACACAGAGCTCGAAATTGAAAAACTTCCCCCTTGAAGACGAACCTCAGATAATGCATGAAGCTCGGATGAATGGGGATGTGAAAGTAAGCGTCCTGGAGGTCTAATGAGACCATCCAGTCGCCCTTTCTTACTGCTGCAAGAACTGACTTTGAAGTCTCCATAGAGAACTTCGTCTTCTGGACAAACTTGTTTAGTGCACTTACGTCCAGGACTGGACGCCATCCCCCAGAGTTCTTGGGAACCAGGAACAGGCGGTTGTAAAAGCCTGGTGATTGTAAGTCCCGCGCCCTCTCTATGGCCCCCTTCTCCAACAATAGAGACGCCCAAAGTTCCCCCATCTTATCAGGTAACGTGTTGTCATCGGTATCAGACGGTCCAACAATCTGTCGGGTGTTCCTTGAGATTGCCGAAGTAGCGCGAGCGCTAAGGTCACCCTCTCCCGTGGCAAAACCCAAGAAATCCCTGACAGGCTGTGAATCTGAGCTTCCCAAAATCATACTCACACCCTCCTCAGACTCAGAGAGGGCGTGAGCAGACTTCGCTGTGGTAGTCTCTTGAGACGACACAGTTTGCAATGGCTCCCCTTTCTTCTTCGGATAAGGTGAGTTCTCCGAAGCAGAAGAAGCTTTAGGGGTCCGACGATATTTACGTTGATTCCCGAAAGCTTTCCACTGCAAGGGCAGCCAGGATTCACACTCACAGCAGGGAGGACCTTGAGAGCAAGGTTTTCCCCTGCAAGTTGGGCAGAGCGTGTGCAGGTCTATAGAAGGTGACGAAAGCCACCTACTGCAGCGCCCGCCACGCCCTACACAACATCGCATCTTACAAGTAACTTTCTCCTCCATAACAATCACTAGTACACAAGCACAAGAGAAGGCAAAGGGCTGCAGTGTAGAGAGTGGAGTCTAGCACAACCATCCACGTTGAGCCGAAGCGAGTGAATGAGGAAAGCGGGCTGGTGGTGGTGGTGAGGGGGGGGGGGGGGCGGCAGAGCTAAGATCCGCCCCATACCGCCAGCCAACCATTCAACATACCTGCCTGAATTTCTTTCTCTTCGGCTGTTTCAGCTAAGCTGAAGCGAATTCCTATATTAAATGATTAAGAGGTTTGTATATCGCGTCGGAGCAACTAGGTAATACAGTAGTAGATTGGCCAAGACACCTTCCACCCTTTGAGAAACACTCCTACCGCTAGAGTTATGGGGTCCTTTGACTGGCCAGACAGTACACTGAATTCTTTTCTCTGGTTACGTTTCATTTTCCCTTTGCCTACACACACACCGAATAGTATGGCCTATTCTTTACTGATTCTCCTCTGGCCCCATGCACCTGACAACACTGAGATTACCAAACAATTCTTCTTCACCCAAGGGGTTACTGCACTGTAATTGTTCATTGGCAATTTCCTCTTGGTAAGGGTAGAAGAGACTCTTTAGCTGTGGTAAGGAGCTCTTCTAGGAGAAGGGCACTCCAAAATCAAACCATTGTTCTCTAGTCTTGGGTAGTGCCGTAGCTTCTGTACCATGATCTACCACTGTCTTGGGTTAGGGTTCTCTTGTTTGAGGGTACAATCGGGCACACTATTCTATTCTATTTCTCTTACTCTTGTTATGTTAAAATTTTCATTGTTTACATGGGAGATATTTATTTTAACGTTACTGTTCTTCAAAAATTTTATTTTTCCTTGTTTCCTTTCCTTACTGGGCTATTTTCCCTGTTGAGGCCACTGGGCTTATAGCATCCTGCTTTTCCAACTAAGTTTGTAGCTTATCAATTAATAATAATAATAATCTCCCAGAGTTAAAATAAAATATCAAAGTTAACTCAAAGTTTGTTTCTAATTCCTTTAACTGAAACACTATAAGAAATATGTTATTTTCATTAGTAAAATAAATTTTTGAATATACTTACCCGATAATCATGTAGCTGTCAACTCCGTTACCCGACAGAATTCTACGGAAGGGATACGCCAGCGATCGCTATACAAGAGGGGGGTGTACTCACAAGCGCCACCTGTGGCCAGGTACTGCAGTACTTCTTGTTGACACCACCTCAATTTTTCCTCGGTCCACTGGTTCTATGGGGAGGAAGGGTGGGTCAATTAAATCATGATTATCGGGTAAGTATATTCAAAAATTTATTTTACTAATGAAAATAACATTTTTCAATATTAAACTTACCCGATAATCATGTAGCTGATTCACACCCAGGGAGGTGGGTGAAAACCAGTGTACATGTATATCAAGAAGCTAAGTATCCCGTATTTCATATTATCAGTTATTCAAAATAACAATGAAATTACAAGTACCTGGTAAGGAAGTCGACTTGAGCCATTACTCTGCCTTAAATAAGTTTGTCTTCCTTACTGAGCGCAGCGTTCCTCTTAGGAGGCTGAACAACTCTAAGGTGCTGAAGTATCAAGGGCTGCAACCCATACTAAAGGACCTCATCACAACCTTTAACCTCGGCGCTTCTCAAGAAAGAATTGACCACCCGCCAAATCAACAAGGATGTGGAAGGCTTCTTAGCCGACCGTACAACCCATAAAAAGTATTCAAGAGAAAGGTTAAAAGGTTATGGGATTATGGGAATGTAGTGGCTGAGCCCTCGCCTACTACTGCATTCGTTGCTACGAATGGTCCCAGGGTGTAGCAGTACTCGTAAAGAGACTGGACATCTTTGAGATAGAATGATGCGAACACTGACTTGCTTCTCCAATAGGTTGCATCCATAACACTCTGCAGAGAATGGTTCTGTTTGAAGGCCACTGAAGTAGCCACAGCTCCCACTTCATGTGTCCTTACCTTCAGCAAAGCAAGGTCTTCTTCCTTCAGATGAGAATGTGCTTCCCTAATCAGAAGCCTGAATAGTAAGAAACTGAGTTCTTAGAACTTGGAAAAGAAGGTTTCTTGATAGCACACCATAAGGCTTCTGATTGTCCTCGTAAAGGTTAAGACCTTTTTAGATAGTACCTAAGAGCTCTAACTGGGCAAAGTACTCTCTCCAGTTTATTCCCCACCAAGTTGGACAGGCTTGGGATCTCGAACGACTTAGGCCAAGGACGTGAAGGAAGCTCGTTTAGCAAAAACCGAGCTGCAAGGAACATGTAGCCGTTTCAGATGTGAAAACAATGATCCTGCTGAAGGCGTGGATCTCACTTACTCTTTTAGCTGTTGTCAAGCACACGAGGAAAAGAGTTTTTAATGTGAGGTCCTAAAAAGAGGCTGATTGGAGAGGTTCAAATCTTGATGACATAAGGAACCTTAGGACCACGTCTAGATTCCAGCCTGGAGTGGACAACCGACGTTCCTTTGAGGTCTCAAAAGACCTAGGGAGGTCCTGTAGATCTTTGTTGGTGGAAAGATCCAAGCCTCTGTGGCGGAAAACCGCTGCCAACATACTTCTGTAACCCTTGATCGTAGGAGCTGAAAGGGATCTTACTTTCCTTAGATGTAACAGGAAGTCAGCAATCTGGGTTACAGTGGTACTGGTTGAGGAAACTGCATTGGTCTTGTACCAGCTACGGAAGACTTCCCCTTGAGACTGATAGATTCTGAGAGTGGATGTTCTCCTTGCTTTGGCAATCGCTCTGGCTGCCTCCTTCGAAAAGCCCCTAGCTCTTGAGAGTCTTTCGAAAGTCTGAAGGCAGTCAGACGAAGAGCGTGGAGGTTTGGGTGTACCTTCTTTACGTGAGGTTGACGTAGAAGGTTCACTCCTAGAGGAAGAGTCCTGGGAATGTCGACCAGCCATTGCAGTACCTCTATGAACCATTCTCTCGCGGGCCAGAGCGGAGCCAACCAACGTCAGCCGTGTCCCTTTGCGAGAGGAGAACTTCTGAAGTACCCTGTTGACAATCTTGAACGGCGGGAATGCATACAGGTCGAGATGGAACCAATCCAGCAGAAAAGCATCCACGTGAACTGCTGCTGGGTCTGGAATCGGAGAACAATACAACAGGAGTCTCTAGGTTATCGAGGTAGCGAACAGATCTATGGTTGGCTGACCCCACAGGGCCCAAAGTCTGCTGCAAACATTCTTGTGAAGGGTCCACTCTGTGGGGATGACCTGACCCTTCCGGCTGAGGCGATCTGTCATGACATTCATACCGCCCTGAATGAACCTCGTTACCAGCGTGAGCTTTCGATCTTTAGACCAGATGAGGAGGTCCCTTGCGATCTAGAACAACTTCCACGAAAGAGTCCCTCCCTGCTTGAAGATGTAAGCCAGGGCTGTGGTGTTGTCAGAGTCCACCTCCACCACCTTGTTAAGCTGGAGGGACTTGAAGTTTATCAAGGCCAGAAGAACCGCCAACAACTCCTTGCAATTGATGTGAAGTGTCCTTTGCTCCTGATTCCATGTTCCCGAGCATTCCTGTCCGTCCAAAGTCGCACCCCAGCCCGTGTCTGATGCGTCCGAGAGGAGACGGCGGTCGGGTTTCTGAACAGCCAAAGGTAGACTTCCTTGAGAAGAAAGCTGTTCTTACACCACGCGAGAGAAGACCTCCTCTCTTCGGAAACAGGAACTGAGACCGTCTCTAGCGTCATGTCCTTTATCCAGTGAGCAGCTAGATGATACTGAAGGGGGGGGAGGTGGAGTCTCCCTAACACGATGAACAGGGCCAGCGATGAAAGTGTCCCTGTTAGACTCATCCACTACCTGACTGAGCATCGGTTCCTTCTCAGCATGCTCTGGATGCATTCTAGGGCTTGGAAGATCCTTGGGGCCGACGGAAAAGCCCGAAAAGCTCGACTCTGAAGATCTATACCCAGGTAGACAATGGTCTGGGATGGGACGAGCTGAGACTCCTCAAAATTGACCAGGAGGCCCAGTTCCTTGGTCAGATCCATAGTCCATCTGAGAATCTCCAGACAGCGACGACTTGTGGGAGCTCTTAAAAGCCAGTCGTCTGACGGAGCCGGACACAAGATCATGGTACTGCTGCACAGTCTGTGAACTGTCAACCATGGGGAAGCGAGGAAGTACAGTGACAACCCGAAGCTGTCTAGACTGTCTGGGTCGTACAGACAACTCCTTATCGGGTTGCTGAGGTTGCCGCACTGCGTCACAACAAGTCACTTCTGCTGGTTGTTGAACGTCTTCCCAGTGACACACTGACTCCGTAAACAAAAAATCCTCTAACAAGGACTAAGCTTGGACTGCATGTCTTGCAACACAGCTCAAGGTCTATGGGAGCAGGTGTGGTAACAGACGGGGTTAGCGACTGAAGTGGAACCATTACCTTCCCTGGGAGCATGTTATGCTTAAATAAAAGTCCATAGGAGGCTACGCAGCTAAAGGCTCCTCTCCAAATGACAGAGTCCTCAAGGGAATATCAGAAGGAGGGAGAAAAGCACTTTCTCATCTACAGGGACCATATCCGAGAAAAGCTAAGTTCTCTCAGTGAGGGTTTCACTGGTGCAAAAGCAGCAGACTAGAAGGCAACGTTATGAAACTGCTTGACAGTCTAGTGAGTTGGCAACAACCAAAGATGTGTGACTGAGAAGCATGCGGTAAGGTATGCAGAGCATGCTGTATGCAGAGCATGCTGTATGCAGAGCATGCTGTATGTAGAGCATGCTGTAAGGTAAGCAGAGCATGTTGCATGGCGTGTAACATTTCTCAGAAATTCCATGACCAGTGCTAGATTGAGTAATATCGCATTACTGTCCATTGAAAGTGCACGTGCCGAGGGAATTGATTTAGACTGTTTTGTTGATGAATTTGATAGCCGGCATGATAATCGTAGAATTAAGCTGCACTAAATGTACTATAATCTACTTCACCTCAGGAAAGGGAAACTCGCCCTGTTGGCAACACTGCATTACTTCATGCATGCTTGCATGGGGTTTTAATATCAACATAATATTTACCTTACATTCATAACTCATGATTCATTTTTGTTTTGAAGATATTTTTGCCATATTTTGCGATTTTGTTAAAAATATATTGCAAGGAATACATATATATTTTTATATTTAAGTAATACAAATAACCTCCATTATCATAATGTTTGTGTAGGCATACATGTATATGATTACAAATGCAAGTTATGAAAGTAATGAGGTGTTATTATTGTCATTTGTTATTTCCAAGTTGAATGGGAAGAGGCTCAAGTTGAGGAGAAAGTGGCAGAAGCATGCGTTGAGGTGGCTGACTCATAGCATGAGGTTGCTGCCTCAAGAGTTGCGCTTGCCTCAAGGGTTGAGGTGGCTGCGCAGAGAGAGGCTCTTGACTCACGAGTTGAGGTTCTTGAGGTGTGAGCTGCGAGAGTTGAGGTAGCGGCTGCGCAGAACGCAGTTCCTGTCTCACGAGTTGAGGTTCCTGAGGAGCTAGCCTCAAGAGTTGAGGCTCTCGCCTTAAGGAAAGTTGAGGTAGCAGCTGCGAGAGCTGAGGTGGCTGCCTCAAGGATGGTAGAGGTTGTCGTACCTCAAGAGGTTGTTGCCTCGAAGATGGTCTAACTGCAAGAAAATCTTGCCTCAAGGCATAAGACTCCTGCTCCCATTGTTGAGGTTGCCTTAAGGAAGGTTAAGGTTGCTGCACAACGCTGGTAACTGGCAACTCCGAACGCGGTAAGGTAGCTTGAGGAACCTCAACTTCGTACGCCTGGCAGACTGGACTGCGGTGAGGCGGAGCGCTCGCAGGAGGAGGTGTAACCTTCTCAGCCTGAAACTCACGCATTAAGACCGCAAGCTGCGACTGCATGGACTGCAGCAAAGTCGTCTTGGGATCAACAGACGATAAGGTCTGTTGAGGCAAAGCCTTAATAGAAGATGAGGTCTGTTGAGGCATCGCCTTACCTCTCTTAGGAGGTGTGCAGTCACCTGATGACTGCGGAGAGTCAGAGCTAACCCAATGACTGCATCCGGGTTGTTGAACTCTAGAGGTCTGGACTTTACGTTTAAGAGGTCTTGAGACCTGAGTCCAGCGTTTTCTCCCCGAAATTTCTTCTGCAGACGAGCAAAATAAGGGCTCAATCGTCTGCGGGTGGGAGTGACGGTCTCTGTAAGACACGCCCGCAACCACCGAGGATACTTCTGTGCGCCGATCAAGGCCTGCCGAACCCTTTTGCCCTTCGACATTGCTTCTCCCCTGGGCTTGGGAGCTTGCAAGAGGTCCCGGACTGGGAGGACGACTGGCACGCACAGAAGTACCCTCACGCACAACACTGACACACTTTGCGCTAATCACTTATCACTTTTGAATTTCTGTTTGCACTTATTTCACTGAACTCGAAACTTTAAGTGGTTTGTACCTGAAACACGCAATTCTATCCTTCCTTAAAAGTTAGTAATTGCGAAAACAGAATTACAATGTAACAGAAAAATCTAATGAAAGATAAAAAATTCAGTGGCTGGAAAGAGACTAAACACTAGATCAAATAAACTACGTTTAAAATCTCTCACCGCATAAAGCTTGAGAACAAGAATAAACTCTAGAAACGTTTACCTTCTTCCCCTAAAGAGACTAGGGAGAAGAGCAAAAACGATAACAACGTTACTCGCTTGAACGAAACGTTTATCCAGCTCTCTCTCCCTCCGTCTCTATCTCTCTCTCTCTCTCTCTCTTGACTTAGAACCTGAGAGAAGAGCCCAATCATATATATCGTTAAAACATATTATTGTTAAAGGAAAAAAAAAAAAACTGAAAGATTTCCCAAATAAAAAGTTCCTTTATTAGAATTAAAACCATTTAAGCTAAGAAAGAATGAACAAAACGCTAGAAACGGTTTACTCTTACTGCAACGTGACACCGTGAAAATTCTCTCTCTATCGTAACGATAGAGCGCAAGTTGAACGTTCTGAACGTCAACAACTGCAGAGACAAAACAAAACGTTAGTTCCACTTTGAAACAGTACGAGACCATCAAAGAAATTCTTTCAAAAACATTAAAATAGCATAATATGTTAACAGGTAAAACCGAAATGACGGGCTCAATGTTAATTAACTTCGGTACAAGAAAAGACCGCCTACTATTAGGAAAGGTCGAATATAAACAAATATAAAAATTAATTTTAATAAGTTTATAAAAAAGGAAGTTAATCGAAGAGGCCTATAAAAGGTGGAGAGATATAAAATAAATCTATAACTTTTGTTAAGCAAAATTAAGAAAGAGAGTCTATACTCTCTTAGACACCAACACTTCCGTCTAAGGGAAGGGTCGGCCATTAAAAGGTGAAAGAGAGTTCATACTCTCTTCGTCACCATAATTAATCAAATTAATTCCAAAAGCCAGCTAAGCTAATAATAAAACTTCCTGAATAGCGAAAGCTGAAATCTTAGAGCAATACTTCACCAAAAACCGTGAACAAGACTCCAAAATTATAAGCGTATCCATGAACGTCTTGCCGGAAGCACGACAGAGGAAAAATTGAGGTGGTGTCAACAAGAAGTACTGCAGTACCTGGCCACAGGTGGTGCTTGTGAGTACACCCCCCTCTTGTATAGCGATCGCTGGCGTATCCCTTCCGTAGAATTCTGTCGGGCAACGGAGTTGACAGCTACATGATTATCGGGTAAGTTTAATATTGAAAAATGTAGTATATACCAGTAAGTATAACTACTCTTGCTACTAATATAGTACAGCAGCAGAAACATCTAATGACATCTCAACCAGTTCTTGCAGTTCTTGAAGAGCAAAAACACTTCATCTATGCACTCACTTTACTTCTACTTCTAAATTTCATATTCACAAATTATAGCATAGAAGGGTCCACAACAGTCGAGGGTCCTGCAACGGGCTCTTTGAATTCCGAATAAACAACCTACACAGCTTCTGAACAAACAACTTCCAAGGGGTTAAGGTCATGAAGATCCAATGGTTGGGACCTCAAATTTCCAAGGCTTACACTCACCAGTCTCTAAGGGTTTAGGATCATCAACCTCCACCTTGAGGTTAGAGTTATACACCTCTCATGGCTGAGACTGTCAGCATTAGACTAAACTGTAGGTCATGAATTCAGGTTAGAGACTAACATATGAGGAGGGAGAAGCTCTTTCAACAATACTAAACAGGACATGTTAAGTAACAACAATAGGTCCTACTTGTTCTCCATATTGAAGTGGAAGATGTCTGCTGATGGCTGATGCCATAGACCTGCACTCATTACCATTGGAACTGACTGGGTCCTCTAAAAAGTTCATGGATTAGTAATGCTTCTGACTTTTTGAGGTCTCACCTTTGCTAGCTGATCTATTTGCCCACCTGATTGTCTCCCAAAGCCAGCAAGATATGATGCTCTTAGATACCTTTCTTGTGCCTGATAATGTTAAAAGTGGGGGGGGGGGGGGACATTACAACACTCAGGACTAATGGGGTGAGGGGCCAACACTCAGGACTAAAATGACTAAGATAGATCAAATCTCATCCTGATTGTCAACAAAGAAGTCTCAGAGGAAGTGGATTGAGAAACTCAAACCTCTCATCAGGAAATGATAGATTCTGAGTACAGTATATATTTACCACAAACAACAAGAATGAATGAAAAGAGATGCAAATGTTCCAAACGTTGAGTTGATACTAAACAATGTGAAATTTGCCTAAACACTTCGCCAATGCTAAGGCTATTAAAAATGTTATTTTTATTAATAAAATAAATTTTTGAATATACTTACCCGGTGATTATATAAGCTGCAGCTCTGCTGCCCGACAGAAAAACTCTACGTTCAAAATCCGCCAGCGATCGCTATGCAGGTAGGGGGTGTACTTCAACAGCGCCATCTGTCGTGCAGGTACTCAGTACTCAATGTAAACACAGAACTCAATTTTCTCCTCGGTCCACTGGGTCTCTATTGGGGAGGAAGGGAGGGTCCTTTAATATATAATCACCGGGTAAGTATATTCAAAAATTTATTTTATTAATAAAAATAACATTTTTCAATATTAAACTTAGCCGGTGATTATATAAGCTGATTCACACCCAGGGGGGTGGGTAGAGACCAGAATTAATTGTTTACATTATTATGAGCTAAGGATTTTGTATTTCATTTTAGCAGTTATTCAAAATAACAAACATAAAATAAATAAGTACCTGGTAAAGAAGTCGACTTGAACAATTACTCTGCCTTTTTTAAGTACGTCTTCCTTACTGAGCCTCGCGATCCTCTTAGGATGCTGAGCGACTCCTAGGAGCTGAAGTATCAAGGGTTGCAACCCATACTACAGGACCTCATCAAAACCTCTAATCTAGGCGCTTCTCAAGAAAAGAATTTGACCACCCGCCAAATCAACCAGGATGCGAAAGGCTTCTTAGCCTTCCGGACAACCCAAAAACAACAATAAAAAACATTTCAAGAGAAAGATTAAAAAAGGTTATGGAATTAGGGGAATGTAGTGGTTGAGCCCTCACCCACTACTGCACTCGCTGCTACGAATGGTCCCAGGGTGTAGCAGTTCTCGTAAAGAGACTGGACATCTTTAAGATAAAAAGACGCGAACACTGACTTGCTTCTCCAATAGGTTGCGTCCATTATACTCTGCAGAGATCTATTTTGTTTAAAGGCCACTGAAGTTGCGACAGCTCTAACTTCATGTGTCCTTACCTTCAGCAAAGCATGGTCTTCCTCATTCAGATGGGAATGAGCTTCTCGTATCAACAGTCTGATATAATAGGAAACTGCGTTCTTTGACATAGGCAAAGAAGGTTTCTTAATAGCACACCATAAAGCTTCTGACTGTCCTCGTAAAGGTTTAGTTCGTCTTAAATAGAACTTAAGAGCTCTAACAGGGCATAAGACTCTTTCTAGTTCATTTCCAACCAAATTTGAAAGGCTTGGAATATCGAACGATTTCGGCCAAGGACGAGAAGGTAGCTCGTTTTTGGCTAGAAAACCAAGCTGTAAAGAACATGTAGCCGTCTCAGATGAAAATCCGATGTTCCTGCTGAAGGCGTGAATCTCACTGACTCTTTTAGCTGTTGCTAAGCAAACGAGGAAAAGAGTCTTTAAAGTGAGATCTTTAAAGGAGGCTGATTGTAGTGGCTCGAACCTTTCTGACATAAGGAATCTTAGTACCACGTCTAAATTCCAACCCGGTGTAGCCAAACGACGCTCCTTCGAGGTCTCAAAAGACTTAAGGAGGTCCTGTAGATCTTTGTTGTTAGAAAGATCTAAGCCTCTGTGACGGAAGACTGCTGCCAACATGCTTCTGTAACCTTTGATAGTGGGAGCTGAAAGAGATCTTTCCTTCCTCAGGTATAATAGGAAGTCAGCTATTTGGGTTACAGAGGTACTGGTCGAGGATACTGATACCGACTTGCACCAGTTTCGGAAGACTTCCCACTTCGACTGGTAGACTCTAAGAGTGGATGTCCTCCTTGCTCTAGCAATCGCCCTGGCTGCCTCCTTCGAAAAGCCTCTAGCTCTAGTGAGTCTTTCGATAGTCTGAAGGCAGTCAGACGAAGAGCGTGGAGGCTTGGGTGTACCTTCTTTACGTGTGGCTGACGTAGAAGGTCCACTCTTAGAGGAAGAGTTCTGGGAACGTCCACCAGCCATTGAAGTACCTCGGTGAACCATTCTCTCGCGGGCCAGAGGGGAGCAACTAACGTCAACCTTGTCCCTTCGTGAGAGGCGAACTTCTGCAGTACCTTGTTGACAATCTTGAACGGGGGGAATGCATAAAGGTCTAGATGGGACCAATCCAGTAGAAAGGCATCTATATGAACTGCTGCTGGGTCCGGGATTGGTGAGCAATATATTGGGAGCCTCTTGGTCATCGAGGTTGCAAAGAGATCTATGGTAGGTTGGCCCCATGTGGCCCATAGTCTCTTGCACACATCCTTGTGTAGGGTCCATTCTGTTGGAATGATTTGACCCTTCCGACTGAGGCAATCCGCCATGACATTCATGTTGCCTTGAATGAACCTCGTTACTAGAGAAAGGTTTAGATCTCTTGACCAGGTGAGGAGGTCCCTTGCGATCTCGTACAACATCATAGAATGGGTCCCTCCTTGCTTGGAGATGTACGCCAAGGCCGTGGTGTTGTCTGAGTTCACCTCCACCACTTTGCCTTGCAGGAGGGACTTGAAGCTTTTCAAGGCCAGATGAACTGCCAGTAGCTCCTTGCAGTTGATATGTAACGTTCTTTGATTTGAGTTCCAAGTTCCCGAGCATTCCCGACCGTCTAATGTCACACCCCAGCCCGTGTCCGATGCGTCCGAGAAGAGAACGTGGTTGGGGGTCTGAACAGCCAGGGGCAGACCCTCTCTGAGGTTGATGTTGTCCTTCCACCAAGTCAGTGATGACTTCATCTTCTCGGAAATGGGGATCGAGACCGCTTCTAGCGTCTTGTCCTTTTTCCAGTAAACAGCTAGGTGAAATTGAAGGGGACGGAGGTGTAGTCTCCCTAACGAAATGAACTGTTCCAGGGATGAAAGCGTCCCTATCAGACTCATCCACTGTCTGACTGAACATCGTTCCTTCTTTAGCATGTTCTGGATGCATCCTTGGGCTTGACTTGTTCTGGGGGCCGACGGAAAAGCCCGAAAAGCTTGACTGTGAATCTCCATCCCTAAGTACACTATAGTTTGGGATGGGACCAGTTGGGACTTTTCCATATTGACCAGGAGACCCAATTCCTTGGTCAGATCTAGAGTCCACTTTAGATTCTCCAGACAGCGACGACTGGAAGAAGCTCTTAGAAGCCAGTCGTCCAAATAGAGGGAGGCTCTGATATCCGCTAAATGCAGGAATTTGGCAATATTCCTCATCAGCCTCGTAAAGACAAGAGGAGCTGTGCTTAGGCCAAAGCACAGGACTTGAAATTGGTAGACAACCTTTTCGTAAACGAATCTCAGCAAAGGTTGGGATTCTGGGTGGATGGGGACGTGAAAGTAAGCGTCCCTTAGGTCTAAGGAGACCATCCAGTCTTCCTTCCTGACCGCTGCTAGAACGGACTTTGTGGTCTCCATGGCGAACGTCTGCTTTGTGACAAAGACATTCAGCGCACTGACGTCTAGCACCGGCCTCCACCCTCCTGTCTTCTTTACCACTAAGAAGAAACGGTTGTAGAAGCCCGGGGATTGATGGTCCCGGACTTTGACTACCGCTCCCTTTTCTAGTAGGAGAGACACCTCCTGCTTCAAAGCTAGTCTCTTGTCTTCCTCTCTGTACCTGGGAGAGAGATCGATGGGAGACGTTGCTAGAGGGGGTTTGCGTACAAACGGGATCTTGTACCCTTCTCTGAGCAACTTCACAGATTGTGCATCTGCGCCCCTTTTCTCCCAGGTCTGCCAGAAGTTCTTGAGTCTGGCTCCCACTGCTGTCTGAAGAAGGTGGCAGTCAGACTCTGCCCTTAAAGGACTTGGTACCTTTCTTCTTCCCACGTCTCCCTTCGGCACGAGCACCTCCTCTGCTGGAGGCTCTGCCACGAAAGGGCGGAATGAATCTGGACGCTGGAGTGTCCATCCTGGGTCTAGACAAGGTAGGCAAAGGGGTGGCTTTGCGGGCAGAGGACGCAACCAGGTCATGAGTGTCTTTTTGAATCAAGGAGGCAGCAATCTCCTTTATCAAGTCCTCTGGGAAAAGGCACTTTGAGAGAGGAGCAAACAGAAGTTCCAATCTCTGACACGGTGTTACTCCAGCTGACAGGAAAGAGCAAAGGTTTTCCCGTTTCTTGAGGACCCCAGAAACGAACGAAGCCGCAAGCTCACTGGATCCGTCACGTATGGCCTTGTCCATACAGGACATAATGAGCAAGGAAGCTTCCTTGTCAGAAGGGGAGATCTTCCTGCTCAAAGCTCCCAGACACCAGTCCAAAAAGTTAAAAACCTCGAAGGCTCTAAACACTCCTTTCAACAGATGGTCTAAGTCTGAAGGAGACCAACAAATCTTAGAGCGTCTCATGGCCAGCCTGGGGGGAGAGTCTACTAGACTTGAGAAGTCGCCCTGGGCAGAGGCAGGAACTCCCAAGCCGAGAACTTCTCCCGTGGCATACCAGACGCTCGATCTGGAAGAGAGTCTCGCAGGGGGAAACGTAAATGCTGTCTTCCCAAGGTTCTTTTTGGACTGCATCCAATCTCCTAACACTCGTAAAGCTCTCTTGGACGAGCGGGCGAGGACGAGTTTCGTGAAGGCAGGCGCTGATGACTGCGTGCCTAAAGCGAACTCTGACGGAGGAGAGCGTGGAGCCGCAGGCACAAACTGATCAGGAAACATCTCCTTGAACAAAGCAAGAACTTTTCTAAAGTCCAAGGAGGGTTGCGTGGTCTTGGGTTCGTCGATGTCCGTATGCGGGTCGTCAATGTGTGCAGCGTCGTCATCATCAGAGAGTCCATCATCTGAAAGCTGAGGAGGAAGCGGCAAAGGAGTAGCAATCGGCTGGTCAGCTGAGTCCGGCAGCACGGGTGCACGCGTGACTGAACCGGACGCAACGTCATGGAACTGTTGCCCAGTCTGTGAACTGGCAACAACCATGGCAGCGCGGGGGCGCAAAGCGTCTACTCCAGACTGTCTAGTCTGCTGTGGGCGAGTAGAGGTAACCACACTGGGTTGCGGAGGTTGACGCACCGCGTCAAAACAAAACAACTTAGGTTGTTGTTGTACCTCGCGAACGTCAACGGAAGGTTCCGTGCGTCGCTGAACGTCAACATGCGGCTGGCAGGGTACACTGGAACGCATGGGTGGCGGGACTCTCACAGATGGAGTGCGGGAGAAGGTAGCCTCAGCGTCCACCGGACGCACAACCGTGGTTGGTTGTAGGCTAGAGGTTGGTGCAGCGTCAACCTTCTCCGCACGAAAGTCCTGCATCAATGACGTTAACTGTGACTGCATGGTCTGCAGCAAAGACCACTTAGGGTCTACAGGAGCAGGTGCGGCAACAGACGGAGTTACTGCCTGATGCGGTACCGCTTTGCCTCTCTTAGGAGGTGAACAGTCGTCGGAAGACTGCAGCGAGTCCGAACTGACCCAGTGGCTACAACTGGGCCGTTGGACTTGCGCGGAAGGGACCGACTTGCGCTTAAGAGGCCGCGAGACCTTGGTCCATGGATTCTTATGAGAAACCTCTTCCGCAGACGAGGAATAAATGGGCTCTCTCGTCTTCGTGTGGGTGGGGCGATCTTGGGTAGATACGCCCGAAACCACGGAGGGAACGTCTGTTCGCTGATTAAAGCCTCTCGAACCCTTTGGTCGTACGACATTGCTTCTCCCCTGGGCTTGGGAGCATGCAAGAGGTCCCGGACTGGGAGGACGACAGGCACGAACAGACGAACCCTCAAGCGCAACACTATCCACAACACTACCACTCACTTTATCACTACCCACTGCACTCTTACACTTCAGCTCCTTGACGTCTGCCATGAGCTGGTTACGGTCACAGGCCAAAGACTCGACTCTCTCACCCAGAGCCTGAATGGCACGCATCATATCTGCCATCGAAGGTTGTTGAGTGCTAGAAGGGGGATCAGGAGCAACCACTACAGGGGAAGGAATAGGTTGTGGGGCATGAGGAGAGGAAATATCAACGGAGCGAGATGAACTTCTCCTGACTCTATCTCTCTCTAGCCTACGTGAATATTTCTGGAATTCGAGAAAATCGAATTCCGAAAGCCCAACGCATTCCTCACATCGATCTTCCAATTGACAGGTTTTATCCCGACAATTGGAACAAACGGTGTGCGGATCGATAGAGGCCTTCGGAAGACGCCTTGAACAGTCCCTAGCACTACACTTTCTGTATTTAGGGACTTGAGAAGGGTCAGCCATCTTGAATTAGTCAAAGGGGAATTCAAAAAACTATCCAAGTCGTCAACAAATAAACCGATATCAACAAAAGAATGCAAGGATTTATTGAAGATAATGTCTGCAAAGCGAAAGCTCAAAACTAGAAATGTGTACTTCACCAAAATATGTGAAAACCAATCCAGTAAGCAACAGCGAATTTAGTAGGTCTTGCCGGTGGCACGACAGAGAGAAAATTGAGTTCTGTGTTTACATTGAGTACTGAGTACCTGCACGACAGATGGCGCTGTTGAAGTACACCCCCTACCTGCATAGCGATCGCTGGCGGATTTTGAACGTAGAGTTTTTCTGTCGGGCAGCAGAGCTGCAGCTTATATAATCACCGGCTAAGTTTAATATTGAAAAAATCAGTTTTGAGTATGAAGTTGCCATTTGATGACTTCCTCAGGGGCTCATATGGTGCTAGAGTTGAACTTCAGAGAATTAGTCACATCCTACTCCGGAGGATTAGTTTAAATGATGAAAAGATGTTGGAGCTCCTTATGAGCATAGGTAGTCATAACAACAAAGAAAAATCCATGACCTCCAGTATGAAGACCTGGCACGAGATATAACAATGGCCTCTCAACTCAGAGACTAATGGGAGTGTGTGCTGATGAAACTAGACTAAGAAGTCTGTGATTTTAGAAAGGGAAGCTTTGATTGGAAAGAGACCCAATCTACAGCATCAATAACAAAAAAGGGCTCTCTTTCCCTGATAAATAATAGCCTCTCATGCTCAGTCCTGCAAGAAAAGCATGTTTTACAGGAGCTGCTGGATAGCCTACATTAAAAAAGGGCCGACATCTCCAAGGATTGGCAGTACCACAGCACGTATGGCTGATAAAGATTTTGAGAAAGGGAAATTTTTTGCAGTGTTTCAATCAGATGAGGTATCAGACCAGGAAACCACTCAGATTGGGAATTACAGTACAAGGAACAACTACAGCCATCCTGAATCCTGGAATGACCAGCACTCGATGGATCAGTCTGAATGTCAAAAATGCTTACAACTTCAGTTACCCAAAGGGTACTGGATGTACTCTAACAATGCAGTCCATCGGACAAAAAATAAAGACTAACGAGTAAGACACTACTCACATGTATATTGTCAATCATTATCAGTGGAGAATATCCCATCACTCGATCTTGGAATGCTTACAGGGCTGGCAACACTACACACATTTCAAAGACGTTGATACTTGAACACCTGAACTAACTAGTTTCTCAAGGCACCCAAGAACAAACGTTTCTGGATATGGAAAATTTATTGGAAATCCTTTATGAAGGTTCTCATTATCTAGCTACCAATAGAGCACATCTTTCACCCCATCACCTAGTTGTCCATGATGAGAACGCAAATCCTTGGAGGCCAACCAACGATGTTAATAATGAAAGAGGCATCTGTGAGGTTTGAGCTTCTCCCAAGTTGACAGGTGATCATCAATGCCCTACCTACCTAAACTGGTTATTTCTACAATAACAGGAACTATAAATGCTTACATCTCCCTGAACTTGCTGAGGTGAGAGTTTCAAAGAATAAATCCCTGCTTTGTCTGCTGCTTTGACATGAGATCCAACTTTGCTCAGTTGATCATAATCTCCAAATCACATCAAAGTGTGAGGAAGTGATTGGTGTCCATGAAGAAGTGCATTTACAAAAGAAAGCCAGAATTAGCAAATTGCGGAGATGCCTAAAAAGGTGTATCCATTGCAAATGGGCCTGAACTAAGACCAAAGCCAATTCTCACACTCACACCTGAGTTGTTGCCAAGGTGAATTACACAGCTTGAACTGGTAGATGACATTTCCTCACACTGAACCTCCAAGGATGATGGCTGGTATCAGGAAACACCCATTCTTCAAATCCAAAGAATGCACCAATGGACTCCAACACGGACAGTGCAGTTTTCATCAAGAACAGAGTCTGAAACACAAACATGTTCTCTACCAGGAAGAGACCACTAACAACACCCGGAGACTGGATATTCAAAACTTCCAAAGCTTTTTTTTCTTCAAAATTGCCAAAACCTCTACTGTCTGTGATCCTATTAAGTACAGTAGGACAGGAAATGAGTTGGTGTGCAAGAAGGGGATGTTGCTTTGAGTCGAAAAAATGCTAAAAAGACCCTTAAGTATTCCCTACAGTGTACCACATGAGGTATACTAACATCACTACTCTTCTATAATGATATTTTTTGATTGAGAAGCATCCATTATTATTAAAAGATATACAACAAAGAGAACTTATAAAAATCTCTAATCTTTAGCAAGTTAGAACAAAACAACAGCACAACATCTACACTTGGCGGCAGCCAAAGGAAGTGGTGGGTTACGTCAAATACGTTGATAGTAAAACTATCACTGATTAAATACTTTACCTTGTTATAACACTTTAAAAATCATACCAAGTCAGAATAATCCTAAACAAAACATTTAGGTAATTATTTTTGTAAGAACTGATAGTATGTTTTATTATTACTATCATTACTATATGCTATAATGCTAGTTGGAGAAGCAAGGGCTCCATCAGTGAAAAATAGCCCAGTGAGGAAAGGAAACAAGGAAATAAAAACTACAAGAGAATTATTAAACAATCATAAAAAAACTAAGAATAGTAACAACATTAAATTAGATCTTTCACATATAAACTATTAAAACTTAATAAAAACCGGAAGAAGATAAATTACAAAGAATAATGTGCCCGAGAGTACCCTTAAGTAAGTGAACTCGAATCCAAGACAGTGGAAGGCTATGGTAAAGAGGCTATGGCCCTACTCAAGACTAAAGAACAATAGTTTGATTTTGGAGTGTCCTTCTCCTCGAAGAGAGAGAGAGAGAGAGAGAGAGAGAGAGAGAGAGAGAGAGAGAGAGAGAGAGAGAGAGAGAGAGAGAGAGAGAGATAGATAATGTAGTACTGCCCGACCAGTCAAAGGACCCAATAACTCTTTAGTGGTAGTACTTCAATGGGTGGCTGGTGCCCTGGCCAACCTACTACTAACTTATTCAATTTCTGGTGTAGGAACACACTATCAGTCTAAGGCACTCAAGTTGTCGAGAAGGATAACATACACTAAGCCTAACATAATCAGTCTCATTGGACCCTAGGTTGTTAAATTAGGTCTAACATACTACCAGACCTTCATCTAATCAACGGGCATAGCCTTCAATAATTAACTTTCAGAAGTAGTTGAGTGCCATCCAATTTGATGTTTCGTCCCTAGAGAATAAAGCGATAGGAGTAAACTCATGCATTTACTAATAAAAATCTTAAAAGTATCATGGCATTCCAAGTTCATAGTTATTTTTTATGATGATAATCAATTATGACTTGCTGTTTGCAACTGAAAATGAAAGATTAAAAATCTACAATAATTAAAAGTACAGTATAGCATAGCAATTAATTATGACAAATAGCTCATCTGAATAAAAAAGATATTTTTAAATACAGTAGTAATTAACTGAATGTCTAAGAGGATTTTTTAAAAATAGTAGTAATTAACTGGATGTTAACAGAATTTCTTTGTTGACTTATGGCGCATTAGGTCAGGAAAGGACACAACGTACACGGGTAAATTAGGTTAAGTTAGAGTGCATTCCCAGACAGTAATCGTCCTTGCTACAATATATAATACATATTTGCTTAATTATTACTAATAACACATATGTACTATGTATTATATTCAAAGCTGCCTTTCTTAACATTACATTCCTTTTGTGTTCCCTTAACTGAAAACCCATTTCCTGCTAGGTTCTCCAATAAGGATCATAAAGTATAAAGGTAAAATGTGTATCGAATAAAAATGAAATTAACTGTAAGAAAATCTGTATTATTTTAGCATTATTTTTATGTAAGCAAGGACTGTATTAAGGTGTTGAAAATATAATTATATACTGTACTAAGTTTTTGAGTGTGTATCGAATGAATTAATCCTATTTTTGCTTTTTAACATAGCATTAGGTTGGGGGTCAAGGGAGGATAGGGTAAGGTTAGGCTGATATAGCTACTTATCATTACTATCCTTACTTGCTAAGCCACAACCTTAGTTGGAAAAGCAGGGTGCTACAACAGGGAAAATAGCCCAGTGAGAAAAGGAAACAAGGAAAAATAAAACTTAAAGAAGAGTAACAACATTAAGATAATTATCTCCTAGATAAACTATAAAAACTTTAACAAAATAAGAGGAAGAGAAATAAGATAGAATAGTGTGCCCGAGTGTACCCTCAAGCAAGAGAACTTCATAGCATTTTATTTATTATGTTTTAAAAAGCCCCAAAATATTTTTTTCAACAAAGTCTCCCATCGCTTTTAGTATGGGAGATCTTAGTCTTTCTCTAAAACTAAAGGTAATAATTCAAAATGAAAAACAGGTGATAATAATTCACGAGCCTAGTAAAAGGAAAATCATATTTTCAACTCCAGTACAGTACTTATCTATGGTCGTGTGTATAACGTTGGGTCACTGGTTATTTTGTTCTCCAAAATACTCGCCCAATTTGGTAACGCACACAGCGCAGCCAGAACAGAGAAGCACTAAAATAATGTTTAATTGCAAGCATTGAGAGCCACAGCTGAGCAATGACCAATAAGTGAATAATTAACGTTAGTTCATTCACCAACATACTCATAGATACAACAAGATATAGGTGACAACGATGATAGGAAGGATTCTCGTTTTCTATGCGAGAGGCAACCTGGTAACCTGTCGATCTACAAACGTAACCTTTTATTAAAATTGATATTTAACTGAAAAATGTATAATTCACTCATTTGTAGAAATTAAGATACCCAATTATTGAAGAAATTAAAGCCTATCTAGTTTGTCAACAGAGTAGACCCCGTTTAAGTGATATTTGGCATTCTGGTTAAGGTTACCTAAACTATCAAAGTCATATTTTGTAGAAATATCATAAAATTACACTTAATTGCACAATATAAAGGTAATTCTCTTAATCACATCACTTTAATATAATCTACAGTAGATGTATTGAAACCCAATGACCTTTCGAGATACCCTAAGTTCAGAGTTCAAAATCATCGGCATACAGAACTAATCATAAAAATACATAAAACAAACCTTTATTTTCAACTCGTGGAAAAATAATGATTCAACACGCACAACAAATTAACTATTGCAAGACATCACAACAGGAAATCTCAACAACTTTAACCTTTTCGAACACGGGAAACTTTCTCTGCCTTGTATTTACGTAAACACAAACTGGAGGTTTGTTTGGTATCGTTTGTTGCAGAATAATTTGTAAGTCCTACAATTATTTCACGATTAATTCCATCTAATTCTTTCTTTATTATTAATTTTCAACTGTTTTAATTTATTTATTATTTTTCTATTCTATTTTACTGAATTAGATTAATTTCCATTTAAAGTTCATTCTAATTATTTTCAAAATGCGAAGACGTTCGTTGCAAACTAAAAGTTGTGAGACACTTACTAGTTCTTATAACGAGAGCAAACCTCCGCCAAAGCTGAATATTTCACCCTACCAATTTCGAAAGGTCAGTATAACCCCAAAGCTATATTGCTATTTCCCCGGTACGTATTCACGCTAACCAACCATTCTTGTCTTGTCCGTTACAACAAATAACTTTGGCAAAACTCCGTAAACAAAATGTACACAACTTATTGCGTAATCGTGCTACTAAGCAAATTAATAAACATAGTGCTTTTGTATATTTAATCTCTAATCTCATTTATTGCATATAGCAGGATCTTTCATTATCTGACGATCAGTTGTAGCTTAAAATTTCGGTGCTACTATAGCGTGAGGTCTACCACACTATAGCGTGAGATCTACCTCCCGTTAGCACTATAGCGTGAGGTCTACTGCCGAGTTATTCGTCCCTCATAGATAAAACACATTTCATACATTTGTTTAAGCAATAAACACTTAATTTAAACATATCTTAGAAATGACTTAAATAGATAATTGGATTTCTAATTACATTAAAAAAAGGAATAAAGGTAAAAATAAACATGATATTATATATTTCCATACATTTATTCTAGCGATTCACTTTGTACATCAAACATGTTATCATATATTTCCATACAATTATTCTAGCGATACACTTCGTACATCAAACATGTTACCATATATTTCCAAACATTTATTCTAGCGATACACTCTTCGTACATCAAACAGGTTATCATATATTTCCATACATTTATTCTAGCGATACACTCTTCGTACATCAAACAGGTTAATTTTACGATACACACTTCGTACATCTTCTAAGAATGACTCAAATAGATCATTGGAATTTTTTCTCATCACCTTCCAGCAAAAATGATCAAGATGAGACTGGAACAGCTGACGACCAACACCTCGCATTCTCTTCAGAATCGTCGTTTTAGCGTCCAACCACGATCGCTCAATTGATATCTCTTTTAGGCCGAGGGAAAAACTGATTTAGGAGCTCCATTTGCTTCCTTTTATATGGACAGGTCAGGTTTTTGATGGATTTGGGCAGTTCACATGTTCGATGGTTAGGTGTGGGCCTCTGGGACGCTGGTCACGCGGTAGACCTCACCCTCCACCTGGGTAGGCGACATATGACGGTAGACCTCACGCTATAGTAGCACCAAAATTTCTTTTAAGTGAACTTTCTAGTGAATAAATATTTTTGTCATTTCATATTATTATTATTATTATTATTATTATTATTATTATTATTATTATTATTATTATTATTATTATTATTATTATTATTATTATTGGCCAAGAGTTTCAGGTGGATAAATACTTGTCATTTCAAATTATTATTATTATTATTATTATTATTATTATTATTATTATTATTATTATTATTATTATTATTATTAGCTACAACCCTAGATGGGAAAAGATGCTATAAGCCCAAGAGCTCTAAAAAGAAAAAAAAAATAGCCCAGTGAGGAAATAGAATAAGGAAATAGATAAATGATATAAGAAGTAATGAACAATTAAAATAAAATATTTAAAAAAAACATTAACAACATTAAAACAGATATTTCATATATAAATTACAAAAAGACATGTCACCCTGTTCAACATGAAAACTTTTGCTGCAAGTTTGAACTTTTGAAGTTTTACTGATTCAACTACCCGATTAAGAAGATTATTCCACAACTTGGTCACAGCTGGAATAAAACTTCTAGAATACTGTGTAGTATTGAACCTCATGATGGAGAAGGCCTATTAGAATTAATAGCATGCCTAGTATTACGAACAGGATGGGTCTGTCAGGGAAGATCCGAATGAAAAGGATGGTGTAGAAAAAAAAAACTTATCAATATGTATAATGAACTAATTAAACGACGATGGCAGAGATTGATATCTAGCTCAGGAATAAGAAATTTAATAGAGCGTAAGTTTCTGCCCAACAAATTAAGACGAGAACCAGTAGCTGAAGACCAGACAGGAGGACAATACTCAAAATAAGGTAGAATGAAAGAATTAAAACACTTCTTCAGAATAGATCTTAAAAGACTTTCTCAATAAGCCATTCTTTGTGCAATTGAAGAAGACACAGACCTAATGTGTTTCTCATAAGTAAATTTGCTGTCTAGACGCACACCTAAAATTTTAAGTCATACAAAGTTAAAGAAAAATTATCAATCCTGAGATCCGGATGTTGAGGAGCTACTGTCCTTGTTCTACTTACAATCATACTTTGAGTTTTGTTAGGATTCAACTTCATACCCTATAATTTGCACATTCATTAATTTTAGCTAGATCTCTATCAAGGGATTCAGCAACCCCAGAATTACTTTCAGGAGATGGAATTGATGCAAAGAGAGTAGCATGATCTGCACATGCACCAAGCTTGTTTCCTAGGCCAAACCACACGTCATGTGTATATAGTAATCCACATGCCATGTGTATATAGTAATGGGCCAAGAACACTACCCTGAGGAACACCAGATATCACATTCCTATACTCACTATGGTGCCATCAACAACAACTCTTTGCGATCTATTACTTAGAAATTCAATAATGATGCTAAGAAACGACTTACCCACTACCAACTGTTTGAATGTGAAAGCAAGGGCCTTATGATTAACACGGTCAAAGGCAGCATTAAATTCAAGGCCAATCATACGAACTTCCTGACCAAAATCAATGGATTTTTGCTCAGCATTGGAGATCGTAAGAAGGGCATCACATGCTCCAAGGCCTTTACGAAAACCAAATTGCAAACTAGGGAACACATGATTACTTTCAGCAAACCTATTAAGACGTTTTGCCAAAAGGTGTTCAAAAACTTTAGATAGTATGGGAGGTATGGAAATTAGGCAGTAATTAGTTGGACTTGAGCTACCACAAACACATTTACATAGTGGAGGAACATTACCAATTCTCCAACAAATGATAAAAGCTCCTCTTCTTGCTAAATTGCGCAAAATAACAGATAACTGAAGCAATGGTAATGCTTATTGCCGCTGCTCTTCGATAGTAATGTTGATGCCTTCTCAAAAAATCATTTATACTTCACAAAAGACCTCTAAACCAAAGTTTTTTTTTTTTCATTCTTTTTTCCATTGTTTAGAATTCTCTTCATCCTCATCATCACTGTTGGGAAATTGATTTAATCACAGAGCCGCTGAATACCTAGTCCCAGAAATTTTAGAGGATTAAGTTATTATTATTATTATTATTATTATTATTATTAGCCAAGCTACAACCCTAGTTGGACAGGCGGGGTGTTATAAGCCCAGGGGTATCCAACAGGTAAAGCTAGTCCAGTGAGGAAAGGAAATAAGGAATTATATAAACTACAAGAAAAAAAAAAATAAATTAAACATATTTTAAGATCAGTAGCATATATAAACAAAGAAATTCTTATGTCATTCTGTTCAATATAAGAACATTCGCTGCAAGTTTGAACTTCTGAAGTTCCATCGATTAAACAACCTGAGAAAATTCTTCCATAATCTGTTCACAGCTGGAATAAACCTTCCAGAATATCATTGAGCCTTATGGTGGAGAAGTAATAATCTTTGGAATTATTTTAGTCTGGGAGACTATATTTTTCTTAATCTACAGAAAAAAAAGACAGAAATTTTCTATCCATGCTAGCAAGTGACTGCTGATTTTGTAGGGTAAAATTAGTAATTCAAGTTAGTTATCGATGGACAAGTAGGAGCTTATTTTCAAAAAAGTTAATTCATTCATGCAGATTGCTATGCCTATAGCATGACACGGGCTCTTGTCTTAGGACAGGCCGTACAATAATTTCGTCAATGTTACTTTATTGAGGACTGAAGAGTAAAAGAATAGGGCCCTAGAGAATACAAACGAAGGAAGAAGAGATGACGAATTGACAAACTAAGAAAGTTTGCGGCTATTATTATTATTATTATTATTATTATTATTATTATTATTATTATTATTATTATTATTATTATTATTATTATTATTATTATTATTATTATTTGCTAAGCTACAACCCTAGTTGGAAAAGCAGGATGCTATAAGCAAGCAAAGCAGCCCCAACGAGGAAAATAGCCCAGTGAGGTAAGGAAACAAGGAAAAATAGAATATTTTAAGAACAGTAGCAACATTAAGATGAATATTTCCTATATAAACAATAAAAAAACGTTGGCAAAACAAGAGGAAGAGAGATAAGTTAGAATAGTGTGCCTGAGAGTACCCTCAAGCAAGAGAACTCTAACCCAAGACAGTGGAAGGCCGTGGTGCAGATGCTATGGCACTACCCAAGACTAGAGAACAATGGTTTGATTTTGGAGTGTCCTTCTCCTAGAAAAGCTGTTTGTCATAGCTAAAGAGTCTCTTCTACCCTTACCAATAGGAAAGTGGCCAATAAACAATTACAGTGCAATAGTTAATCCCTTGGGTGAAGAAGAATTGTTTGGTAATCTTAGTGTTGTCAGGCATAGAAAGACCATAAACTAATGCGTGAGGAAGGACACGTCTGAAGCCTTTGTCTTGCAGTGGACTGGCAACGGCTAATAGACGAAGGAGGAGATAAGTAAGTCGGTGCTACTATAGCGTGAGGTCTACCACACTATAGCGTGAGGTCTACCTCCCGTTCGCACTATAGCGTGAGGTCTACTGCTGAATTATTCGTCCCTCATAGATAAAACACATTTCATACATTTGTTTAAGCAATAAACACTTAATTTAAACATATCTTAGAAATGACTTAAATAGAAAAATAGATAATTGGATTTTAATTACATTAAAAAAAGGAATAAAGGTAAAAATAAACATGTTATCATATGTTTCCATACATTTATTCTAGCGATACACTCTTCGTACATCAAACATGTTATCATATATTTCCATACATTTATTCTAGCGATACACTCTTCGTACATCAAACATGTTATCATATATTTCCATACATTTATTCTAGCGAGACACTTCGTAGCCTACATCTTCTAAGAATGACACAAATAGATCACTGGAATTTCTTCTCATCCCCCTCCAGCAAAAATGATAGCCAAAAGTTCTCGTTGGCATGGGCCATTTCCTTGGTCGGCCCGTAGCAACATTTAGAAGCTCCATTTGCTTCCTTTTATATGGGCAGTTCACGTGGACAGGTCACGTTTTTTATGGTTAGGTGCGAGGCTCTGGGACGCTGGTCACGCGGTAGACCTCCCCCTCTACCTGGGTAGGCGACATATGGCGGTAGACCTCACACTATAGTAGCACCAGTAAGTCATATAGGAAAAAAAAAATCACAGCTCTTTCCAAAGAATAGATATAAAACATTATAAAAAAAGAGGTTTTTGTAAATATGGAAAGGCTCGATAATATATTTTTATTTACATAAAAGGAAACATTTGTATTTAGATTAGACGATAGACAATTCAAGTATAGTTAACGTATTATTTAAAAAAAAAATAATCTTATTCCCAACGGAGTTAAGAGAAGCAACATTATAGAAGGAGGTAGGCCTACTTGTAACTTAATAAAGACTTAATAGTAAACAATGGTTCCTCTGGTTTGCTGCTGAAGGTGAACGTATAAAAATGTTCATAATATGGAAATGACCATTAATGTTACACTTCCATTTCGTCTTTTTTTACTACTGGGAAACTTGGTTCAACATATATTAGCAATTTTATTTATACCTCCGTTGAGTATTGCGCATTTATGGCTTATTGTATGCATCTTATCTGTTGCTCTAGGTATAAAGCCTACCTTTGGACCAAATATTGTGCATTGCTTCAACTTTCCTTACAATTCTATTTACCCTGTTTTACCCACCGAGTTTGCTACAGCTCTTCATAGTTTGTTCATATCATATGTCAATGAGGCCTCTTTCCACAGCTACTTTTAAGTGCTTTGTTACTATCTTAAGGCTCTTGTGTAACTTTGTGTTACAACTTCATAACTTCCGGGATCAGCTTATACCCATGGACCATGGTCCCTCTCAACCGTGCATACAGTATGCCTAACTTTGTTGTATAAACACGTTCTCTTTCGCTCCATATAGAAAACAAGCCATATTCTATACATGGCTAAACGACATTTACTTAGAATTCCTTATCCCTCCTGTTTAATATATATTTCTTATACTAAAAGACTGAAACAGCGGTCCTGTTCTAAATAACATACAAGTGTCCTTGTTCTGTTTACATCGAAAGTTCGCTTGGCGCGCGTTTTCTGTTTATGTTTTCACTTTCAATAAACAAAAGCGTTTCATCGGTAAAATATGTTTTTAATCTCATTCACCAATTATTTCTTAACATTCATTACGTCATAAGTTAATTTGAATCTTTATTTCTCTAAAAGTCATACAGAGCAAAGTACGTATTTTCCATTTTTTTTATTTTCATTCTTTGAACCACGCGTTCATATGAATCGGTGACGAACGTAAATGCTCGTACTCCATGTGTCTAGTTAATAATTAAACTTTGCGAACGTTTCTCTAAAGTGATCATGTGTTTTCTAGAGATTGAGAAACATCTCCAGACAACTGTGATGCAAGAAGTAGCATCCGGTCCGACAAGATATAGCGCTCTTTAGTTCTTCAAGTGAAACCATCAGTGTCCCTCAGCTATAACAACGCCGCGTAAATCGCATCATCGCAAGTCGAGACAACGTCAAGGTCTTTAAGGTAAGGGTTTATGTGTGAACGCACCCGACTGATGTATTGTCGTTAAATGGATCTCACTCATAATGTTGATTATTAAGTCCAAGTATCGTCTTTGTTTTTGTTAAGCAGAGCTACAGCAAACGTTATATATATATATATATATATCGTCTCAGTGTTTGTTAGGCACAGAAGCAGCCTATATATATATATATATATACTGTATATATATATATATATATATACATTATACATATACATATACATACATACATACATACACACACACACACACACATATATATATATATATATACACACACGCACACACACATACACACACACACACACACACACACATATATATATATATATATATGCGTGTGTGTGTGTGTGTTTAATACCTTGAGAATTATTAACAAATTTAAATAGTAGCACAATTATCTATGTTTTTTTATATAAAGGGAATAAACGTGATACTAAGTAATGAATGTAAATTAAGGTGTATCAAAATAAACCAATCTTTCGTGAAAGTGTTTTTTTTGTATCGCTATGATCAGCAAAACTGGATTAGTCAGGACCATCCATACTAGGTTGGTTTGCTGTGAGGGATCAGACGAAAATCTCCCACTATCACCAATCCGCAGGTGGCCAGCATGCTGATGAAAACTGGCCAAACCCCAGACATGAATGTAGAAAGGACTTTGTCTTGCAGTGGACTAGAAGTGGCTGCATTTGTTGTGTTTTATATATATATATTATATAGTACATGTATATATATATATATATATATACAGTATATATATATATATATATATGTATATACATGTGTATATATATATATATATATACTGTATATATAAATATAATATAAATATATATTTATATGTATATATATATATATATATATACTGTATATATATATATATATATATACTGTATATATAAATATAATATAAATATATATTTATATGTATATATATGTACTGTATTTATATATATATATATATATATATATATAACGTGCGTGTGTGTGTGCGTATGTGGTTATATGTTTGTAAATTTTACACCATAATATAAAAGTCATGATGTTAAGAGAGGAAAAAGTGAAAAGAGAATAGCTCAGATGAAACTTGGTTTGATCCCTTAATTATAGACCTTAAGCCCTCGGTCTAAAGTTCTAAACAATTACCGCCTTCAAAAATAACAAAAACAGGCTTCGTAATATTATCTTTTGATTTAAAGAGAAGATTGATCCTCTAATCAAACCTTCGAAGTTCATAAAAGGGTATAGATAAGCTTAATTAATGCATGATAACGACACTCGTATACAGTATAAATAATTTTGAAGAACGATAACTGAACTCAGTCCGATATCAATCAGTGTATGATAACATTTTTTTTAATGACTTTCTTTAACATCTATCAAAGAAGAATGATATGCGATGATATTTAGATACGAGGAATGATAACAACTTAGCTTGAAGTGCTGGCACTTTAGAATTATTATTCCTTACAACTTCTATTTAAATCAGTGTTCTCGGAGGTAGTCGAGGGGTCGTTTTTACAGCTGGAAACGAAATTATAGAGGTAAGTTTTTTTAATTGTTTTGTTGGAATAAGGTATAAATCGCAACTCTAATGTGCTCTAAATTGTGTCCCCCCTTTTTTAGTTTGCTCTATTCTAGAACTACTTAGTTTCTGCTTATATAGATATCTTACAGACAATTTAATAACGATAGTCAACTGTCCATTGGTCTTTGACATATTTCTTGAGGCAACCAATTAATTGCTGCTGTTTTTTATATGTTTTCCTTCAAGCAAACAATCAATTTCAGCTGTTTTGACATGTTTTCATTGTAACAAACAATTGATTTCTGCCGTTGATACGTTTCTTCATTGAAACAAACAATTTCTGTTGGTTTCATATGTTTTCCTTGAAGAAAACAAACTTTCGGTTGTTTTCATGTTTTCATTAAAGCAAACATTTAATTTATTTCTGTTTTAATTAATGTCTGTTGCTTTCACATTTCGTCCTTGAAGCAAACAATTAATTTCTACTGCTTTTGCATTTCTTAATTGCTTTGCTTCCAGCATTCACACTTTACCTCTAAGAAGGCAGTTGATCAAAATTACTTTTATGCAAATTAATTTTAGCTCCCACAGACACTCCAAGTTCCTCCTAATCTTTTGCACACACCCTGCTACCTTCCATCCTTCAGGTTTTCTTTCAATCACCCCTTCCCTCATTCTAATGTCCTCTGTTCATATTTACTGATTCTCTCCTGTCTCCCCAATCCATATTGACACATATTGATTTATCTTCATTGCTTCTATTTACTTATTCTATCAATGTGATTTTTATCCAATTATAGGGGTAAGCACGATTGCCTTCTTTATGAAGGACTTTGTTTTGCCTTTGGGGTAGACCAGCCCACGGTCTAGCCTGAGATCGCTTAGACCCAAGTAGCTTATGTTCATAACTTCATGCGTTGTACCAGTCACCAGCGCCCTTCCCAACAGCTAGGAGTCCTCGTGCAGTTAGGTCGATTTACTCTTATATCCTTATTCCTACTCACTTTTCA
>NC_090726.1:193454751-193459751 GCF_036898095.1 Palaemon carinicauda
ACAGCATGAGAACTGTACTGATTATCATTGCAGCACTGGTCTGCTTTAATGAGGCCCGTATTGGTAAGTCTTTATTATTATTATTATTATTATTATTATTATTATTATTATTATTATTATTATTATTATTATTATTAGCTATGCTACAACACTAGTTGGAAAAGCAGGGTGCTATAAGCCCAGGAGCTCCAACAGGGACAAATAGTCCAGTAAGGAAAAGAAATAAGGATATAAATAAACTCCAAGAAGAGTAATGAATGGTTAATGTAAAATATTTAAGATTAGTAACAACGTTGAAATAGATTTATACATAAACTATAAAGAGAGACTTATGGCAGCCTGGTCAACATAAAAAAAAACATTTGTTGAAAATTTGAATTTCTGAAGCTCAAAAGCTGTCATAGAAAAATCTTATCTGTGAAACTGGAATTGTTTGATTCCAACAAAAGCTAATTCACGTGATCAGTAGAACTTCAAAAGTTCAAAGTTGGAGCAAATGTTTTTATGTTGACCAGGCTGACATAAGTCTTTTTATAGTTTACATATGACTTATTTGTTTTTGATGTTGTTAATAGTTTATATAGGGCATATCTGTTTTGACGTTGTTATTGTTTTAGAATGATTTATTGTTAACTTGTTCTCATCATTTATTTATTTCCTTATTTCCTTTCCTCACTGGGCTATTTTTTCCCTATTGGAGCCCTTGGGCTTATAGCATCTTGCTTTTCCAACTAGGGTTTAGCTTGGCTAGTAATGATAATAATAATCTCTGTAGCATTTGTCATTGCATTTAATTGGATTTGATTACAGTTTAATTGGGTGATCTTCATCATCATCTCCTACGCCTATTGACGCAATGGGCCTCAGTTAGATTTCGCCAGTCGTCTCTATCTTGAGCTTGTAAATCAATACTCCATTCGTCTTATCATACTTCGCGCTTCATAGTCCTCAGCCATGTAGGTCTGGGTCTTCCAACTCTTCTATCTAGTGCCTTGAGGAGCCCAATTAAGAGTCTGGTGAACTCATCTCTCTTGGGAAGTGCGAAGAGCATGCCCAAACCATCTCCATCTACCCCTCACCATGATCTTATCCACATATGGCACTGGAGTAACCTCTCCTATTGTTAGGTTTATATGTAGTTAATCAGACTTTTTTTTTCAGGAACATTCTAGCATGTAATTAATCAGAATTTTTTTTTCAGGAACATACTGACATGTTATTGATCAGACTTTTTCAGGAACATTCTGGCACGTCACGGATTTCCACTTAGATACGAATTACACGACCGAAGGTGACACGGCTTCAATGTGCTGGAAGAACAAGTGAGTATATTTCTAAAGAATGATCGTGCATTTGTGTTTTCCTGGACTGAACTAGATCGATTATATTTGCGATCAAAATACGTCTGGTAGATTATCTTATTACCTTATTATATTTTGTTAGTTAAATATTATATTTCATGAAAATTCATCCGGCTAAAATGAGTCTTTATAGGGTTGTTGTGGCCTGATTGGTAACGTCTTTGCCTGGTGTTTGCCAGACGGGGGTTCGAGTCCCGCTCAGTCTCGTTAGTGCCTTTAGTGTCTGTAACCTTACCATCCTTGAGTGTCTGTAACCTTACCATCCTTGTGAGCTAATGTTGGGGGGTTTGGGGGAGCCTATAGGTCTATCTGTTGAGTCATCAGCAGCTATTGCCTGGCCCTCCCTGGTCCTAGCTTGGGTGGAGAGGGGCCTTGGGCGCTGATCATATCTATATGGTTAGTCTCTAGGGCATTGTCCTGCTTGATAGGGCAATGTCGCTGTCCCTTGCCTCTGCCATTCATGAATAATTTAAATTCATGAATGGCTGAGGCAAGGGACAGTGACATTCCCCTATCAAGCAGGACAATACCCTAGAGACTGACCATATAGACATATGATCAGCGCCCAAGCCCCCTCTCCAACCAAGCTAGGACCAGGGAGGGCCAGGCAATGGCTGCTGATGACTCAGCAGATAGAACTATAGGCTCCCCCAAAACCCCCATCCTTAGCTCAATGATGGTGAGGTTACAGCGACCAAAGAAACTAACGAGTTTGAGTGGGACTCGAACCCCACTCTGGCGTTCAACAGTCAGGGACGTTACCACATCGGCCACCACGACCCTTAGATGTATATGGGTGTTGAATGGTCTCCGAGGCCCCAACACCGGGTCTTATACCCCAAATTCATAAATCAAATCCGATCTAAGGACTTTCCACATCATCCCGAGTGTCTGAGCTAGGTGTCTCATTTTGCATGAAATTTAGAGAATATGATTTTTGAGACAAGACACCCCCCCCCCCCGGGCTGAACGACGGAAAGTTAAAGCGTATAGAGATCATTATCCGTAGACAATCGTTGTTACACACAGAATTATAAAACATCATGAGCTTCAATACTAGACAGAATTCTAGATTTTTATTCCTGCTGGGACCAAGTTGTGGAATGATTTTCCTAATCGAAAGTTCAAACTTGCAGCAAATGTTTTTATGTTGAACAGGCTGACATAAGTTTTTTTATAGTTTATATATGAAATATATGTTTTAATTGTGTTATTTTTTAAATATTCTATTTTAATTGTTCATTACTTCTTATATCGGTTATTTCCCTTTTTACTTTCCTCATTGGGCTATTTTTCCCTGTTGGAGCCTTTGGGGTTATAGCATCTTAATTTTCCAACTAGGGTTGTAGCTTGAGTAGTAATAATAATAATAATGATATGGATAGGTGATTTTAATGCATTAATCACTTTGGAGTTTGCATATATGCTAAAAAAAAGGCAAATCTTCCAGTTAGTTTCCTGTTCTCAGTGGGCAGAAGCGTAATAAAGTCTTACGTCATATTATTATTATTATCATTATTATTATTATTATTATTAAATGATAAGCTACAACCCTAGTTGGAAAAGCAGGAAGCTACAAGCCCAGGGGCCCCAGCAGGGAAAATAGCCCAGTGAGGAAAGAAAATAAGGAAAAATAAAATATTTTAAGAATAATAACATTAAAATAATTATTTCTTACATAAATTATAAAAAAAACTTTAACAAAACAAGAGGAAGAGAAACTAGATAGACCAGTGTGCCCGAGTGTACCCTCAAGTAATTTTGTTGCTGGTCTTGTAACGTTAAATTTTCTCACTTCAGCCAAATGTTTTTTTCCATATTTTTACTGATTTCATCCTGTTATTTGATATTAAGATATTGACACTGGAAATATGAGAGAGAGAGAGAGAGAGAGAGAGAGAGAGAGAGAGAGAGAGAGAGAGAGAGAGAGAGAGAGAGAGCAGCTTCATAAAAAAAAAACCAGCCATATTTAGAACCACGGCCAGCGCCGTTGCAGCCAGCATATATAAAAATATTTTATTATTATTGTTATTATTATTATTATTATTATCATCCAAGCTACAACCCTAATTGGAAAAGCAAGATGCCATAAGCCCAAGAGCTCCAACAGGGAAAAATAGCCCAGCGAGGAAAGGAAATTAGGAAATAAATAAGCAATGAGAAAAAAAAAAACAACCATTTGCATCTTCTCAAGCTAATCTAAGTATTATAATAACACGAAATATGCCTGATTTAAACCTTCCACCTTAAATTCCAGATCACCAGCCCGAAATAACGTGAATGGACGCCCTGGACCTTATGGCGATTATCTCTGTGATGCTCCTATTGCCTTGGTCCAGTCAGCCGTGGCTGCTATGTACGAAAAGCATCCCAAGCCGGATTTCATCATGTGGACTGGGTAATGCATGACTGATTGGTTATTTATTGAATCACTGATTGGTTAATGAATAACTGCTAGGTTATAGAATCATCAATTGGTTAATGATGCACTGATTTGTTATTGAAGCACAGCAAGTATTGAATATCTGATTGGTTATTGAATTACAGCAAGTATTGAATATCTGATTGGTTAATGAATAACTGATTGGTTATAGAATCACTGATTGGTCAATGAATAACTGCTTGGTTATAGAATCATCAATTGGTTAATGATGCACTGATTGTTTATTGAAGCACAGCAAGTATTGAATATCTGATTGGTTATTGGATCACAGTAAGTATTGAATATCTGATTGGTTAATGAATAACTGATTGGTTATAGAATCACTGATTGGTCAATGAATTGCTGATTGGTTATTGAATTACTTATTGGTTATTGAATCACAGAAGTTATTGAATCACTGATTGTTTAATGAATCACTGCCTGGTTAATGCATCACTGATTGGTTATTGAATTACTTATTGGTTATAGAATCAATGATGGCTTAATGAATCACTGTTTGGTTATTGAATCTCTGATTGGTTAATGAAGCACTGATTGGTTATTGAATTACTTATTGATTATTGAATAACTGATCGGTTAATGAAGCACTGATTGGTCATTGAATTACTTATTGGTTATTGAATCACAGCAGTTATTGAATAACTGATTGGTTAATGAAACACTGATTGGTTATTGGATTACTTATTGGTTATTGAATCACTGATTGTTTAATGAATCACTTATTGGTTAATGTATCACTGATTGGCCAATGAAGCTGATTGGTTATAGAATCACTAATTGATTAATGAGGCACTGATTGGTTATTGAATGACTGATTAGTTATAGAATCACTGATGGTTTAATAAATCACTGTTTGGTTATTGGATCACTGATTGGTCATTGAATCACTGATTGGTTTTTGAGTCACTGATTGGTCATTGAATCACTGATTGGTTTTTGAATCATTCATTGGTGTTTGAATCATTGATTGGTTATGGAATCACTTATTAATGAATCACTAGTTGGGTAATGAATCACTATTTGGTTATTGAATTACTGATTAGTTAATGAACCATTGAGTGGTTATTGAATCAGATTGATTAATGAATCGATGATAGGTCAATGAATCATTATTTGGTTAATGAGTTGCTGGTTGGTTAATGAATCAATGATTAGTTATTGAATCACTGAGTAGTTATAGAAATTTATATTTTAGG
>NC_090726.1:193462251-193464751 GCF_036898095.1 Palaemon carinicauda
TTATGGTAGGAAGGTTAGTGTGAATTCTCTTATGGTAGGACGGTAGGTTAGTGGGGATTATCTTATGGTAGGAAGGTTAGTGTGGATTCTCTTATGGTTGGAAGGTAGGTTAGTGTGGATTATCTTATGGTAGGAATATTAGTGTAGATTTTCTTATGGTAGGAAGGTTAGTGTGGATTCTCTTATGGTAGGAAGGTAGGTTAGTGGGGATTATCTTATGGTAGGAAGGTTAGTGTGGATTCTCTTATGGTAGGAAGGTTGGTTAGTGTGGATTCTCTTATGGTAAGAAGGTTAGTGTGGATTCTCTTATGGTTGGAAGGTAGGTTAGGGTGGATTCTCTTATGGTAGGAATATTAGTGTAGATTCTCTTATGGTAGGAAGGTTAGTGTGGATTCTCTTATGGTAGGAAGGTAGGTTAGTGGGGATTATCTTTTGGTCGGAATATTAGTGTAGATTCTCTTATGGTAGGAAGGTTAATGTGGATTCTCTTATGGTAGGAAGGTAGGTTAGTGTGGATTCTCTTATGGTAGGAAGGTTAGTGTGGATTCTCTTATGGTAGGAAGGTAGGTTAGTGTGGATTCTCTTATGGTAGGAATATTAGTGTAGATTCTCTTATGGTAGGAAGGTTAGTGTGGATTCTCTTATGGTAGGAAGGTAGGTTAGTGGGGATTATCTTATGGTAGGAAGGTTAGTGGGGATTCTCTTATGGTAGGAAGGTTAGTGTGGATTCTCTTATGGTAGGAAGGTTAGTGTGGATTCTCTTATGGTAGTAAGGTAGGTTAGTGTGGATTCTGTTATTGTAGGAAGGTAGGTTAGTGTGGATCGGTAGGAAGGTTAGTGTGGATTCTCTTCGTAGTCTTTCATGTTAAGGTTTAGAGAGGAATGCTCTGTTATTATTATTATTATTATTATTATTATTATTATTATTACTTGCTAAGATATAATCCTTGTTGGAAAAGCATGATGCTACAAGCCCAGGTGTCCCAACAGGGAAAATTGCCCAGTGAGGAAAGGAAACAAGGACAAATAGAATATTTTAAGAGCAATAGCATTTAAATATTTCCTATGTAAACTATAAAAACTTTAACAAAACAAGAGGAAGAGAAGTAAGATAGAATAGTGTACCCAAGTGTACCCTCAAGCAAGAGAACTCTAACCCAAGACAGTGGAAGACCATGGTACAGAGGCAATGGCACTACCCAAGACTAGAGAACAATGGTTTGCTTTTGGAGTGTCCTTCTCCTAGAAGAGCTGCTTACCATAGCTAAAGAGTCTCTTCTATCATAAAAGAGTTGGAAGACCCAGGCCTACATGGCTGAGGGTTATGAAGTGTGAAGCAGGTGATGAATGGAGAAATATTGATTTAAAAGCCCAAGATAGAGACGACTGGCGAAATCTAATTAAGACCCTTTTGAGTCAATAGGCATAGGAGATGATGATGATCATAAATATTTTGCCTCAAATATCCATCTTAGGTGTAGCTCTTCATCTGTTCTCCATTTTTATAGATTCTTAGGCCATCCTTAATGTCTGTGCTTTCTTCTTCCATATCCACTACTTTTATGGAGAACTGTTTATCATCCCTTCTCATCACATGTCCAAACCATCTCAATCTTTGAGTGCCTAAGCATTTTTTTAGCATCTGAACTTTGTATCTCTATACCAATTCTTCATTTGTAATACAATCTTCATATCGTTCTCAAGCAATGAACCTTAGCATCTAAGGTTGTGAATTTTCAAAATCTCTTGCCTCTCCCAATGTTCCTGCTGCATAGGGTGGTACAGACCTTTGTACTATTGACAGTCTTTGCTATCTATACTAATAGGGCATTTCTATTTACCAGTATTCTATTAATCTCTCCATTTGATCCAAGCTACAGAACCGTTCTTTCTTAGTGCTTTCTTAACACCTGCTTCACAGTTCAGTGTGTCTCTAAGGTAACAGAAATGCTACTTTTTCTAAAACTTACACCTCTATGGCTGCTGCGTTATCAACTCTCCTCTCATTCTCATTCAAGTATTGAAAATCTCTTACTCTATTCAGATTTTTAACACAGAGCAACTCGTTGGGCATCATCTGTTACATAGGGCACACAGTAATGAGCTTACTGCCAAACCTTTTCCATAATAACCACGTAGTTATTTTCCTGATCGTACTTTTCCTTTGCCTCATTTCCAGTGGTCATTAGCTTTCTTTTGCCTGCATTGATGTACAGTCTTCTCTCTTAATTCCACTCTTGCACCTTTTAAACATTTCCACCATATCTCAAAATCTGCTTTTGATGCTAGGTCATATGCATCAAGTGGGTCCCAGAAGGCCTCTCCTTCGAGTTACTTTATGCTTAAAATCTTCGTAGCATTTTATGGTAGCTTCCTTTAATGCTGTGTCATATTAGAAACCTCTGTGCCCTCTTTTTGCCATTAATCCTAAGAATAGTGACTCCAGAAAAAGACAATACAATGGTCTTTAACATACTTCAATTCTTATCCCTGATTTATA
>NC_090726.1:193469751-193509751 GCF_036898095.1 Palaemon carinicauda
CAAGAAAGGAAAATGAAATATTTTAAGAAGAGTAACAACATTGAAATAAATATTTCCTATATAAACTATAAAAACTTTAACAGTAACAGTTATGGCTGCCTATTATTATTATTATTATTATTATTATTATTATTATTTGCTAAGCTACAACCCTAGTTGGAAAAGCAGGATGCTATAAGCCCAGGGGCACCAACAGGGAAAATAGCCCAGTGAGGAAAGGAAACAAGGAAAAATAAAAATTTTAAGAAGAGTAACATTAAAAGAAACATTTCCTATTTAAACTATAAAAAACTAACAAAACAATGGTAAGAGAAACAAGACAGAACAGCCTGCCTGAGTGTACCCTCATGAAAGAACTCTAACCTAATATTGTTAAATCTTAAGGAAGAGTCACATTTTAGTGTTAAAAGTCATTTTTTGTATGTTAAAAGTCCCATTTTAGTATGTTAAAAAGTGCAATTTTGATATGTAAATAGATCAATTTTATATTGAAAGTCTCATCTTAGCACATTAAAAGTCCAATTTTAGTATGTTAGAGTCATTTGATCATGTTAAAAAGCCCCAATTTTATTGTGGTAAAAGTAAAATTTTTTTTTAAAAATCCAATTTTAGTATGCTAAAATCCCAATTTTAGTATGTTAAAGTATAATTTTAATATGTTAAAGCCCATTTTAGTATATTAGAATTTCAAGTTTAGCAAGTCAAAGTATCATTATAGCATTTAAAAAACCCAGTTTCAGTAAATGATGATAATGAAATGAATGCTAAGTAATACACCACATCTTCAATGTAAACCAACAATATTTCTTCCTTTCGATGAAAAACTCTACCCTAAATTATATGTTTTAGTTTTATAAACCAATCACTTATTTTTTTTTTCTTTCTCCCTAGAGTGACCGTAAGCTGTTCGATCTGTACTACCTCGCCAATACCGTGAAATACGAGGACCCTTCTGTGTGTACCGCCAAATGCCAAAAACTACACCGGTGTTCAATAACTGAAGTAGATTATACAAGATTCGTTGAGTGCAATGCTACGCCTAAGCTCATCCCGTGGTCACTGTCTTTCCTCTTCGTGATCGGCTTTCAGTGTTACTGGCCACTGTACTAGTCATGAAATTGCTATTGCAGGATTGCCAGATTTTCACTGGATTATCGTACATGAGCCTTAAAATTATCGTTTTACAACCTAAATTAACGTACACACTTTAAACATAATTATCAAAGAGTAAGATAAATGACTTATTTTCGGGTATTTTAGTATAATTGTTTAAATTACCACACACACACACACACACACACACACACACACACACACACACACACACACATATATATATATATATATATATATATATATATATATATATATATATATATATATATATATACCTAAGGTATGAATCATTAATCGTACCGGACCCAAAATAATCGTATATGTATGATAATTATCGTACGAATGACAACCCTGTGCTCTTGTAGTGATGAACTTGAGAGATTTATTTGAAACCTTTGTTTATCTTCTTATTGGCCTGTGCGTTCCAAGTTGAAATATTGATTTCGTGACCACTAGAAATTTTTTCAAGTGTCTGTAGACTTAGGACAAGGTTGTGTTGCAAAACGTAGGACAAAGGCTGTATTGCAAAATAGATTTTTTTTTTTTGTGATCTCTACTTTTTTTTTTTTTTTTTTTTTTTTTACGAAGTCATAAGATGGATGCTTTTAGAAAGTTCTATTTAGATGATTATCATATAAGTACACAAATTATTTCGTTTTTCGTGAAGTATGTATAGGCATACCATGAAATATCACAGTAGTCCACCAAGTAATGTTGACTTTTCTGAGTAAACCAAAGTGAGAAATGAGTAACAGGTTCTAGGTTTTATTTTCCAGTAAAAATCTTACAGCCAGATTGAAGGTGGACAGAAATAAAAAGATACCTATAGTCAATTCTTTTTAGTGAGGCAGATTTGCACCGACTCGCAGGGGTGCCCTTTTAGCTCGGAAAAGTTTCCTGATCGCTGATTGATTGAACCAGGTAATTCTAACCAATCAGATAGGAAACTTTTCCGAGCTAAAAGGGCACCCCTGTGAGTCGGTGCAAATGCGCCTCATTAAAAAAGAATAGACTACAGAAGAGTGTGACACAGCTAGCTTGTGACGATAATCCGAAGTCTGCTTTAGTCCTAACTCGGACTTAATTCAGGTGTACGTTGCTTTTATGAGGTTTCATGTGATAACTTGTTCTAATGAATAGAATGCCATTATAAACAAACTTGTTTATTATAAAACAGTGTATGTAATCTATAAAATTTACATGTTCTTAACTTCTTTCTTTGTTTTCTTTTTCTCATGAAAGTTTGGAACTGGAATTCCAATGTTAGATATTTAAACAACAATGATCCTTTTGGTTATGATGTAAGAGAAACTTGGTGTTGTGTAGCTTGGTTTATTTTGATAGATAGCTTAGCAATCCTGCATCAAGTATTTAGGCTTCAATAAGTGGATATTTCGATTTCAACGAAATTAACACATTTTGGCTTTGGCATATAAAAAGGCATCTTTATGATTTGAAAATGGTAGGGACACTATCCTTAAATGGCAGGGCAGGATTAGAAATGAGACTAAGAGATATTACTCGAGTGCCATATGTGGACGAGATTATGATGAGGGGTAGATGGAGATGGTTTGGGTACGCTCTTCGCTCTCCCCAAGAGAGATTAGTTCAGCTGGGCGCTACAAGGCAGTACAAGAATTGGAAGACCCAGACCTCCATGGCTCAGAACTATGAAGCACGAAGTAGATGATGAATGGAGAAGTGTTGAATTGAATGCTCAAGATAGAGACGACTGGCGAAATCCAACCGAGGCCCTTTGCGTCAATAGACGTAGGAGGAGATGATGATGATGAGGACCAATATACAATCTAGTTATAATGAGAGCTAATTAGTAACGTCTTAGTCTCGCAATCTATTCGACGGTGGTTTTTCTTCGTGCCTAACCTCACCGTCATTATGAGCTAGTGGGAACCTATATAGTCCATCTGCTGAATAATTGGAAGCCATTGGTTGTCCTCTGGTCCTAGCTTGGCTGAAGAGGCGCCTTGTGCGATGATCATGTGTGTGTATTGATTGTCTCTAGGGCATTGTTCTGTCCTTTACCTTTGCCACTATTGAGCAACCTTTAAGAATACATGACTTGACGCTGTCTAAGGCTGTCAAAGGACTGTGACCCCTCTTACTGGCGTAGGGGGTGAGAAACATTCACATACTCAAGAAGTTGGACTAAATCGTTACTAACATTCTACAAGATGGAATATAAAAAAGATTCTGCCACAATGCTGAGTTTAAAGTATTCTCTTTTCATATGTATAAATTTCGTTTTTATTTTATTTTATTTATTTATTTTATTTTATTTTTTTATTTTATTTTTTTTTTTTTTTGCTGAATAATTACATATGTTTATCCTTAGAGGCGGACGCTGGTGTACCTCACTCAGCACAGTGCATGCATTGTGGCCTCCAGCTGCACTCTTTTTTTAGCCTTTAACTATATCTTCGTTAACTCTTCTTTCATTCCATCGTGCTTTCCAAACTTCTTGTTTTACTTGATAATGTAACTGAGACACCCTCCCCCCCGGGTGCATTTTAACCATGAATGGCCTCCCAGTCCCCAGAGTACCAAATTCATTCATCCAATCCACCTAGCTAATAGCGATACTCTATTACTAAACAACATTCATCTACGTCAACGAATTTTGTAAGTGCAATGAATTTCAAAAATCCTTTTAAAAATCATTTATTGAAAAGAGACATATGTTTATGAACAGTGCATATTTCATAGCATGCAAAAGCAGAGAAATTTCTTTTACTTTATGAAGATTTTGTACTTGTATTTAATTCATTGTGGTAGCCATATGCCTCGATAATATTTTCCTGAATGAAGGACTCATGGAGCATATCCCGTCAAGTTGCACTTTGGGAGCGTTGGTCTAATTTCCATGCTCCATTGTTGTATGAGCGTCAAGAAGGGAGATCTGAAAAATTAAATTATTATTATTATCATTATTATTATTATTATTATTATTATTATTATTATTGCAAGAGAAGCTATTAACCTAGTTGGGAAAGCAGGGTGCTATAAGCCCAAGGGCTCCAAAAGGGTAAAATAGCCCAGTGAGGAAAGGAAATAAACTACAAGAGAAGTAACAAACAATCAAAAAATATTTTAAGAACAATAACACCATTAAATCAAATCTTTCATATATAAACTATAAACACTTAAAAAAAGAGGAAGATAAATAAGATAGAATAGCGTGCCCCCGAGTGTACCCTCAAGCAAGAGAGCTGTAATCCAAGACAGTGGAAGGCCATGGCACTACCCATGACTAGAGAAAAATGGGTTGACTTTGGAGTGTCCTCCTAGAAGAACTGCTTACCACAGGCAAAGTCTCTTGAATCTTTACCAAGAGGAAAGTAGCCACTGAACAATTAGCCTAAAGCTGGTGAATGTTATGGCGGTTTGAATGAGAGCCTTATATAGAGACTGGCTTGAATAATAGTAAGCGAGTTTCCTGTTTTTTTTTTCTTTTTTTGGTATATTGCCATGAACAGCTAATATATTCTAGCTACATTCTAATCACAGTTGTCTAGCCAATAGGATGCACAAAGAGGTAGTGAAAAATTGGAAAGATTATCATTCTATAAAAAGCTTTATTAAGACCTAAGTTTCTGAATGAATTGATCTAGATTTTTTTTGCTTGTTCTGTAACAACGATCTTGTACAAAAACTAAAATCAAGGAATATTGAATCGCAAGGGATAATATTTTTCATTCTGCATACTATTGTGTACGTAAAAATTTTCTTTATTTCTAAATGTATGCAGTTTTTTGATACCTGAATTATGTATAGGACCATAATCTAGGTTACATGTTTAATTATATTGTCTTTAAACTTTCTGGTAATTAATTCATGAAAAGGAATACACCCAAATGCAATTTTATTGCCATCAATTTTGTGCAGCAAATCAAATAAATATTTTTCTTATGATGTTGTGCAGTTGTGGGTATAGATCCTATACAAGACACATCATACCAGAATGGTGTTTGTGAAATAAACGAAACATATCGTATAAAATTAATGTTGTTGGTGTAATTTAATTACTTAGTGCGTTTTCTGGGTGATCCAGGCAGTTGATATCTAGAATTTTTAGTATGCCTATAGGCCTACCCCATCATTACCAGCAAGCAAAATACAGCCTCTATTCGGAACTGTGTATTGATTGAGGACTTTATACACTTCCCTGTGTTTTATTTGTCTGTACACTTTTACTCGTACAAATCTAGAAACATTTAGTGATTTTTTTTTTTCATCAGGGGATCTGGCAACACTGCCCGAGTTGACGAGTTGTTATTTTGTCGTTGAATAAAAGCTACCGAATTGTCTAATAAAAGTCTATAGTTTTTGTTTATCACCTCAAATCAACACAAATCGTTTAGAGAAGGGATAAATTATGTTTGTATTTATTATTGTGTATATATAAATTCTGCTTTGTAATAGTTCACAACATTATTTTTAGCAGACTATGAAATCAAGTTCAAAATTAAGGACTTTAGCGATGTAATGTTTTGTTTTTCTAAAACCCGTCACTGTTGACGTTTCGACAGACGACAACGCCACACTTGGGTTTCTGTTTCCTTGTGAATAGTTAACGAACTCTGTCTTTTGTGGATTTATTTTTGTTACAACATTTTAGACTTCAAAAACTAGTGAAGGAAATGGAGTGTCGATAACCTACTTACTATCCAGCAAGGTTCTACTGGGAGGGCACGGAACTCAGGGCAGAGACGTGGTAAGTACAATTGCATGCTACTAGATTTTTGCAATTTTCAATTTCATAGTGAATTTTAGGGTCTGTGACTTGAAGAAAAATACCCTAAATAATGTCCAAAGAATTAATAATCAATTAGGGAGGGCTCATGTACAGCTCTCCATGTACCGATTACCAGTACATAGGAGTAGTGATATTTTTTTTTTTTCGAGAGCAAAGCGAGCTCACGGCGGAGCAAAAGCCATTACTAGTTTTATAGAAGTATCCCCAATTAATGAACCATGAGTGAGTTAATCCGATAATACTTTCAACGAGGGAATCTGTAGTAGTTAATAAGGTTCTACTGGGAGGGAACGGAACTTGGGGCAGAGACGTGGTAAGTACTATTGCATGCTATTAGATTTTTGCAATTTTCACGATATGAATATTTTAACGGTATGATAGCTTTCATTTTGCCACATGAATCGTATTTTTATATAGAATTACCCGGAATTCATTCAGTTTTGTAGGTCTATGGGCTACGATATAGTGCATAACTACAGAGGTCACCCCTACTGGTAGGCTAACGTTTGATATATTTCGAAATAACTGACAGGTTTTTTTTCCAGTGTTAGCACGGTATGTTAGTAAAGCTGATCGTCGGGTTATAAATAAAAGACAATTTACGTACTGAATTTTGTTGTCTTTTTTTTTTATTGAATATGAAACACGTTAGATAGCAATCGTTGACACAGTAACAAGTTTGTACTTTTAGTTTCAGTAAGTCTAAGGATCTACAGTATGTATCATACAGCCAGTTGTGTTAGAACCAAACTCTAAGGGAGGATTAACAATTATAATTGAGGAAAACGGCTTTAGTGAATAGATTCTTGAGTTGGACAATATTGATGATGTATAGTTAGTAGATACACAACCACAGCCACGAATGAACTAAACTGTTAACAATTCAGCTTAAGAATTTTTCTGTATTCTGTAATCTCATTATTTCCTTAGATTGGACATTGATAATGTTGGTTATGCATTTGCATGAATATTAAATGATGGTGTTAAACGAATAGATTTATTTCGTTATCATATCTGTTTTTTTTTCTTTTTTTCATTTAGTAGTGGTAGAAAAAGTTTGCACCTTTGTTTAGAGAGAATAGACTGTCATTGCTTTCCCAATATATGCAATTTAAGAGCTACATTATATTAGTGTTCCTGTTAAAAGTCTGCTGTAGAAAGATGTTTATCAGGCATAGCGTAAGTTGGGCCTACAGAATAAAAGTTACACTTAGTCTAATCTAAGGGAAACTATAAATGTTTGAACATAACGTTTTATTATAATAATGTTATTTGAAATTTATAAGGTAATACCTTTTGGTTAAATGAATATTGGTTGCCCATGAATTCTGAAAAATGTGAGTCCGTTGGTTACGAAGCCCAAGTGCCGAATTATTTGCCATTAAAACTATTTTTTTTTTCATTTAATTAAGTAGACCGTCCTTATGGATTAGAAAAATAATTATATACTGTAAGTTTTTTTTTTAACTCATCACTTCGAACGCTATGGTTAAAGGAAAATATGAAAACAATCCGATTGGCATAAGTCCAAAGGAAGTCTAGGCCTATGCATCATTTTACGGTAATACGTAGCCTACAATGTTCCAAAGCTGGTGTTATTGTTTACGATAACCTTATCAACCAGAAGTGATTCCATATCTCCTATTTTTTCATAGGTTAGATATGTTATACATTTCAAGTTCAAGATTGTATCCGTAATCAGCTGTAATGTGATGCAACGCCATTTCTCATTCCGTAGTTACCTGAGATATGTAAACAAAACACTTTTGTAAGCTTACTTTGAGGATATGTGCTGCCAACATTGTAAAGAAACCCTGACATTTTTAAGTTTTTTGTTTTTAATTGCATAGGGAGGATATCTTTCTTTAGGTGACGCTAACAGACTCAATCTCCCTTATGAAAATTTCAAATGCTGATAGAGATTAATGTTTAGTCTTAGCTTTCCTATAATTAATTAACAGTTTGATACTTACTTTTACTTTTAGGGGTTTATTTCTCGCCCTCCACCAAACACTGAAGGTCTGTTCAGGTGGGCCTTGGTGTGTGAAAAAATAATTTCTTTCCAGTTAATATTTTGCTCTGTATCGTTATCAGTTATTTCGCTAGCATTTGTATTCAGGCTTATTATAATAGTTTTCAGGTCACTATTATAACACTTTCTAAAAAGATAAGTCTTCAGGTTTTTCTTGAAAGCTGCCACATTATTGCTATTCTTGACATCGAGTGGAAGGTCGTCAAAGAGTCTCGGTGCAGCATAACTGAACGTTCTTCCTCCTATTGCACGATTCACATTAATTTCGAATAGTCCATGTGGGTCATCAGCATGTCTAACTCTTACAGCGGCGCTGGTAGCTTCAGGGTAGGGGACCAAGCAATCACGAAGATATTTAGGCTTATCACTTGTAAATGCTTTGTGAGTCAACAAGCAAATTTTAAATTCAATTCTAGCCTTAACAGGTAACCAATGTAGATAGATCAATGCAGGAGTTATTCTGTCCCTTAGTTTAATGCCTTTTATCAGTCTAGCCGCCCGGTTTTGCACATTTTGAAGCTTTCTTAGTAGTGTATTGGGCAATTTGTAGTACAGAGAATTGCAATAATCAAGCCTTGATATTATATGACTCATCACTAAAATTTTTGTACTGCCCTCTGTTAAATATTTTCTAATAAATGCTATGTTTCTCAGGTGATAGTTACACACTTTCACTGTGTTCACAATTTGGTCCCTCATTGACAAATTACAGTCTATCAGTACACCCAAATTTTTCACAACAGGCACAATCCCAACATCAGCATCACCAATTTTTATACTTTGAATTAACTGGTAATTCTTCAAAGCCACCTTTGTGCCAAAGAACATACATTCTGTTTTATCATCATTTAATTTGAGCTTTTTCCTCTGCATCCATGTTTTTATTTCAGTCATTATCTCATCATTTTTCTTCTCTGTATCTTGTGTTGTTGAAATTGAGAGGTAAAACTGAGTATCATCTGCATAAAGTTTAAAACCCACTTTTTGTTTTTTCAAGATGTGTGATAGCTCGATAGTATATATGTTAAACAAGATAGGGCCCAGAACACTACCCTGTGGTACACCCTTCATAAGAATTCTCTCATTGGATCGGTTTCCAGAAACTTCTACAATAGTCTTCCTGTTCACTAAGTAACTTCGCAAAAATTTCAGTGCTTCCTCAGTCACTCCAATAGACTTTAAGTCGTCAAGAAAGTACTCGTGCACAACACTGTCAAAAGCAGCACTAAGATCTAACATAATCAAAATTCCACACTTTCCCCCATCAAGAAGACCTATCATATCATTCATTATTGAGCACAAAGTAATTTCTGTAGAATGATTAGCTCTGTAGGGCGATTGATTTTCCGGGAATACCTCTAACTCGTCAATATGCGCCCATAATTGCTCACTTATGACTTTTTCAATAAGCTTTGACATGTAGGATAAATTTGAAATGGGCCTATATGAATTTAGCTCGTTTACATCACCTTTCCCTTTGTAAATTGGTTTGATCAACGCAGTTTTTTCACAGCTAGGAAAACAGGATTGTGATATACTTAGGTTAATTATGTTCAGGTAAATATCATATACAACTTGCTTGTTTGGAGCTTCACTTATTGGACTGTTTGGGAAAGGGTCGTTTCCACAATATGTATTCTTCATCTCTCTCATAACCTTTAACAAGTCGCACATATTTATTTCCTTAAATTTTATTAACTTCTTTCCCTCCTTCACTGGCATAGCTGACTGTCCTTCCAAGTGATTTTGGGGGAAACCTCTATAGATTTTATCAATTTTTTCATTAAAGAATATAGCAAAACTCTCTGCACAAACATTGTCAGGCAAGACATATTTTTTCTTTAATCCCATCAAATCATCAAGATTTTTGTGAAAGTCCTTCATGTTATTGGTTTTTTTACATTCGCCGTTGTAGAATTTTCTTTTTGTTTTTTCTAACAGGATGTTATAGTCATTTCTGGCCTTATTATATAGATTTCTGGCTTGTAAGGATTTGGCTCTTTTCCATCTACCTTCCATCTAACGTCTGTGTCTTTTTGCCTTTAATAGCTCACTATTATACCATCTAACATTTTCGCGTACCACTATTTGTTTGTTCTTTATGGGACACATGGTATCGTACATTTTTCCAAAATTGTCGTTGTATTTCTCGGTATAGCACCCAACACATTCTATGTCTACCATATGTTCACATTGTGTGTTCACACAAGACATTTGCGCTACACTAGCCTCAATAAAATTCTCAGTATCAAAATTTTCCCGTTCCCTATATGTGATCCATTTTTTCAATACTCTGGTGCAATTTATATCAACGTTAAAGGTGAAGAGTTTATGTGTTTTTGAGATCTCAAAGTCTGGTTCCACTTCAAGGTTTTTTATTAGGTCTGAGTCTTTTCCACATATGACCAAGTCGAGTGTATGACCACCTACTGACGTTGATACCAAAACACTGTTTATTAAATTAAACATCTCAAATACTTCCTTGAGTTCTTTAGCCTTATTATCATTTTCATCATCTACCCAACAGTTGAAGTCTCCACCAATTAATGTATTTTTAATATCGTCCACCACACCCACAAGAATACTAAATTCTTCAATGAATTTCGTCATATTACTCCCTGGTGGTCTATATAATGATATTATATTCAATACCTTATTGTTTCTTGTCAGTTTTAAACAGATATATTCAAACGTTTCAAATACTATTTCATTCATGATAGAAACCCTAGAGAAGGTTTTCGACACAAAGACACCCACTCCTCCTCCAGTTTTGTCCTTTCTTGGTACGTGGTAGAAATCGTGAGTACACGGCGTCATCTCCTGAATCTTTGAGTTATCACTAATATTTCCCTGCAACCAAGTTTCCGTTAATAAGCATAAATGTAATTCCATTTCGTTAATAAGATTTCTAATCTTTATGGTTTTATTCCCCACCGATTGAATATTTATCAGACCACACTTAACCAATGGGCTAGACTCCATGATCGGTTCTATTTTTTATCCTGGTAAGCTCCTCCTTGTATACTTTACAGTTATCGTCATATGTCTTATGATTCGTATCATTGTAATTCCTCACTGTGCAGTTATGACACTTTAACGTGTTTACAGTACAATCCGTGGTTCGATGATCCTGGCTACACTTGGCACATACCTGAGTCTTGCTACAATTTTCGGCAGTATGACCAAATTCCTGGCATTTATAACACTGAAATACATTGTAGGAATCATAGATTTTACAGCATCCTCCAAGCTTGGTATATACTCTATCATCCCTCTTACGGAAGACTTTCCTGATAGTTGGACTACACTTTATAATGACGTGTAATTTACCGCTTTGTCTTGATTTAAACTTCCTCAGTCACTCCAATAGACTTTAAGTCGTCAAGAAAGTACTCGTGCACAACACTGTCAAAAGCAGCACTAAGATCTAACATAATCAAAATTCCACACTTTCCCCCATCAAGAAGACCTATCATATCATTCATTATTGAGCACAAAGTAATTTCTGTAGAATGATTAGCTCTGTAGGGCGATTGATTTTCCGGGAATACCTCTAACTCGTCAATATGCGCCCATAATTGCTCACTTATGACTTTTTCAATAAGCTTTGACATGTAGGATAAATTTGAAATGGGCCTATATGAATTTAGCTCGTTTACATCACCTTTCCCTTTGTAAATTGGTTTGATCAACGCAGTTTTTTCACAGCTAGGAAAACAGGATTGTGATATACTTAGGTTAATTATGTTCAGGTAAATATCATATACAACTTGCTTGTTTGGAGCTTCACTTATTGGACTGTTTGGGAAAGGGTCGTTTCCACAATATGTATTCTTCATCTCTCTCATAACCTTTAACAAGTCGCACATATTTATTTCCTTAAATTTTATTAACTTCTTTCCCTCCTTCACTGGCATAGCTGACTGTCCTTCCAAGTGATTTTGGGGGAAACCTCTATAGATTTTATCAATTTTTTCATTAAAGAATATAGCAAAACTCTCTGCACAAACATTGTCAGGCAAGACATATTTTTTCTTTAATCCCATCAAATCATCAAGATTTTTGTGAAAGTCCTTCATGTTATTGATTTTTTTACATTCGCCGTTGTAGAATTTTCTTTTTGTTTTTTCTAACAGGATGTTATAGTCATTTCTGGCCTTATTATATAGATTTCTGGCTTGAAAGGATTTGGCTCTTTTCCATCTACCTTCCTTCTAACGTCTGTGTCTTTTTGCCTTTAATAGCTCACTATTATACCATCTAACATTTTCGCGTACCACTATTTGTTTGTTCTTTATGGGACACATGGTATCGTACATTTTTCCAAAATTGTCGTTGTATTTCTCGGTATAGCACCCAACACATTCTATGTCTACCATATGTTCACATTGTGTGTTCACACAAGACATTTGCGCTACACTAGCTTCAGTAAAATTCTCAGCATCAAAATTTTCCCGTTCCCTATATGTGATCCATTTTTTCAATACTCTGGTGCAATTTATATTAACGTTAAAGGTGAAGAGTTTATGTATTTTTGAGATCTCAAAGTCTGGTTCCACTTCAAGGTTTTTTATTAGGTCTGAGTCTTTTCCACATATGACCAAGTCGAGTGTATGACCACCTACTGACGTTGATACCAAAACACTGTTTATTAAATTAAACATCTCAAATACTTCCTTGAGTTCTTTAGCCTTATTATCATTTTCATCATCTACCCAACAGTTGAAGTCTCCACCAATTAATGTATTTTTAATATCGTCCACCACACCCACAAGAATACTAAATTCTTCAATGAATTTCGTCATATTACTCCCTGGTGGTCTATATAATGATATTATATTCAATACCTTATTGTTTCTTGTCAGTTTTAAACAGATATATTCAAACGTTTCAAATACTATTTCATTCATGATAGAAACCCTAGAGAAGGTTTTCGACACAAAGACACCCACTCCTCCTCCAGTTTTGTCCTTTCTTGGTACGTGGTAGAAATCGTGAGTACACGGCGTCATCTCCTGAATCTTTGAGTTATCACTAATATTTCCCTGCAACCAAGTTTCCGTTAATAAGCATAAATGTAATTCCATTTCGTTAATAAGATTTCTAATCTTTATGGTTTTATTCCCCACCGATTGAATATTTATCAGACCACACTTAACCAATGGGCTAGACTCCATGATCGGTTCTATTTTTTATCCTGGTAAGCTCCTCCTTGTATACTTTACAGTTATCGTCATATGTCTTATGATTCGTATCATTGTAATTCCTCACTGTGCAGTTATGACACTTTAACGTGTTTACAGTACAATCCGTGGTTCGATGATCCTGGCTACACTTGGCACATACCTGAGTCTTGCTACAATTTTCGGCAGTATGACCAAATTCCTGGCATTTATAACACTGAAATACATTGTAGGAATCATAGATTTTACAGCATCCTCCAAGCTTGGTATATACTCTATCATCCCTCTTACGGAAGACTTTCCTGATAGTTGGACTACACTTTATAATGACGTGTAATTTACCGCTTTGTCTTGATTTAAACTTCCTGATCAATTTAAAGTCTTCTTCATTTTCACATATATCATTCAACCATTCATTCTTCTCCATTATACTGGCAATTATATCATCTTCATTTTCATCAATATTGCAGACCTTGATCTTCGGTTTAAGTAGATACTTTTTATCTACTTCTACCTTAATGTCATTCTTGACCTCTTCTAAGTCATTTTTAGCCTTTTCTAACCCAGTTTTATCCGCAAAATTAACTACCAAGTGGCCTTGTTTAGAGGTTTTGACCTGTTCGACATTCGTGGTTATCTTCTTCATGATAGTTTTCTTGATATCTGAAGCCTTCTTATTTTCCTCCGTAGATTTTATAACCAAAGTGTTTCTTGATTTCAATTTACTTGCATATGTAGTCTTGGTCACATTCTCTTGTTTGTATTCCATAAGTTTCTCTTTCAGCTCAACAAATTTCTTGACGCATATCAGTGTATTGAGCAGTTATCATATCCATAAAACCAGACATCTGTTGTTGTACATTAACCTTCATCTCTTCTATGTTGATGCTTAGTCTCATCATGTCATCCCTTGATTGCCTGGCCCATGAACCATTGGGATTTGCAGTCTCGACACATCTTGGACATTTATAAATGATGTTCCTGCTTTTTAAAAGAGTACTTGTACCATCCCTTAAATTAGAGCAAGCTTCTTCATCATGGTACCATCTTCGGCATTCATCGCATTGTATCCCATCAGCGACATAGGACTCACAGTGCCCACACATGCCATGATTGCCTAAGTCATCACATTCTCCATAAGCTGCTGCCATTATATTTTCCGCTTTTCCTTGGAGTACCGTGTCGATTTCAGTCACAAATAGATCGGAATCATTCACGGGATTAAGTTTTACTTTTCGTTTTCTAGAGAAGGGCATATTAAGTCGTTTTTCAATGACTTTTCAAGAAGCCCCGCCCCAAACACAAAAATGCTGGGTCAGGCCTTTCACTACAGACCTCACATACAAGGAAACCACTGATTTTTAGCACTATATTTCACTAATATCAATACTAGCAAACACCCACAAAGAGATTTTTCATAGTATAAACAACGAGATACACAATGATTCCGTTTAAAGCCAGATTCCATACAGAGCATTGAAACACACGTCCACACCCGCGGACGACTACCAACTACCAACTACCAACTGATATGCAATGTGTAGCATAATATGGATTTAAGACCATTAAGAAAACGCAGCGTTTATTATTAAAATGGAGGAGGTTAACCAGCCCATTGAGTACAACATAACTGTAATAGATCTAGTCGGAATACATTCGCTGGTGGAAATACATATATAAAATCTTGTTAATGAAAAATTATTAGATAACCATCTATTATAAAGAGCACCCTGTTTCTTAATTAACTTCTTGTAGCTCTCTTAATCTAATTTGACTTCATGCAATAAGTATAGTCGTTGTGGATGAAAAAAAGTCAAGCTACAATAGAGAAAAAAGGCCAGTGCGAGAAAACAAAGTAAATGATACATTACAATATAAATGGGGAGTAAAAAAGTAAAGTGATTTAAGATACATAAAAGTGGCAGATAGATAAGTAACAGATAAACTATGAAACTACTTTTCATGTCAACCTAGTCAACGAAAAAGCATTTGCAAAGTGGAATGAAACTAATGTAGCCTAATAATATTCAGTATTCAGTCTTAAGAATAAGTTTTTATTTCCCTTCAACTTTTAGCCATTGCTATAAGTGATCGCTTTTACCTATTAGCCATTTTTTTAACACGTCCCAGATTTGAAAACATCCATAGAAAATATTACGCTGATACCTTTCTTTGTTTAATGTAGAGTTGAACTAACCATTTAAAATTAGGTCACGGAACCTGTCTTGAAAAGGGATTGCGTCGAGACGCTATAAAGGTATAGTAAGAAAACTAAAAGATGGCGTGTTTGGAAGCTTTCCCTGGAAAACTCCCTAGATTATTAGTAGGCCTAAATCTGCAAGTCGGATGAGGTATTGGTAAATATGTCTTGGATTTCAGTTAGAAATATTAGATCTACTATAGCTTTATCTAATTTCAGTAGGCTTATAGTAGGCTCTAGACAGTGTTATATCTTAGTTTTTCTTTTACATCTAGTCTCTTACACCAGAGGGTCCCAACCTCCGTGGCCAGGCCATCAACATAAGCTGTATTTAGACTCATTCAAATTGAAATAACTCCTAAGTGATTAAATTAATTCGCTAAGATTGTAAACAACTTTATATTATAGTTAACAAGCTCACCTAAAGTGAGCACCGCTAATTATCGTAAGTATTTTTTATTTTTTTGTTTATTTATTTTTGACAATAATGGTAGCCTAGTGGAACAGTGAAGACTATCAGACTGACGGTCCTGAAGTTCGAACCACTCTCGGGACTTTTAACATTTTTCGTTAGTAACCACATTCTTGCCGTCCTCATGATGGGTTTTCGGGGGCCCCAAACGCTTTATTTATTTAGACTATCGTCTATTGTTTGGTTATTCCTGGTCCGACCATGGGTTGAGAGGTGACAGAATCTCTTATCATATACGTAGGCCTATATGCTAGGTCTCTAGAACATTGTGATATACAGTATATATATTATATATACTTATATATATATATATATATATATACACACACACACACATATATATATATATATATATTATATATATAGATATATATATATATATATATATATGTATGATGTATATGTATATATAATATTATGGGATGACAAATTACTAAAACCAAATAATTCTCATTGTCAAATTGATACTGTAACTGCTAGATCATAGATTTATCCTCTGTGCAAGATAGTACAAAAATACATAGGCCTAAGTCTTGCACATGTACAGAAGTTTCATCAGCAGTAAGTTAAATCCTCCTACACACGCTTCACCGACCTCTATATTGGTCATACTTTCGTGCTTTCTGGATATTAAGGACCTTTGTTTCCAATAAATTTCTAGCAACTTCCGTACAGAAATTCCTTCCGTTTATCTAAAAGCTACCAATTCAACATTTTTTTCGTTAGCGTGTTATCCTTCATTCTCTCCACATGGCCGGAGATACATATTCTTCTTCATTCAAAGAGTTAACCACTGCACTGTAATTGTTCAGTGGCTAATTTCCTCTTGGTAAGGGTAGAAGAGACTTTAACTATGGTAAGCAGCTCTTCTAGGAGAAGGATACTCCTAAATTAAAACATTGTTCTCTAGTCGTAGGTAGTGCCATAGCCTCTGTAACATGGTCTTCTTACTGTCTTGGGTTAGAATTCTCTTTGCTTGAGGCTACACTCAGGCAAGCTATTCTACAGTCTTTTTTTTTTATTTTAGCGAGGCAGATTTGCACCGACTCGCCCGGGGGGCCCTTTTAGCTCGGAAAAGTTTCCTAATATATATGTAGCAATAGAGATGCATATCTCTTTATTACATAAGGGAAATGGAAATGTATGTTAGAATAACCCTTTTCCCTAAAAAAACGGCTGCACCCAAATCAGTTGGAAAATAGTCCAAAAGTGCACCCTGTCATACAGCAATAGTTTGCGATGCCAGAGAGTATGGTAAGAGTCCCTTAGATGTCAAAGCCCAAATAGGCATTTGTCTTGTGGACATAAATTTTGACCGATGTCAGATAAAGACGTTATTTAAAGACTATATTTGCATGATCTAATGATAATGTGTAGAGGAAAGTCAAGGGTGATATTTGAGAGTTTAACTGTTCTATAGTAATTAAAATTTTCTCATAGCTTCATAAATAATTGAAAAAGAGATTATATTTGCTGTACATCTTCCATAAATGAAGACTATGTGCTGTTTCTGGCATCCTGAACCCATGTGCAGTGAAGTCAGGGCCATACTTGTAGATATTTATAAAGTAAAAAAAAAAGAAAAATAACCTTGGCTGTGATGTTTTTGCGCCCCAGGATAACAAATTCATAAACACCATGCATTCTTCTGTTGATGTCAAGGTAAAATATAGAGGTCAAAGGTCAAATAGGAATTTAGCTTTGCCAATAACATGAACTCTGCAAGATAGAAACTTTTGCATTTGGCTTACACAATTCACTGATTAAGCCATTATCAGGGTTAGGTCAAAGAGCTCTTTTTCAAATGGGATTTTAACCTTGGCCATATCTATTGAAGTATTAGAAGATAGGTTTCACCGTGTAATGGGACTGTCAAATTAAGGTCAAGTTTATTGTCTTGCTAAGAAGCCAAAAGCCAAGTCATAGGTTAACCTTGGGCATAACCGTTTGTGAATAAAATAGAGTTGTAATATTTGACATGGATATGCCCCAAATGGATTTACCCTGCAGTAGGATCAATATCATGCTTGAAGATCAAGGGTCAAACAGTTGTTGGACATTATCCACTAATTTCTAACTTCACATGATAAACTTCACATATAACAGTATTTATAATAAAATAATCATGCTAACTAGCGGAACCAGTGTAAATTACACGAAATGATATTGTCAATATTAATTATCTTGTTCCTAAGCTATACAGGCTTGAATAAAATGTCCCGAGATTAATGTTATAACCTAGGTTATAGAAATTGATAGAACTCAATTTTTTGTCTAATATTTAAAAAAAGTCAGGTGCTTAAGACAAAATTGGGAAAACTATATAAGATGTGCTTTGGTCAAGTAATCAAAGTCTAATGTGAATTTGTAAGAGTATACCATGAAATTATTTCCGGTTTCTTTAAAGCGTGACAAACAAAATAAATAAATAACACACGCTATCGTATTGATATATAGACATGGAGCTTACTCAAGTTAAAGATCAAATAATCTATTCTTGGTCATAATATCCAAAATAAACTAGATTGAGAACAAATATATTGTGTACACAACGAAACCAATATGTAGGGTAAGGCCAAATTTAAGAGCAAACAGCCATGTCGAATGTCAAATATGGATTAGACCTTGACCTTCACTGTTTCTACATTATGTGAATAAGGTCTAGATCAGACACATGATTTAACCTTATTATTATTATTATTATTATTATTATTATTACTTTCTAAGCTACAACCCTAGTTGGAAAAGCAGGATGCTATAAGCTCAGGGGGTCCAACGGGGATAATAGCCCAGCGATGAAAGGAAAAAAAAGGAAAAATAGAATATTTTAAGAACAGTAACCTTAAAATAAATATTTCATGTATGAACTATAAAAACTTGAACAAAACAAGAGGAAGAGAAATAAGTTAGAATAGTGTACCCGAGTGTACCCTTAAGCAAGAGGACTCTAACCCTAGACATTGGAAGGCCATGGTATAGAGGCTATGGCACTACCCAAGATTAGAGAACAGTGGTTTGATTTTGGAGTGTCTTTCTCCTAGAAGAACTGCTTACCAAAGCTAAAGAGTCTCTTCTACCCTTACCAAGAGGAAAGTGTCAAATAATGGCTTATTCTTTGCCATCTTTTTTCAACTAGATGAGAAAGAGATTTACATATGCCATGCCTAATTCCCCTTGATCCAAATGTAAAACATGTTGCAAAGATCATATGTGTAGATCAAAATCCAATAGTATGCTAGCTTTAGTCATAACTTTTAAAAATTCATATTTGAATGCATAGTGAAATTTTGAAATGAAGCCAGTGAGTTGAGTGACATTAGTAATAAAGTTATAACTAAGAATTCAAAAGTTACACTGCAATTGGATTAGGGATCATACATTTTGGAATTGAGTAGTATAAAAAATTTGTATCAAGCACCATTTGCTAATGAAAATAATTTCCTAGTGAGTATATATAGTTACTTAGCTAAAAGCTTGACCTCAAAAGAAACCCTTCGTGGTACAGTTCCAGATACTGCAAACGGTGCCAGTTTTCCAAAGAAGGGTTTGTCGAGGACATGTTCAGAGTTTATAGATCAAGTAGGAATTTATATTTGATCTGCATAATCCAATATTGGGGCCAATGTGAAGTTCTGTTAGAAGTCAAACTCATGCGTATAAATCCAAGGGCAAATAGGCATGCGATCTTAGCCTTAGCTTTTTTAAAATATGAGATAGAGTATTAATTTTTGATGTACGTGATCTAAAAATGAAGCTGATGTAGAGCGAGAGGGTTGGATTAATGTCCTTCTTAGAGGATAGATATTAAGTAGCAATTTGTGTAGGGCTATAATAGCTACACTATACTGTACTAGATAGTCTTCATATTCTGTCTGCGTAATCTCCCCTATATAATAAAGAGCAAGTGCTTGGATATAAGTATAGATATATAGATATATGCTGATCTCTCCCCATCCCATGAGTAGTGGGCGAGGGAGTAGTCATACCCTGGTGAGAGGGATTTAGACGTCATTTTGATGAGCCACGTATGCTAGTTCTTTAATAATGCATCATACAGAGTGATATGAAGGATATATTTGAAGGTTAAAGATTGAATAGAAATTTATCTGGTATACAGGAGACTTCATACTAGAATTCATAGCTTGACCCATTAATGAAAATGTGCAGAGGTGAGTCAAGGTTGATTCATAGATAAGGTCAATGATGAAATAGGGTTAGACTTTGGGTAAAGCTTCTTAACTATACAAAATTTTCATGATGCTCATGTGCACAGTGCAGTCAAGGTCATAATTTAGGTGAAAGGTGAAATAGGACCCCAATCATAGCCATGATTATTTTAAGTATAAGAGGTAGATCATTCATATTTAACATGAATATTTCAGTAATTATGTCAATGTGCAGAGTGAAGTAGTAGTCTTAATTAGAGATCAAATGTTGATTAAGAATCCAGCCTTCGTTATAGAGTTTGAACCGTACGAGAATAAGAGTTCATAGCTCGTATGCATAATGTGTTGAGGATACCATTTTATTGAGTGAGCTGAAGGTAATACTAACTGGTTAAAAGTCCAGTATAGATTAAAATTTTGTACAACATTTGAACCATAAACTATAAAAACCATGTACGTGGCATGCATATATCAGTCAGAGTCAATGTACTTAGTAGGCTCCCATTTGGCTTGCGTAAACTACCAGTGAAGGTGATGGGCAGACTAAGGTTAGGGTCATATGTCAGATAAAGTTTAATCAGACTTTTACATAGCTTATTTACTAATGATCTTCAAGTTTTCCAAGATCTTACAAAAATTTAATTTACTCTCTTTGTTTAGTAGACTTTCAATGCTCCTTTCACCCCACATCACTTGAGGTTACAGAGAGTTCATGGATTTTACTGTAGTCAGCTTTATCTCCAAAGTGGGGAAATTTTTTTAATGTACAAAGTTTTACAATAGTTGTGATTTATAAAATATCACTTGAAGGTGAGCATAACGGTACAATCACTCCAAAGAAGGACGGGTCCCTACTTGGGATTAACGATAACGTCATTGGCACTTTATTTGTTACAATGGAATACAAAATTGTGTACAGAGAATGAACATCATTCATACAAGAATATAGAAAAGTTGAAATCAAGAAATCGTGTTGAAAGAAGGGCAAGAACAGTGCGTGGGGGGACAGTACGAAGGCTCATGTAAACAGTTGGAGGTACACCAGCCGTCGTATTGGGTGTCATCCCGGAAAGGGCCAACACCAACACACCCATCTCTGCAAAAGTTGGAAAAGGACTCAAAGTGGAATTGTGATAAACATTCTATCCTTGATAGGGATGCTAAAAGTACAAACATGCATATTGAAAAGCCTTAAGTATGTGTGGACTTATTAGAAAACAAAGGACCACTAAAGGAGATTAACCATTTATACTTGTCTTACCATGCAGTAGAAGAATTACAAAAATTTAGTTTTGGATACTGTCAAATTACTCGTAATACAAAGTTGTTTTTTTTTTTTTTCAATTTTCATTAGTATTTTGGAGTTTCATTTATGAGTACAGTTACCAAAACGAAAAACTTGAGATATCTTACCAGTATAAGATAGATACACTTTATGTGAAGTATTGTATATATTCTACTGTATATTACACGTTTAAATCTCAAATGAAATGAACTGCAAAAATTATATAAGAATTACATAATAGAGTCGTTGAGTTTTGGTTTTGCATCGTAATTAGAAGATTCAATACTACACGATCATGTTCTATCTACTGTCTCGAAGATGAGGAAATACTTCCCTTAGGTTACTTCACGTTACAGAGGTCTAGAATGAGCAAGCTTCCATTGCTAGGTGGTAGTACTGGATTTACAGCTTTGATAGCTTTTCAACTGTGCTGCTTGAAGCTCACCTAATTCTAGTATTTTCCATGTCTTAAAGTTTTTGGAAATTATACATTCACTTAACAAATACGACTACTCTTCTAGAAATTAATTTGGAAAAAGTCATAGATGCTCTTTGGCTATTAAATTTCAGAACAGATTCTTCTCTTTAATTAGTCTTCAAAAAGAGTATTGGATTTAGTAGTAGGTACTTACCCTTGAACTGGATTTCAAGAATTAGTAGTCTGGAAATGGATTTGGTAATGGATGGCTATTAAGCCACTGGATTTTGAAAGTTGCACACTCTTAGAAAATGAATGTCAAAATTGATTCTTAGAATATAACTACTGTAGGTGTGGAAATAGGTTCTTAGTCTGGAACTAAATAGAAAATAAGTACATCATCACCTCCGTCAACGAAGTTGGGAGGATGTTATGTTTTGCCCCTGTCTGTCCGTTTGTTTGTTTGTGAACAACTACCTGGCCATAATTTTTCTCATAGAGTAGTGAAACTTTCAGGGATTAATTTTTATGTTGAGACGTGCAAGTGATTAAATTTTGAAAGTCCTAGGTCAAAGGTCAAGGTCGAGAAATAAGCTTCCGTGGCAGAGGTCACAATTTTACTCATAGAGTAGGGAAACTTTCATGGATTAATTGTTATGTTGAGAGGTGGAAGTGATTCAGTTTTGAAAGTCCTAGGTCAAAAGTCAAGGTCGAGCAAAAGGTCTACCGAATTAACTATAACCTCGAGGAATAAGCTTCTGTGGAAGAGGTATGCTCTCTACTGAGTACCCCTCTAGTTGAAAATTTAATTTGGATTTTTAATCTTTCTTGGGAAATATGATTTATAAATTGGTCCCTATTCTGAAACTGATATTTGGAATAGACACTTTTGAATTAGTTTTGTAAATAACTACCTAATCTAGAATTGTATTTGTAATTGGGAATTGAATATGAAAAAATATCTACTTTGGGTCTGGATTAGGAAGTAATGTCAAAGCAATAAATTCAACTGAAGCTGTATTTTGAAATCGACGAATGCTATGAAATCGTAATTGGAAGTAGCCTATAGTAGTTACTTACGCTCTCAGTTTTTGACTAGTTGTAGTGGGTGAGGTTGGAGATGGAGTTGGAGTTGGAGATGGAGATGGAGATGGAGTTGGAGTTGGAGTTGGAGGTGAAGGTCCTTGATATTCCTTCCACAGGCTTACATCCAATTTTGGATAGGATGAGCATGGTCTAGGATTATTTCTGAAGAGTTAAATTAAGAGAGTTAGTTCTCTAAAAATGGCTTTTCTTATTTGAGAGGTGGCATATCCTATTTAAAAATGTCTTATTTCCTAAAAATAAGGAATGAGATATCAATTGCATGAGTACATGATCAAGATACAATGTAGAATTACCACCAATCTCGCATCGCTACTAAACATCTTGTCCTCGCAAATAATTTTTCCTAAGTTGGGAGAAATTTGTGCTGAATATTCGCTATCATATCCATTCAGTAAAGAATGAAAGGAAATAATTCAGTAATGAAAGAATGTAGAGGAATGTTTTTATTATACATCTCTACGTACTGTTGTCGGTCAACTGTCCGGAATACATGTGGCTGCAAGGATTCAATATCCGAGTTGTGGCAGATGATTGCAGCTAATGTCTGCTTACTTATCGATTTCAGCTGATCTGCACGTGAAGAGAAAAGTGATATAAATATCTCTGCAAAGGAAGGTATTCCATTGAAACAACTATAGTACCCACAAGTCACATGACTGAGACAGGAGTGAATGTGTATTTATAATAGAATGCAAATCTTAACTATGGCTGAACATGTAATTCTGAGTAGAAAAGTACTGCCTCTAGATTGAAAAGGTAAACATGTTGATACCTTAACATCTATCCCCTTTATTGTTTATCATAATAATGTTATTACAAAGGAGATCTGAAAGGTATGAATCAAGAAGCTGTTATTCACACAATATTTTATATTAACCGAAGTATTACAGGAAAAAGTCGTAGGAATGTTTAAAAGAGTTACGTGAGGACTGGAATGAAAGCAAATTGACCACGTAGATGCTGCATTAGGGGCGTAGGGATGAATTCAGTATATATCCATTGTAACGAATGATGTCAGAAGAGATGATTAGAATTTCTAAATATGATTAAAGGAAGGAAATTTAAATGACTAGAATTGTATCTGGGTGGAGTATCGCCGCATAACGGTGGAAAAAATGGTTTTAGAAAGGTTTGAACAATTATTTTAGCTTGGAGTTGCATTGGATTGTGAAGAAAGTAGTTTGAGTAGCAAAAAATTCATGATGATTAAAAAATAACTAGATAGGAAATAAATAGATATAAGAAGTATGTACGATGATTGTACTCTTCTAAACAATGGAGACAGAAATAAAAGTGAGATTTTGAACGGGTTTCATTGAAAAATACTGTTCTGTATTTCATAGTTTGAATATACTGGGGTGACAATAGATAAGGTATGATGTATAAAAATGTATATATTTATTTACTCAATGTTCAATTAAAACAAAGAAAAATACTTCTGAATTATCTGATAACAGCTCTGTTTTCATTTAAGATGTATAATTCACTTTGTATTTAATGTTTTACTTGCTATTAGTTGAATGACCTAGTTTTTGTTAAGAGTTAGCAACCAAAATTGATCACATATTCATCAAATATTCTGTATAAAATTGTAAAATGTTTTGATCATCAAAATAATGTTGCCAGTCACTGTGGATATCACGCATGGGTACCATATACCATTAGCCCTTTGTCATGCGTACTTTTAACCTTTCTACTTTTCCTGTGTTTTCGCTAAAGTTACCCTTGTCACTGAATTGGCTTTGCATCTCCAATTCAATGAATAAAATGAATTTCTTAAATTTACTCAATAAAATACTCTACTTACCCGGGCGGAAAGGTTTTGGCTGCATTAAATTTTGGAAGAAGAACCGATCGCCTTTTTTGAGGCGGGAGAACTGCTGACTCAGCACGCAGGCAAATGTGGGACCTACTAGCCCAGAGTCCACTGGGAATTCGGAGAGTGCAGCTGGGAACAGGTCGATTTCATGGACGTCACTGGAAGTAATGATGGGAAAGGTTGAATGTCACGGAAGTTATGTTGGGAAAGAATGAATGTCACTGTAAGTAGTGATAGGAAAGGTTGAATGTCACTGTAAGTAATGATGGGAAAGGCTGAATGTCACTGGAAGTAATGATGGGAAAGGTGAATGTGTGGAACTGAAGGATTAGATTCAGCCCAGGGATGGTTGAAATTAAGGATAAAATGCTGATAATGAGTTAAATGGCATAGCTTAATGGCATAGACGGTCGAAAATGAGTGTTAATGGATAAAAAGGTGGACATGAATAGCTGAAAATGAGAAAAGGAATTGTTAAAAAGAGCAAGAGCTAGATTGTATTGCTGTAAACAAATGTGCAAATGGCTTAAATTGATGGTAAGGACTGATTGAAATTAGGAAAGTGAACTGCTGAGTATAATGGATGAATACCTTCAAGAAAAGTTGAAGGTGGTTGAATCAAAGGGACGGTTAGCTGGAAATACATGGAGGGCTAAAGATAAGGGCGTAGTGGTATGAAAAAAAATGTATGGTTGACTAAATATAAAGATTTTCATATGTAAATAAAGATGGGTTGATGAAAATATGGCGTGAGTAATAAATTTTATGGATTTTAATGGCTGTAAAAAAGACAGATGGTTGCTGGTTGTTTTGATATGCCACTCGAAGCCAGTCCATATATATCCTATATTCCTTTTATAAAATTAACATTGGATTGGAGGAATTTGAGGTTTTTTGGCCATGATTCATATGATTTAATGATTTACAAGGATATTACCACTCAAAATTAATTCGGTACAGCCAGCACTCTCTATTCGATTTCGATTGTTCACAAACAAAGAACCGTATAAGCTATTAAAAAAAAAAAGAAAAAAAAATCGCTGTTTCGAGATAAGTACTCTCACTGCTAGACAATTTCAAACCGACATCGATCCTTTGAACCTGGCGTCCTTTACACAACTTCCCTTGCTCACTCGTTCTCTTTTGCATCATCTCTCCTCACGTGTATCTCACGCTTCAGTCCTTTTTGTGCAAAGTTGCGTTTTGATGTAAAAAATCTGTACATATCTAGAGTATTTATAGTGATTTTAGTATAAAATGTGATACATACACAATTAATCAATGCACCAAGCAGTTTACGGCTTAAAGAGTTGCATCATACTTTAGACTTACTGCGCAGAACTTCATATGTAAATGGTTAGTAGTGTTGTACTGATACTGTTTCTTTTAATTTTTCTTTTGTTTCATTCATTGTGTAATACTCAGTGTTATTGTTATATTAACTACTGTACAGTGTTGTATACAAAATACAGTATTTTACAATAGTAATCTAGATATAGGCTACGTGTACAATGACTTTCAGTGGTGCGAATCGATCTGCCAAAAACGGAGAACACTTACGAGTGTTACCTTGGCTAATTAAGCCATATTGTAGTGATAGTACTGTACATATATGGCAGTACTACACATTGAAGTATCAGTAAGTGTTTAATTAAATAGGAACAATAGGACTTTGTTGTCACGGTACGTTATTTACCTGTAAGTGTGGCGAAGATTTGTGTTTTGTGTACTGCAGTCGTACGTACACAGGTGTTTATGTAATGTAACTTAATGAAATGTGTTCATATCATAATACAATACGGTACTTACATTTTGATAGAAACCAAGTAAAAACTATATTAGGCATTATTTAGTGTGTTAGTCGATCGCACGTAAGAAATGGGCAGCGAGTTGTTAGTTTAGGAGTTAACCCACCCTAGGGCTTTTTGCGCTTGTCTGTATTACTTAACCCCCACGCAAAGAGGGAGGGCTGACTGTGATGAAACCTGGTCGCTTCCTGCAGTGTGATTAGAAATGTAAAAAAAGTAAGGAATTAAAACCAACTGCTTCTCATGACTATTTGTATAAATCTCCAGACATGCATTCACATGTCTACCTTAGGACTTTGTGGTGAATGGTATCTCATAAAATCTTACAGACTTGTGTTAATAACATCCCATATTATCAACAGCTTTGAGAAAATCAAGTAAGCAGTTGTAAAGATGATTTGATTTGTAAGGAATCTATAGCATTTCAAAATCTGAAATATTTCACCATATTGTCTTAAAAGGAATTAGTGACCAAGATAAAATAACCAGTCTAAAATATTCCTCAATACCTCTCCAAAGCTTGTAAAAAGTTTATAAATAAATGTAATATAATACTCACAAAATAGGGTGGTTTAACCTTTATGAGTGGTTACACAATTTGCTTCCAATCAGGCTCTTGTAGTGATAGTAAATGATTCACTATTAAAACCAATCATAATCTTATCTGGCATTCCAAGAAAGGTCAGATCTTGATCTATTCAACATGATCTCCGGGATATTGTTTTGAGGAAATTGTGGAGTTTCAAAATGAACGAAAGAGCATTTTGTGGGGACCAAATTTAAAGGAAACAGTTTGTTTAGAAATCAAAACACAGTGTTTCATTCAGTTTTGGAGCCATCTATTCTGACAGCCTAGTATAGCCAAGTCATATAAACAAAATCTTAGCAAACTGTCTTAAACAACTGGCATAGATATTAGATATTGTTCTGAAAGGAATATCAACATCATGCTCGCATTATGAATGAACTACAGCCAATAAGAATCTTGTGGAAAAGACTTTCACTGCCTTTATATTGTGTAGAGCTTATGCCCTGTCCACACAATCGAGCATGCCCGACGGGCAAACAGTGATATCAGACCACAAAAGTTTGTAATAATGAGGGTTAATGACGTCAGAAGCGGGAAAACCACAGACAGGGATCTGGCATCGTACAGTGTTGCCAGATCCCTGCCTTTAATTTTCCCGTTTCTGACGTCCTCAACCCTCATTTTCACTAACTATTGTGGCCTGGTATCGGGCATGCTCGATCGTGTGGACAGGGTCTTAGAAGCAATAGAACTATGTGGCATCCAATATATCCCTAAACTTATTATTGAATAATGTACATGTGTAATATCAAAGTAAAATATGATAATTAAATACCTGTAAGCATCTCTGAAGACTTTCACCACTGGTTCAGGCATGACTGTTGTCAAGTCATCAAATGAAAACATTTCTGGTAGTTGACAAGCTTTCCTCCATGATGTGTAGGGTGGTAACCCATGATCTCTACCACGCTTCATGAAATTAAAATAGAGAATTTATATTAAATTTTCCTATAGATATAATTTTTGAATATTATAAAATGAAACTGGAAGTTGTCAAAAACTTGATATATCTATATAAGTTAATTCTATATATATATATATATATATATATATATATATATATATATATATATATATATATATATATATATATATATATATATATAAAATGTATGTATGTATATTTCATGCATGTATATACACACTAATATTCATTAGGCAATTTAAATAGAAAATGTTATATTAAACAGATGGCAGACAAGTTGCTGTTTTTGCAACTTGAGCTCTGCTCTTGCTTCCTTTCTTCCATCTTGCTGTCCAACTTTTTTTTAAATTCAGTGGTTTTCCCTAGGTGCACCCGGATGCTGAAGGCGCCCCCCCCCCCAGAACCCTGCACAAGACAGTCAAATAAGTAAATCCCAAAAAATCCTAATTGAACTTACTTGTATATTCAAGGACATCAAATCCAGCCCAATTCTGTTCTCAGGCTGAGCAAAGAGCTTATTTGTCAGTGTCAGGACAAGATAAAAATCTGGTGCCTGGGAATTGGCTGTGGCCAGTCCTTCGAGGATAGCCGAGGGCCGTGTGTTTTTCTGAAATAAAACTTTTGCATTTTCGAAGTTGCCTAATAAGGGCACGGACTCGCCTCCTGCCCCTCTAAACGCATCGTTGACGAGTGTGTGACCGAATCTGGAAGAAATTTATTTTTTGTTAGTAGGCGAAAACATTATGTTTCCTTTTTACCTCAACTTATTTATTGGTTTATATATATTGTTATGAATGCCACTCTAAATGAAGTACGGACTAAAGAGACTATTGTTTACTACCTAAAGGCTGCAGTAGCAATGACGTTAGCAATAGACGCATCTTCATTAGGGTCGTATGTCTCACCCGGACCTTCTTCCAGCAGGTTGAGGTCTTCATTTTCCATGATTTCTGGGCCTAGCACCATTGGGAGCCATTCGCGGTATGACGTTTGTTGGATAAGGGCAATGACGACCCGCCTAGTTTCCTGTGGAAACACTTTAGTCACTGCATCAGGCATAAAATTATCTATAATGTGTTAAGTTGATAAATGAGTGTTTAAATTGGTATGAATAACAGAATTTTGAATATTATGTTCCAATGACACAATGGCAACAGTGCTTTACAGTTCCAGGAATAGTCGTTAAATTGTTAGTAAGAACAAGAATAATGGAAATAACATATAAATCTTTATATCAATGATAGTTACTAGAAAATGTATACAGTACTAGAAACTGACGAGAATAATTTGTAAAGATTTCTTATTTTATCATAGTAAACGTACACATTATTTATGGGTTATCTTTAATATCAATTAGTTTCGCAACAGAAAAATTATGCAACTCCGAGGTTTGATACACAATTAAAAATAAGCTATCCTTAAAACATTTCCTCAGGATAGATTGATCACCATAGATTTTAAAAGACGTTCTCTATAAGGCAATTTTGTGTGCAATTGATGCAGAAACAAACAATGTGTTTCTCAAAATTAAAGAGTAAATTTGCAATGAAGAATTACACCAATAAATTTAAATTAGTTTTAATTAGTTAGAGACATTGTCAATGCAAAGATATGGATGTTGAGGAGCTACTGTCCTCAACCTACTTACAACCATACTTTGAGTTGTGTTAAGGTTCAATCTTCATGTCCCATAATTTGCACCAGACACTAATTTTAGCTTAATCTCTCTTACGGGACTCAGTAACCATAGTCTACATTCAAGCGATGAAATATATACAATGAACTTGTTTTCTAGGCTAAACCACATATGCATATTCAATAATGAAAGCTTTGGGAAGAAAACGTTACCCTGAGGAACACCAGATATTACATTCCTATAGTTACCAATTGGCCATCAACAGCGACTCTTTGCAATCTTTTATTTGAAGATTTAGTAATGATGCTAAGGAGGACCCACCAACTCCTATTTGCACAAGTTTAAATACAAGGGCCTCATTATTAGAAAGGTCAAAGGCAGCCAATCATGCAAACTTCCTGACCTTAACCAAAGGATTTCTGTACATCATTGGGAAATGTAAAAAGGGCATCATATGCTCCAAGTCCTTTACAAAAGCCAAATTGCTAACTAGGGAACAGATGATAACCTTCAGCAAACCTATTAAGATGTTTGGCTAAAAGATATTAAAATACTTTAGATAATGTGGGAGTTATGGAAATTGGGCGGTAGTGAGCAGGGTTTAAGATACCAGAAACACATTTACCTTAATTGAGTAACATTACCAATTCTCTAACAAGTGTAAACCCCTTTTTGCTAACTTGTGAAAATGACAGACAACTTAGGAACCGAGAAATCAACCTGTCTTTGTAAATAAAAAAGGAAAAATACCATTTGGGTCTACACCTCCATAACCAATTAAAGTCTAGCAAGAGTGTTTTAATTTCATGGGATGAAAAGCTTTAGTTAGTTTAGCTTCAGGAAAACAGGGATGAGGAAGATGGAGTTTGTCATTACTCTGCTTATTGTCAGACAACTTAGGAGATGAGAAATCACCTGTCTTTGTGAATAACAAAGGAAAAATACCTTTTGGGTCTTCACTTCTATAAGCATTAAGGTCTACCAAGAGTGTCTTATTTTCATGGGGCGAAAAGCATAACTAGTTTGTTTAGCTTCAGGGAAACAGGGATGACAAAGATAGAGTTTCTCATTACACGGCTTAATGTCAAACCCATCATCCAAAAGGATTGCGTTTTCCTTTGGACAGTGAGTGACAGAGCCATGTGGATTAAGCAAAGGAGGAACTGGTAAGTCTACACCAAAGTGCAGATTTAAGACTAGTCCACCATTTGTTTTCCTGGAATGTACCACAATAAATTGTATTTCTTTTCAGTTAAAGCATAAGCTTACTGAGGAACAGTTCATAGTTAAGTATAGTTATACAAAGTCTAATCTCATCTGTTATTGTTCCAGAGATGATAAACCTCCTGTCTCTCCAAATAAGCATGTCTGCAATCATTGTTGAATCAGGGTTTGTCATTCACTCTGAATGATACGCCTGTCAGTTATGTTAACCATTCCCTATAGTGAACATTGAAATCACCAACAATTACAAAAGAGGATTATATATCATATTTTTAGATATTGGCCACATTGGTAAGAAAACCATAAAATATTTAGTAATCCAAGAAAGGAATGCACAAAACACCCATGCATTCTTTATTTTCACATTTTTTTTTTAGATTACAAAACAATAGATGATTATATTTTTCAACTTGAATCCTATTGTGTAAGAACAAGTTTGCACTAATCTTGAATCTTATCTGTCTGATTAAAAACCTTGGCAAGCGTGTATTTCCTTTCAACTTACCGGCTTTGGCAGAAAATCTCTGTTTGTTAGCACTGATGCATTACTTGGCCCCTTCAACATACCTGATACAGTGTTTCATCATCCCAGTGAGGGTTCACACTCGCAAAATCTGTAGCAATCTGGTCATGGACTCTGAGCCACAAGGTGTGCATTGTTGTTAAGCCAGGCTGTTCATTGACTCTTGTGTCACCTTGAAAAAAAGCAAGTTTCCCCATCAAAAGTACGAATTATAACAAAATGTGTCATTTAGCTACTAATTACACAATTACACCAGTAATGTGATAGGGCGTATTGGTAAGAAAATAAGAAGTAAAGGCACAGTCACTTGTCAAATGGCAAAGAGAATCGTGCAATCATTTGACAAAGGATTAAACCTTTACTTCTTGTTTATTAGTGGCATATCTAATGGAGAGATTGCTGATTTTGACAAGTGAAATATGAGAGATTTGACGTTACCTTAGATACCAAATTTTGGTATAATACATGAAAAATAAGATGAATTTTCCATAAGCTGTTAACGAGATATCTTTAGGTTTTTGGTAAAATCTAGTCTGATTCTTGTGTCATCAAAATTTTCTTAATTCTCATCTTATAATGTATATTTTCTTCAAATTTCATTTTACCTTTCATCTGGTAGAACTTCCATTAAATTATAATAATAGTAATAATAATAGTAGTAAATGATATATAACTATCATAGAGGGCCTCTTGTGTCTCTTATAAAACTGTTTTAAAATGGCTGATTTTTGACAAGGCATGAATTGTTTTAACTACATTGCTTTCCATAATTATTATCATTACCAACAAAGATTCTTTGGTACGTGAGAAAGATAGCGCACATGCTAACCCACCTGCTTTGAAACAATGGAATGACCTGTCTTCACAACAGTTCCGAGGAAGAAGGTTTCCCTTTTCTGTCTTGTGAAGTTTGCCTCCTTCTTTCTTCCTGAGCACTTGAGCCACTTTGTCACTCGATCCATACACAGCTGATCCATCGATGTAGCCGGTGATCTGGTTGAGCTGCTCTCGTGGGCCTAGTTGGTAGTTGGGAAAGAGGTATCTCTTAGGAAATTTCCTTTTAGGATGCAACTCTACAAGACTTGTAAGTTCAAATCCATCACCTTGATGGAAAACGCGTAGTTTAACCTATTTGCTGATGTTCTGCTCTTACTCCGTCGTCATTATTGGTATCACTAGTGTCTTAATAATTGTTAGGATAAAAATATATTCAAACAAATGAAGGGATGAAATAATAAAGTGACAGAATTGTGAAAAAATAAATTAAATGGAATGAAAGTAAGACGTTGGATACCCCTTCAGCCATGTGACAACTGTCAATTAAGCTGTCTTATAGCATAAGAAACAGGGGCTTTATGTATAAATGCTTGTTAACAAACACATCCAGAGCAAATAAAATGTATGACATAGATTTAGTTATGACCACTAACAACTGACATATAAAACTAATGTAATACAGATAGTGAAACAAAAAGCAGATAACTTACCCAACTGACAGCCTTTGCTAGCTATGAGTGACCTGACGAACCTCATACAGGTCCTATTTTCTGACGAGAAAATAGGATCAGCTGAAACATCGATTGGCCTGCAATCGGTGAGTTCTAGATCATCGACTGGATTCCCATTAGGACAGCACTCCAGGGGAACTGTATCTAGGTCTTCTCCCTCTGACCCAGACAAGAAGAATTCAGTATCAGTGGAAGCATAGAGAAACTATAAGAATGATAATTTATTCATTAAGACTCACTCACACACACTTGTCATATAGATGAGATATTGAAATAAAACAGAGTTTAAATGTGTAACTTGATTGTGATTTCTGCAGTTAGGTTACTTTAAATTACAATTTAAACTCCTGTGAATAAGCTAATGCTACATTTCCAATATAAATCAAAGGGAAGGGTCATTAGCTTACCCAAGACCTTTAACATCAAGTATTTTCAATTTGTAATATAAAATTATTCCTTCAGTTTTGGTCCATCTTTGGTTTTCTTCATTAAGGAAAAGACCCATTGCATTCACTTACCTGAATGACTAGGACAGGAGAGTTCATCTTGGTCAGGATCCACAAGCAGCCTGGTTAAGGAACTTCCTCTCAATGCACTTCGTCTTTTCACTTTCTTTATCTGTGTCTCGGCCGTAAAGGTGATGTCATGGTCCAGGAACTGTCCCCATTGCATCACCATGAGAGTGACCCCGGAGTGAGGAGGGTTCTCTCTGATGCTCTGCAAATTGTAGCTAACTGTTCTTGGTGACGGAAGGCGCCTGACTCCTGTTCTACCTTCTCCTCGCATGGAGTCTATGCCTACCATGAGCAATTTCTCTGTGAGCTTTTTACCCAAAATTTTATCTTAATAAATGGAAAAATTTTTGATACTTGCGTCTTCAGAATAAATACGTCGGTGTTCATTTTGGTTATCAAACTATAATATCTATGACTGCCTGTGAAACACTTACCGTTTTCATACGCTGGGTAATGGAATCTGACGAAGGGAGACATCGCCTTGCCCCAAGTAGGATGTTCTATGTTGTTGCAAGATCCATCTATCCTGCGATAAGGTTCCTTTTCCGAGCACCTGGCAGGTTTCTTGAAGTCCTCGCATTGAGATTCTTTGAGGATTTTCTCGCACATTTCTGGGTTGATTTCCAGATCTGAGAGCAGTCGCACGGCGTCACTCAAGGGTATATTACTCCTAGAAAAGTAAATACGCTTACGAACACTCCAGAGTGCTTGTAGTTTCGATAGGCCTTAATGTTATACTGGATTTATAAGAGAGTTTTCTAAAAGAACATCATGAGTACAGTAGAAACCACATATGTTTTTATACATGCATAAGGTGCACTGTTAAAAATTAGCATTAAAAAATGGCAAATGCCTGGCAATATTTATTCCAGGATTTTAACCGATTTAAAAACTGATATATTGACGTAATGGAGTGATGTTACAGTCACCAATCCATAAAAGATAATAACAAAGTAAGGTAAAATTACGGTCGCCTGTATTTTACTGAAATAGGGCTGAGAACATATTTTCACAGAGAATTTCCTATTTAATAATACATTTTCTTTAACAGTGTGGTGAATAAGGTCAGTAGCTAAAGTTATGTTATAAATTGTTTTAGATTGGTCATATCGTTAATGGCTATACTTGAAATGATAACCCATTTCACAAATATTTGGCAGATGAATTAAGATTTGTATATATTTATGTATGTAGTTATATATAAAGGTAAAGGTGTGTGGTTTCAATTCCAGTATCATCTAAAGAGACACTCTCCAGAATGTCCAATGTTGTGCTCAACCACAGCAGTATCCTTCCCAGTAAACAGCTTTAACTCACGATCCATGGCCGGGATCGATCTGCATGCGAAGACTGGGAAAGTGTGTTACCACTGCACTAGCCATGAGGCTCTACTGTATATATATATATATATATATATATATATATATATATATATATATATATATATATATATATATATATATATATATATATGGATAAATATCAACACAACATCGTGTTCAAATAGAAATAAATTTCTACCTCATACTTGGGATCGAACGCTAGCCCCTTCTAATGAAAGGCCAGGTCGAAACCAACCATGTCACCATGGTTGGTTTCGACCTGGCCTTTCATTAGAAGGGGCTAGCGTTCGATCCCAAGTATGAGGTAGAAATTTATTATATATATATATATATATATATATATATATATATATATATATATATATATATATATATATATATATATATATATATATATAAATAACGTGACATTAGATTGGGAATTCTCCCAATGCTGACGTGCGTGAGAGATTTGTGTATAATGTGTATAATATTACATAAGACAATCAGAAGGTGGACATTTATGTTCCATTGACCTCTTAATGGACAAAATATTCTTCTCATATAATATATATATATATATATATATATATATATATATATATATATATATATATATATATATATATATATATATATAGTCCTTCAATTGCTTTTTCCTTTTTGTAATATAAAAAAGAATCCAATACTTCAGTACTGACAATAAGAACAAAATAGTTATGACGCCTAGCTTACTACCCTAATGCACTTTGCTAAGCGGATCTATAACGTTTCATGTTCTGAAGATATTGCGAGTTATGAAAGTACATGGCAATAATCCTTCTCAAAGCCTCTTGGCTAGTACAGTGGTAACGTGTTCGCCTAGCATTAGCATGGCAGGAGATCGATCCCTGCCCAGGACCGTGAGTTTAATCTGTTTAATGGGGAGACCACTGCTGTGGTTGGGCATCACAGTGGAAGGTTGGGCAGCTTGGCTTGCCCGGCTGACGTTCTGGTAAGCATCTAAACTAGCTTTGCATGATTAGCACTTACCTCATTGCATGCTGTTTAGTTGTTTCTATCATAGCTCTTCCAACGCAGGAGGCCTCTTCAGATTCTTTCTCTGCTCTGCGAAAGGCCGACAGAAACTTGGAGCTCAGCTCAAGCTCTTTGCTAGCTGGTCTGTCACCTGGTGGAGTTGTCACGAAGAATGTTTGTTACAATGTACAAATGATTTAATGATTAAAGATATTTTATACTTTGGAATCGAGTGGCTTAGGCTATAGTCGTTGTTTTATGCATTGGTATATAACTTCTGAAGTTTATGAGCCTATACACAAGATTAAAAGAGGGAAATAAAGGTTTTGTGAGCATAGACTTAATATCAGACGTTGCTGGCCAATGACCATTGAAAGAAAGTATGTGATTCTCATATTATGTTTTACAATACGTGTGAAAGGCCCATTATTAAGATCTATATAGTTAACAACCCTGAATTATCAGAGAAAAGTTAGTAATGTAGGAATTGTCTTTGCTTTGAAAAGAGAGCTGTTCCTCTGGAAGCTAGGCATTGGTGATTTGTTACATCTTGAAATAGGGTTGTGCATCTATAGGTCTAAGTTGATCAAAGGAAAATAGCTTCAAGCTTACTGTCTGATGTGAATGATAAAGAATTAATTATCAGTTCTTGTACCAAAAATTAGCTCATAGGTTCTGGCCAGAACTTATGAATGGTTACACGGTACTATAGGGCAGTTTTTTTCTAAAGGAAAATGATAAAAACTTAGCAATAACATGTCAGCTTTCAACTCACTTTGTTGCTGTTGCTGTTGCATAGACACGGCTACACCCTCTTGAATGGAGTCTTCCACAGAAGGCATAGGAAAGTCAGCATCAGGAAACGGCCTAGAATCGGGGAAAGGCGAGAAGAAGACATTGTCGCCACCAACAGATCCACCGAAACCGAAACCTCCCCCTGCAGAGCTACTGGAACCAAAGGTGGAACCTACACGAGGGGGTGAGAAAGCCACAACTGGAGGGAACTGGTCAAAGTTTACTATCTCATCGTCGACATACGCGAAAGTGCCAGGATCGCCGTCAAAAAAGAGTGATGTTTCGTTGGTTTCGGAGGCGTTTCGGGGCCCTGAAACGTCGTAGAGGACGCCCTTCAGCGGACGTAGATTACGTAGTTGACTGTTGCAGAATCCCAGGAGGAGTACTGCCGATAACAACCATCTAAAATAAGAACGAAGAGAACATGGCTCAGAAAAGTATACGAGTTATTAAATAGATAATTTCTTTTTCTTTTACCATAAGTTCTTTTTTGATATTGCCTATTATTATTATTATTATTATTATTATTATTATTATTATTATTATTATTATTATTATTATTATTATTATTATTATTATCATTATTATTATTATTATTATTATTATTATTATTATTATTAAATGGTACCATCAACACTGGAAAAATCATTAATCGTCAAATCATTACTCCTAAAAAAAACCACTATTATTATTCGTACTTTTTAAGCTACAACCCTAGGTGGAAAAGCAGGATTCTATAAGCCCAGGGGCACCAGCAGGGAAAATAGCCCAGTGAGGAAAGGAAACAAGGAAATAAGAGAAGTAATTAATAATTGAAATAAAATATTTTAAGAACAGTAACAACATTTAAATAGACATTTCATACATAAACTATAAAAACTTAAACAAAATAAGAGGAAGAGAAATCTGGTAGAATAGTATGCCCGAGTGTACCCTCAAGCAAGAGAACTCTAACCCAAGACAGTGGAAGGCCAAGGTACAGAGGTTGTGGCACTACCCAAGACCAGAGAATAATGGTTTGATTTTGGAGTGTCCTTCTCCTGGAAGAGATACTTACCTTATCTAAAGTCTCTTCTACTCTTCCAAGAGGAAAGTATCCACTGAACACTTACATTGCAGTAGCTAACCCCTTGGGCAAAGAAGACTTGTCAAGTGTATGAGGACAGAGGAGAATATGTAAACAATAGGCCAGACTATTCGGTGTCTGTGTAGGCAAAGGGAAAATGAACCGCAACCAGAGGGAAGAATGCAATGTAGTATCGTCTGGCCGGTCAAAGGACCCAATAATTCTATAGCGGTAGTATTATATTATGAAATCTTCAAATCCATTGTAAAAGTATGTTCCTTGTATTATAGTAGGATGCCTTAACGATCATACTCAATGCTCAGGAGGGAAAAGACTACAGGTCAAATTTTACGAGTCTTTACGAGACAGCTTCTCGTGTTCCTTTGTAGAACCGGTTTTTTTCTTCAAGGTCATATTTACTTTCATATCTGTCATGATTGACTGCGGTTTAACACCAATAATTGCCCCCCCCCCCCCCCCTCTCTCTCTCTCTCTCTCTCTCTCTCTCTCTCTCTCTCTCTCTCTCTCTCTCTCTCTCTCTCTCTCTCTCTCTTTAGGCCACTGCAGCACAAAGGCCTCAGACATGTCTGCGAATTATTGATGGTGGGAGACTTTAGTCTGATTACTCACAGCAAACCAGCCTAGTATGAGTGGCCCTGATTAGTACAGCTTTGCTGATCATGGCGATACACAAATCCTTTCACCACGTTAAGGTATCCCCACAACTCCTCTTCATACCCAGCCGAGATACACCATGCTAGTCTAGTTTAATACTTGTATCATGTTTGCTAGGTTTGTAGATTGCTCTTGGATTACCACCGAGCATTGCTGCACTATGCTGTCAATGGATACCAGTGCTCTCTTACATGAGGAGCAATATGCTAATCAGGAGACTGGGCACTGCACGAAGGGAATGCACAGTTACCAAACCGTAGAAGGTGGCAGGAAGAGCAGCAAAGATACCAGAACTGCAAAAACCAAAGACATAGATCTGGCAATATACATTGTTGCCAGATCTAGCTTGGAGCAAAGACTGAGGGACAAACCAGACAACTTAAGTCTACAGACAGGTATTTGACTCAGGCTAACTTTGGGGTCAGAACTAAGATCTATATGCAATCCATTTTAGTTCTATAACATTTCCATGGAGAGTAGCAAGATTAAAAAAGGACAAAAATGGCATTGAAATATTGGAATTATAACACTTAAGAAGGTCTGCAAGGGGAACCCATGTAACAATTTTACTTGAACTGCAAGATGGATACTTATCGGATTTAAGAAATTATAGTATACACGGAAATAGCCCACGACACTTCTTGCGATCATCTTGGAGATGATACAACAATTTATAACCATAGCCTACAGATAACATCTTAAGTACGATAAGACAAAAAAAATTAGCAACAAGAAGTGCCCATCGTGTTCTCGCTTCTGTGATGTACGCTCGTGGTATTGTGGTAACGTTTGCCAAGAAAATGAAGAAAGGGTTGCTTGTAAAGCCATTAATTAAATATTAAAGATGTCTTCTTAGTAAAAGTCACCAATTTTTATGCCATGTGGAGGAAAAATACTTCAATAAGAACTTTAGATAAAGGGAACACTCATTGAAGACATAGTGCAGTGTTAAGATTCTGGGAAGGAGTGAGATAAAACATGAACTATTCTGAACAGACTGTGCACTACTTATACTATTTAGATATTCAGCGGCAGTTTTCTAGAAATTTAAAAATTCAGACAAGCAGGTTACAATATATATAGATCACTGTCTACAGAAATTCAACCATCGTCTTCATGTAAACTAAACAGTTCTCATAAATTTGAATGACCTGTGGCCACTTAGTTGTAGTGGACTGACGTTTGAGACCCACTCAAGCTCTATAGTGTCTTGTATTGTCTGCAATCTCATCAACCTTGTGAGCTAAAGATGCTTTTTTGGGGAGAGGCTACCTGTCTACCTGCTAAGCCATCAACAGCCATTGCCTTGCCCTCTCTGGTCCTAACTTGCTAACTTGGGTAGATAGGGGGCTAGGGCGCTGGTCATATGTAATATGGTTGGTCGCTATCGCATTATCACTGTCTATTGCTTTAGCCATTCATGAGCGACCTTTAAACCTACATTGTTTAAACATAGATTGCATGAAATGGTAAATGGCTTCAACTTCAAAATAATAATGAACGTAGATTTCCACGCCGAGGAAGATCTACAGAATAACTTCTGGACAAAGAAAGTGAAAGAAATCTAAAGTATAAGGGTTTAAGCTTACGTTTATTACTCTCCGTTGATAACTAAAATAAAGCTATGTAATTTCATAACCGAGGCGACCCTTGCTCCTCCTACGCATTAGGTTTTATATGAATTCCTGAAAAATCCAAGACACTAAGAATTCCAAATAGGAATCATAGACAAATGAAGACCAATGTGGAAAGATAATTTATAATCTTCGGAGTATGTGACAGTAAACAACAAGGACTACATTGTTGAAAATTTGCAATAAAGAAA
>NC_090726.1:193514751-193532251 GCF_036898095.1 Palaemon carinicauda
GAGACATTTTTTGAGCCTCCACGTCCAGGGTAACGTACACCCAAGTGCTCAAGGAAATCCACTTTCACTTACATCTTCATTTCAGGGCATGGAAATAACCAGTTTATTAGGGAAAGTGCCAGAAAACGCCAAGGGAAACCAGTTGGCCTATCTAGTTTTGGTTTCCCGTCAATAACGTGCGTTCTTCTTTCCCGCCCAATGAAGTCATCCACCTCTTCTTTCCGTTATTATTATTATTATTATTATTATTATTATTATTATTATTATTATTATTATTATTACTCATTAACCTTAGTTGGAAAAGCAGAATGCTATAAGCCCGAGGGCTCCAACAGGGAAAATAGCCCAGTGAGGAAAGGAAATAAGGAAACGAGAAGGCAAGTAGGCTAATTAACAATTGATATAAATTATTCTAATAGCAGTCTACTTTGTCTGCATCTCTTCCCACTCTTATGCGAGCCGATGCCTTAAGAGCAAAAGCATCATAAAAAAAATTATTATCATCTCTCTCTCTCTCTCTCTCTCTCTCTCTCTCTCTCTCTCTCTCTCTCTCTCTCTCTGTTAATTCAAACCAATGACGATTTTTAACATTGATTCCTTAAACTTTAGATTATAGATTACATTTTTTGTTAAGCTTTAGAAAAAAAGAAAAAAAAGCTTAACAGATAATGTAATCTATAAACTAAAGTTTAAGGAATAAATCTTAAAAATCGCCATTGGTTTGAGTTAACAGAGAGAGAGAGAGAGAGAGAGAGAGAGAGAGAGAGAGAGAGAGAGAGAGAGAGAGAGAGAGAGAGAGAGATGATAATAGCTTTGGCCAAAGAAATAACCCGATATGCATTGCGTGAGGAATGTCCCAAACCACTACCTTGACACCAAGGCGGTTCCAATTTCATTCCTTTCTGCCGAAGATTTCAACGATGGTGATTTCAGCAATATTATTTTTTTTTCCTTTTGTTTGTTTGTTACGTAACTTGGTGCCATTTGTAACGTTCAAGGGCGGCTGGTATTTTGAAAGAGATTGTGGTACAGAGGATACCTTATTGAAAGCAATGCAATTTTCTTAGTGGGGAAGCGACTGACTCGTTTGGAAAAGGGGTCTAAGTCTAAAGTGTTGGGAAATGTGCTTAAGTCAAGTGCTGGAAAATGGGTGTAAGTTAAAAGTGTTGGAAAATGGGTCTAAATCATGTGCTGGAAAATGAGTCGAAGTCAGAATTGCTGGAAAATAGGTGTAAGACAAAAGTGATGGAAAAGGAGTCTCAAGTTCAAAGTGTTGCAAAATGGGTCTAAGTCAAGTGTTGGAAAATGGCTCTAAGTCAAAATTGTTGGAAAATGAGTCTAAGTCAAAAGTGTCCGAAAATCGGTCTACGTCAAAAGTGTTGGAAAATGGGTCTAAGTCAAAAGTTTTGGAAAATGGGTGTAAGTCTAGTGCTGGAAAATAAGTCCAAGTTGGGATATTGGTTTAAGTCAAAGACATGTTTCTTCCACCGTCCACGGCTACTCAAGATTTTTATCAGTAGAGATACACCCGAGGTCAGAGAAAGGACATTATATAGGAAGTGTGTAGTTTTGTGATAAGAAAATAAGTGTGTAATGGAGTGTAGAATTTGTGAATCGGTTGAAGAGGAGCTGTAGAAACTTGGCACAGTTTGAAATTATTTTCGAGAGATCCTTTAGATGTCCAAGAATGGAAATGGTTGATTCGTATAAATACTTGGGAGCAATGACATTGGATAATGGTAAGATGAGAGCCAACGCTAGACACAAAATCAGTGGAGGATGAAAGATAGAAACACGAGTGCAAAATAATGACAGTAGTCTTGTCTGTAGGTTCCAGGTCGGATTAAATGATTCAAGATAATAATTGAGCCCGTCCTTTTAAAGAAATAAATCATGGATGTTAAATATGAATTGAAAAAACTGCCGAGGTTATTAAAAGGAACTGCTCTCATAGTATATAAGGCGTAAGAATATTGAGAAGGTGAAAAATGAGAAGAAAGGTAGTGGTGAAAAGGTTATAAGATGGACATTAGTGTTTTAAAGGCCACTCATGAATGGCAAAGGGAAGGGACAGTGACATTGCCTTATCAAGCAGGACAATGCCCTAGAGGCTAACCATATTACATATATCAACGCCCAAGCCCCCTCTCCACCCAGGCTAGGACAAAGGACGGCCAGACTTCTAGGTTTATCTACTGATGACTCAGCAGGTAGACCTATAAGCTCCCCCAAATCCCCTATTCTTAGCTCACAGAGATAGTGAGATTGCAGTGACCAAAGGAACTAACGAGTCTGAGCGGGACTCGAACCCCAGTCTGGCAATCATCAAGCAAGGACGCTACCATCAGGCCACCACGACCCTGTTCTTGAGGGAATTAAGAGCAGACGATGATTGGGAAGAAGAGTGTATGACTCATAAAAATAATTGAAAAAAAAGAAGGCCTTAATGCATTGCAAGAAAGAGATAAGAGATTTGGTGTGTATAAGGAGGGACTTTGAGGAGCTGTAAAAGCGTTCTATACATACGACTCTGAAACGAGTAATTTTCTGGAAGTTTGACTGCACGAGGCATTAGTTAGACTAAAGAGGCTGGATCTAGCAATAACTGTGGTGCCATTTTTTCTCTTGAGTCACATATATATATATATATATATATATATATATATATATATATATATATATATATATATATATATATATATATGTATATATGTGTTGTGTGTATATACATATATATCTCTCTCTCTCTCTCTCTCTCTCTCTATATATATATATATATATATATATATATATGAGAGAGAGAGAGAGAGAGAGAGAGAGAGAGAGAGAGAGAGAGAGAGAGAGAGAGAGAGAGAGAGAAGGATACATAGTCCTACCTACTCATAGACGGGCTCTTACACACACACACACACACACACATATATATATATATATATGTATATATATATATATATATATATATATATATATATATATATATATATATATATATATATGTGTGTGTGTGTGTGTGCATACACTACAGAAGTAGGTAAGAGACGACTGTAGGTCAGGCGAAGAGAAGCTAAAGTTACTGAAAGTGTAGTCCATTCAACTGGTTATTTCCAAGGACGTTATCCAAGTCTGGCTCCCACCTTTTTCCTGTCTATCGTAATGTACTTATTTGCAAACTGAGAATAGAGTCATCTTATTACTTATTTCCCCATTTTCTTATTCGTTTGACCTTGTTTATCATAGATAAATCTGATTTTGTAGCTTCGAAAATGACTGTGGTACAGTACTTTTAAACCAGGGTGTAAATTTGCCTAGATTTTCTTTAGGTAAAACTGTAAAAGGCTTTTTATTCCAGAGTTCTGTATAATCTTCATTAACCTCCGATGAAATATATGTTCTATCTATGTGTGGTGATATACGTTCAAGAATACCAAAACTCCCAAAAGCGTCATGAGATCTAATGAAATGTGTTTGTCTTTGACGGGGCAAGTCATTCTGGAGGCCACAGCCAGCCTTCAGCGAATCGGCGGTACTCTAATCATAGCCTGGATGCTACCTCCTTTGTCCCAGGCGGATGCAACCTCTCATATTTTCGCTTCCTCTCACTCACTCCCGCGCTTCTTCTTCTTCTTCTTCTTCTTCTTCTTCTTCTTCTTCTTCTTCTTCTTCTTCTTCTTCTTCTTCTCATGTTTTCGCTTCCTCTCACTCCTGGGCTTCTTCTTCTTCTTCTTAGTCTTCATGAATTGGCAGTTTGTTACAGCCTTGAAACAGGTATTACATCAGCCTCTAAATTATGGAATCACAATCTGTAAACCTCCCTTTCTGAGTGGGGACACCTTAACGTGGTGAAAGGATTTGTGTTGCGCCAGTACTAGTTACGGACATCCATACTAGGTTGGTTTGCTGTGAGTGATCTGATAAAAATCTGCTACCATCACTAATGCGCAGTTGGCCTGCGTAGTAATGAAAATGGCCAAACCCCAGATGTAGATAAGGACATGTCTGAGAGCTATGTCCTACAGTAGACTGGGAACAATTACATTTTGTTGTTTATTAATAATCCTCAGGTAACGCTTGTCAATTAACAGATGTTTTTTCAAGAACATTTAATTTCCATGTGGCAATATGTCAAGGGTAACATCAAAAGAATACAAGATTCCAGTTACTCTCTCTCTCTTGCCCTACAGGACAAAAAAGCCATTTCCGCGCTCTCATAGTATCCACATAGCATCATGTACCTGATCGGTAGCCAACTATAGATGATCGATGGTACGAGTGATTATTATTATTATTATTATTATTATTATTATTATTTGCTAAGCCACAATCCTAGTTTGAAAAGCAGGAAGCTATAAGCCCAAGGGCCCCAATAGGGAAAATAGCCCAGTGAGGAAAGTAAACGAGGAAAAATAAAATATTTTAAGAACAGTAACAACGTTAAAATAAATATTTCCTATATAAACTATAAAACCTTTAACAAAACAAGAGGAAGAGAAATAAGATAGAATAGTGTGCCCGAGTGTACCCTTAAGCAAGAGAACTCTAACCCAAGACAGTGGAAGACCATGGTACAGAAGCTATGGTACTACCCAAGACTAGAGAACAACGGTTTGATTTTGGAGTGTCCTTCTCCTAGAAGAGCTGTTTACCATAGTTAAAGAGTCTCTTCTACCCTTGCCAAGAGGAAAGTGGCCACTGAACAATTATAGTTCAGTAGTGAACCCCTTGTTTGCAGAATTACTGAAACATGTTTTATCTTTATTTCAATTTTTCTTTTTTTATCTTTTAGATTGTTTAGACGGTACAGTTCGTGTCTTCGCTTTGTAAGCCAATAATAACTTTTTGTATTAAGTTAAGAAACTTGTTTTGATATTATTTCACTCTTTCATAACAGCTGCCAAAGTTGGGTCAAGTTGAATCATTATCTAATAAAACAGACCAATATATGTTGGAACAAAATTATTCCTAAGTTATGAGACCTTATTAAAGCGAATTATAGATTTATTGTTGTAAAAAGTTGATAGTATTTTACAAACTAATGAAAAAAAAAAAAAAAAAAAAAAACAGGACCCCTATTTCTACGAATAAAATTTTTGAAGAGCTAACTGCTCTACATAATTTTTTTCAACGTTTTAATAACATCCTCACTCTAAATAGATTATGCAATTGAGAGCAACACATTATCAACCGAACAAGATTCATTCATATACGTGACACAAGAAAAGCCGACAAGAAAATGTCTTTCGTAAACCTCAGTCACTTATTATTATATTATTATAATTAAAATTCCAAAAAAAAAAAAAAAAAACTTGATCCTACCTTAGGAGAAGCGACGTCATCATGCCCAAGTCCTCCCTCCTTTAAGAGAGGCAGTTAATCCTTTATAAATCCTTTCCGTGCTTGCCTGCTGGGGAAGGACGTGTGCTTCGCTGTCCTGACGTAAGTCGAGTGAAGAAGATCTTCCCGGAGTCTCCTGCGACCTGTTCCCTTACCTATCCCTCCTCCTGCTCCTCCTCCTCCTCCCCCCTCTCCCCTCCCCATCCTCCTCCTCCTCCTCCTCCTCAAGGATGCCATGAGTGGTAAAATCTTCCTACTCTTGCTGTGTAAACCCGATTTCCTCTTTGTTTTTTGTTTTTTTTTCTGTTTTTCCCTCCACTTTCATTTCTCTCTGCCTTTGTCCGTATCATGCTTTGCAATGACGAGCAAAGGAAGGAATGTAGATGAAACATACAAACAAATAAAAATATAAAATGTACGAAAGTGAAAGTCCAGCAATAGTTTGCTTTTAAAACGAAATAAAACTCTTGGGTAGACATGTGTGGGCAGAGGTATGTGCGCTAAAGTGAAAGGCCTAACTTTTTCTTATTTTTGATTTCCTTTATTGTAACACTGGAGATGTTATAGATTGCGTTGTTCGTGACAGCCAACGCTCTGTTTAGTTAATGATTGTCTCGAATGATTTGGAAGAATAACAAGATGGCACCAAGAAATGTGGGATAAGATATTTTTTTATACTTTCCTCAAAAGGATTATTATTCTTTATTTACAGATGTTGCATTATTCATTTTAAGACAACACTATTATGTTTTTTTTTACCTTTTCATGTGGGGTAAAGTTTTGAAAAAAAAAATAATTCATTTTGCAAACAGCTGTTTCAGGCAATAAGTGTGGCTCTCATCAGGGTCATCCTTAAAAGTACATCACAATCCTTATAATGTCAGTACACTCAAAATAACGAAAATTAGAAATCTAAAAACAATAAAAGTAAGATTTTGAAAAAAAAAAACACAAAAATTTATGGAAATATTACTGAAAGAATATGGATCTTCCATGAAGCCTTACAATTCCAGTAGGAATACCAAAGCCTTGCATTGGAAAAATACTTTGATTCTAAGGTTCCAGTGTAAGGTTTGGAAGCCTGGAATGGAATTTCCTCTTTATAAAGGGGAGACCCTAGTATGAGGAAACTTGAATAATCATCTCTGCTGTACTCTGATGCTTACTGCTTCAGCAATCGGTAAATACAACATTCATCTTCCTTATGGACAACTTCAGTGTTCCCTATAAGGTTTCATATAAGATCCAGATGTGTCTAGTAATATTTCCCATTTATCGTCTTTAGATTTAATCTATTTCAGTCCCATTAATGCATTGTTATTACATAAGAATTGCAATTTCTTTTATAAGGGTGTCCTGATAATAGCCAATATTTGTTGGCTGTAATAGCTGTTGGCGAAGGTTAAATAAATTATGTAATACTGTAATATTTTGCTATCAAACCTCTAGCCGTGAAGACAAGATACAGAAAACTGAAAAAAGTGTTGTCTTAAAACAATTGATATAACAAGTTCTTCACCATTTATTGTAATGTGTATATATATATATATATATATATATATATATATATATATATATATATATATACATACTTATATATATATATATATATATATATATATATATATATATATACATACTTATATATATATATATATATATATATATATATATATATATATATATATATATATATATTTGTGTTTATATGTGCATATATGTATGAGTGTATTCTAGCAAAAAATGAGAGAGAGAGAGAGAGAGAGAGAGAGAGAGAGAGAGAGAGAGAGAGAGAGAGAGAGAGAGAGAGAGAGAGAGAGAGAGACTATAAGGTGAAGCAAGGGCGTCACCTGAGATTGAAGGATTAGGAACTCATGTTGATAAAAATAGTTAATAACAAGGCCGAAGAACATTGGAATTTCATAAGAATGTGGAAAGATTATTGTAATATGAATGAATTAAGCGAATAGTTGACGTCCTTGATTACCTGATTAGAAAAAGTAAAGAATTTTTAATTCTATTTTCCATTTATGAAAATATTTCACTTTTTAAACAGAAATGGCATTCCTATTAAAGTCTTCGTATCAATAAAAGGGTAAAAAAAAGCATTCTTATCGAGGTGTCCGTATTAATAAACGGGTCAAATAGGGTTGCTGTGGCCTGATTGGTAACGACACTGCCTGGTGTTTGCCAGACGGGGGTTCGTGTCCCGCTGAGACTCGTTAGTGCCTTTAGTGTCTGCAGCCTCACCATCCTTGTGAGCTAAGGATAGCGGGTATGGGGGGAGCCTATGAGTCTATCTGGTGAGCCATCAGTAGCCATTGCCTGGCCCTCCTTGGTCCTAGCTTGGGTGGAGAGGGAGCTTGGGCACTGATCATATGCATCTATGGTCAGTCTCTAGGGCATTGTCCAGCTTGATAGGGCAATGTCACTGTCCCTTGCCTCTGCCATTCATGAGCGGCCTTTAAACCTTTATTGTTCAAGTGTTTCTATTAATAAAAGGGTCAAATATTAATAAAATGAGTCACATGAGATATGAATGGAAATGTTTTCTAACTAGTTATAGACATGATATGAATTATGTTGTCTTTTATACATTGGATTTCTTGCAAAATATTTTATATGTATATTTTCATTTAACATTTCCCATTTGATTTATATGTTTCCTTAATAAACCTTACTTACTCCGTAAAGTGACTCCTTACCTAGATTAAAAGTTAGATATCTCTTACAATTGCTTCTGAATGTTTTCTCATGTTATTTATTTCCTTATTTTCTTTCCTTACTGGGCTATTTTTTCCTATTGGAGCCTTTGGGCTTATAGCATCTTGGTTTTCCAAATAGGGTTGTATATTGGCTAATGATGATAATAATATTAATAATAATAATAATAATAATGATGATGATGATGAGGATGATAATAATAATAATAATAATAATAATAATAATAATAATAATGGTAATGATAATGATGATGATGATGATGATAAAGCTATTATGGTTTGAGCAGGGCAAGATAATAAAGTGAGTAAACTTGCATTACTCGCAGAAACTTTTTATAGCTTTTTGTCTTTGCTATTTCTAACATTTATGACTCGGCTTTTCATCATTAAAGGATTTCAACTTTCTCATCAAAGTGGTCTATGTACATTGCAGTCGGCTATCCTACATCCATCTAATTACTGTACATAGTGATGTAGTGATGCTTTTTTTATTTATATCAATGATTCCCATTGTTCTCTAGTCTTGGGTAGTGTCATAGCCACTGTCTTGGCTTAGAGTTCTCTTGCTTGAGAGTAAACTCGGGCACACTATTCTATCTTATTCCTCTTCCTCTTCTTTTTTTATAGTTTATATGGGAGATATTTATTTTAATGCTGTTGCTGTTCTTAAAATAGTGTGTTTTTCCTAGTATCCTTTCCTCACTGGGCAATTTTCCCTGTTGGAAGCCCTGGGCTTATAGCATCTTTCTCTTCCAACTTGTTGTAGCTTAGCAAGTAATAATAATAATAATAATAATAATGATAATAATAATAATAATAGTAATAATGTCCTCTTTCTTTCGTTGACAAATTTTCTGATATTTCCCTGATCTCTTCAGTAAAACAATGATTGCTCGACAAAGATTCCAGTCATTCACAGGTTGAAAGCATCCTTGAGAGCTCTAATGCTTCAATTACCAGTTTGCTTTTACTCTCACACTCTCATACTTCTTCCTGCACAAGCATGTCTTAGAGATTTGATACCTTCTCCATTCCAGTCACTTTCAGTATGTGGAATTCTCTTTATCTCACTGTTTTTCCCGTCGAGATATTATCACTAAAGAGTTATGGGGTCCTTTGACTGGCCAAATAGTACTACATTGCATACGTCCCTCTGGTTACGGCTCAGATTTGATACCTTCTCCATTCCAGTCACTTTCAGTACGTGGAATTCTCTATATCTCACTGTATATCCCGTCGAGATATTATCACTAAAGAGTTATAGGGTCCTTTGACTGGCCAAATAGTACTACATTGCATACCTTTCTGGTTACGTCACATTTTTACTTTGCCAACAGGCCCAACACGGACACCGAATAGTCTGGACTATTTTTTTCCACATTCTCCTCTATCCTCATACACCTGGCAATACTGAGGTTACCAAACAATTCGTCTTAACTCAAGGGGAGTTGGGGGGGTTGTTAACTACAGCAGTGTAATAGTTCAGTGGCTACTATACTCTTGGTATGGATAGAAGAGACTCTAGTTGTGATAAGCAGCTGTTCTATTAGAAGGACACTCCAAAACCAAACCATTGTTCTCTAGTCTTGGGTAGTGCCATAGCCTCTGTACCATGGTCTTTCACTGTCTTGGGTTAGAGTTCTCTTGCTTGAAGGTACACTCGGGCACACTATTCTATCTATTTTCTTTTCCTCTTTTTTTGTTAAAGTTTTTATAGTTTATAAAGGAAATATTTATTTTAATGTCACTGTTCTTAAAATATTTTATATTTCCTTATTTCCTTTCTTCACTTGGGGCCTCTAGGCTTATTGCATCCTGCTTTTCCAGTTAGGGTTGTAGCTTAGCAAGTTATAATAATAATAATAATAATAATAATAATACGAAAGTAAAAATGTTACCAATAATCATAGGATCATACCTAAGTCATTGAAAAGCAATCTTGAAAAGTTAGGAGCCGATATAGCCCTAGGAATTGTATAAAAGAGCGTGCAATATGAAACAGTACTTATAGTGAGGAATGTGATGGATTCCTAATAAGGAAGTTGGATATAATAATAATAATAATAATAATAATAATAATAATAATAATAATAATAATAATAATTCCAGACTATTGTCCATATAGTAATACCGATCTCACTAAAATGATATATAGTCTTATTTTTAAATGTAATTTCAGGCGATTTGATTTCCAAATTTTACTTAGAGTAGCCATTATCTGCTTTGCTTTTTTTTAATCCTTCACTAAACTTTAATTCTAAAGACCCTGTATTGGAGATCATAGTCCCTAAATACTTAAAAGGATTCTACCTCATTAATCCTTTCGCCTTCCAATGATATCCTATCTTCCATTGCATACTCCGATCTCATCATCTCTGTCTTTCTTCTATTTATCTTCAGACCAACCTGGTATATTTCACACACAAACACACACACACACACACACACACACACACACACACATATATATATATATATATATATATATATATATATATATATATATAGTCTATGTATGTACATACATATACACATATATTTATACATTATCATATATATCAGGGGGGCCCTGGCTAGATTTTGCTAGTCGTCTCTATCTTGAACTTTTAATTCAATACTTCTCCAATCGTCATCTCCTTCTTTACGCTCCATAGTCCAGTTGAATGTTTGAAAATTATATCATTATTATTATTATTATTAATATTATTATCATTATTATTATTATTATTATTATTATTATTACTTGCTACGCTACAACCGTAGTTGGAAAAAGCAGGATGCTATAACCTCAATGGCCCAAACAGGGAAAATACCCCAGTGAGGAAAGGAAACAAGGAAATTAAAACATTTAAGAACATTAATCAAAATTTTCATGTATTCTAGTATTCTGAATTCTCACATCAATATGAAGGAAAAAATTCCAGTACTCAAAATGTTCATATCTATGAACAAAAAAAGTCTGGCAGTTAAAATTTTCACAAGAATTTGCAATATACTACGAAGAGTCCCTGCTATTTCCAAAGATTTCAAAGGTCAAATCTATCATGCAATTCTCCTTTAAGCAAGGCTACCTTACAGTTAGTTCCTGTATTTCTTTACTCAAGGCAACCGGGTACAGTTTAGTTCATGCCTTCTGGAAGCACAGATATATGCTTGCATCAACAGAGGTGCCATTCTCTCTACTGTTTTCTATTGGAAATGTTTCTATAAAATCTATAATAGTTTATCTCTCGATTCTGTTTTCCATTGATTTTTTTCCAATGAGATTCTTAGGATAATTATATATATATATATATATATATATATATATATGTATATATATTTATATATATATATATATATATATATATATATATATATATATATATATATGTATATATATATATATATATATATATATATATATATATATATATATATATACAACTTAGCAAAATTTTAGGCAAAAATATCTGGAATTTTATGGGAAAATATCTGGAATTTTACACGAAAATATCTGGAATTAGAGACGAAAATATCTGGAATTCGAGAAGAAAATATCTGGAATGTTAGACGAAAATGTATGAAATTTTAGACGAAGGTATTTTGAAATTTTAGACAAAAATATGTAGAATTTTAGATGAAAAATAACTGGAATTTTAGACGAAAGTATCTGGAATTTTCGAGGAAAATATCTGAAATTTTAGACGATTATGTCTGGAATTTTAGACGAAAATATCTGGAATTTTAGACGATCATATCTGGAATTTCAGACGAAAAAATCTGGAATTTTACACGAAAATATCTGGAATTTTAGACGAAAATATCTGAAATCAATTTATCATAGCCGAGGTGTTCAGGCAGTGAAGGTCAAAGTTTTGATAAATTACCATCAATTTCAATTAACACCGTTAGACGACCTTTGTACAGTTGGCTTCATTAATTCCGGTACACTTTACAGGGAGCTAAGGAGACGTCAGTGTACAGGAATTAATGAAGCCAACTTGTACTATGAAAGTAACTGTCGGGAGTTTCAGAAGAGAAACTCGCTTAATCACTGTTCTGTATAGTACAGTCTCCATATGGTTGTTTATTATTGATTATTAATGATTAATTATTGAATATCATTAATTAATTATTCACTTCCCTATTCACTATTCACTATTTACTAGTTACTATTTACTAGCCAGTTACTAGTTACTAGTTACTTGTTAATTGTTAATTCATGATAATGATAATGATAATAACAAAATCAATAATTAGTTACTAGATAGTTACTAGTTACTAGTTAGTTGATAATATAACAGCAACGTTAATCTTCTTAAACCCGATGATGCATTAATTAATTAAATTTCAAATAGTGAAACTTTTTTTTGATGCAGAACACATACACTTATGTGTGTGTAACTACACACATGCACACAGATACACAGGTACACACGTATATATTGTGACGGGCCGAGAGAGGAGTTGTGAACTCAAAGGCAGATTGGAAACGACTGAGTTATTTATTAAGGAACACTCTTCTTTATATACAAAACCTCAAGGCAACAGGACATGACCTGTTCGAGAGACAGACAATGTTACAGAGCAAAACGGAGACATGATCATTCAGGTTCTTTTTAGTGCGAGGGAAGAGCGCAGATACAAGCATAATATATACAAAATAATTATGTACAATTGTGTGACACACGGTTGGTACATGGCTCCCCCCCTAAAAATGACATACTCTACATGTTAAATAGGGCGCCCTGATCTAGAGAGGCGAACTGTAGGCAGAAGATAAGCAGGTTTTAGACGATCAATGGAGACCCAGTCTTCTTTGCCCCGAATGTTTAGGAGGAATGCTTTCGGACTGCGTCGGATCACAAGGAAAGGGCCCGTGTAAGGGGGCGTTAGTGGTGGCTTGCTGGTGTCGTTGCGCAGGAAGACGTGCGTTGCAGAGTGCAAGTCCGTTGGTATGTGATGCTTCGCTGCGGGCTTGTAAGTCTGGCGGCACGGAGTAAATTTTCCCACGACGTGACGTATGCGCTGGAGATTGTCGGAGGAGGTTGTAGAAGGAAAAAATTCGGCAGGGACGACCAACGGGTCGCCATACGCCATTTCGGCTGCCGAGACGTCGAGGGCGTCTTTAGGAGTGGTCCTTAGTCCAAGGAGGACCCAGGGAAGCTGAGTAAACCAGTTGCAATCCTTGCAGCGGGACATCAAAGCTGCTTTGATGGTGCGATAAAAACATTCAACCATTCCATTGGCAGCGGGGTTGTAGGCCATTGTCTGATGTAGGGTGATGCCCAGGAGATTCGCTAATGACGTCCATAATTGAGAGGTGAAAGTTGTTCCCCTGTCAGAAGTAATATGCTCAGGGATACCGAATCTTGAAATCCATCCAGAGAGTAAGGCAGATGTACATGAGGCGGACGTTGCAGTTTCCATGGGAATGGCTTCAGGCCAACGAGTGGAGCGGTCGATGACGGTAAACAGGTAACGATGTCCTTGTGATGTGGGTAGGGGGCCTACAACGTCGACGTGAATGTGTGCGAAACGACGCTGAGGTTGAGGAAAGGTGCCCACTCCTGAATCCGTGTGTCGATGTACTTTGGAAGTTTGGCAAGAAGTACACGCACGGACCCAATCCTTAGCATCCTTAGAAATGCCGTGCCAAATGAACTTTTCCTTCAGCAGCTGTGTAGTAGAACGGCACGAGGGATGTGAAAGGCCGTGGATGAAATCAAACACCTGTCGGCGCATGGGAGCAGGAATCCAAGGTCGCGGTCTACCAGTACTGACGTCACAGAGGAGGGTGGTGTTGGAGTCTTCGAGGGGAAAATCCTCCCAACGGAGGGACGTGCAGGATGTCCTACAAGCTTGATACTCTGGATCCTGTCGTTGGGCTTCAGCCAGGGCGTTGTAATCTAATCCCAGTTGAACGGCAGCCAACGTGTTTCTTGACAGGGCATCGGCAACGGGATTCATTTTCCTAGGGACGTATTGGAGGGTGCAATTGTATTCAGCCACGGCGGAGAGATGTCGGCGTTGACGGGCGGACCAGGCGTCAGACTGTCGAGTGAAGGCGTGCACCAGAGGCATGTGGTCTGTACGAATGACGAAGGGCGTACCTTCTAAGAAATGGCGAAAGTGACGGACAGCCAAGTGCACCGCCAGCAATTCTCGATCGAAGGTAGAATAACCCGATTCTGCCTTGGACAGTTTTCTGCTGAAGAAGGCCAATGGGCGGGGCGAGCCTTTGACCACCTGCTCGAGTACTGCACCAATAGCGACGTCGCTGGCATCGGTGGAGAGAAGGAGAGGGGCGTGTGGGATAGGAAAAGTGAGAGCCGCAGCAGTTGATAGGGCCTTCTTTGCATTGCAGAAGGCTGCTTCTTGAAGGGGAACCCACTTCAGGTTCTTTGGCTCGCTCTTGAGGGAGGCGTAGAGGGGAGCAAGAGTGGCAGCAATGGCTGGCAGAAAACGGTGATAATAGTTGATCATGCCCAAGAATTCCTGCAGAGCTTTGACGGTCGAGGGCGTGGGGAAATTCTGAATGGCTGCTACCTTCTCAGGGAGGGGATGGACTCCTTCAGGAGTGATACGGTGCCCTAAGAACGACACTTTGTTGGCGCCAAAGGTACACTTGTCGTACCGGACTACAAGGCCGTTTTGTTGCAGGCGGTCGAGCACGATGCGCAGGTGACGGAGGTGTTCCTCTTTTGAGGAGGAGAACACAAGTATGTCGTCCACATAACATACACAGAAAGGGAGGTCCCCTAGGATGCCATCCATGAGACGTTGAAACGTTGCCCCAGCATTACGAAGGCCAAAACAGGAGTAATTGAAGGTGTATGTGCCAAACGGAGTGGTGATGGCGGTCTTGGGGATGTCTTCTGGGTTCATAGGCACCTGATAATACCCCTTCAGGAGGTCGAGCATAGAGAAAACCTTCGCTTTGTGCAGGTAGGAGGTTACATCGGCAATGTTTGGGAGGGGGTAGTGATCCGGTTCTGTTTGCATGTTCAGGCGCCTGTAATCCCCACACGGACGGAGGGAGCCGTCTTTCTTCAGAACGATGTGTAAGGGTGACGACCATGGGCTGGAGGCCTTTTGGCAAAGGCCCATTTTCTCCATTTCGGCGAACGTCTGTTTGGCGGCTGCCAATCGTTCCGGTGCCAGACGTCTGAATTTTGCGAAGACTGGGGGTCCCGTCGTCTTGATATGGTGATAAACACCGTGCTTGGCAGGAACCGTGGGCGTTTGGCGAAGTTCTGGACGGAAAACTTCCGGGTACAACATGAGGAGGAGGGCGTAGGCATCCGTGGGTGCGCTGATGTGGAGAGCGAGGTTAGAGGGGGCGGGTTGAAGAGGTGTCGACAAGTACGAGTCTGCGTTGACCAATCGTCGGTGGGCGACATCGACCAGAATGTGGAAATGAGAGAGGAAATCCGCACCGAGGATTGGCATTGTGACGTCAGCAACGAGAAACTTCAAATTGAATTTACCGTTTCCGAACGATAATGTGAGGTTCTCGTAACCGTAGGTGGGTATCGCAGATCCGTTGGCAGCTACCAAGCGGACGTCGGCAGATGTAGACAGACTACGTCGTGCCTTGAAGAGTTTCCTTGGCAAAAGAGAACGACAAGCACCCGTGTCTACCAAAAATCGCACGCCCGTTCCTGCATCCTGTAAAAAGAAAAGATTAGAAACATGGGAGGCCACCGCCACAAGCGATGGCCTACTTACACGTTTTTTGGCCACTAACAATCTTTGGCACATTTCTTCGCGGTTGCCCCGAATCTGAAGTGGTAGTAGCAAAACTGCGGCGGATGGGAGGTAGTAAGTGGCTGTAGAAGTCGTTCGTTGGGGCGCGAGCGATTGGTGGGTGGTGGGCGGCTTTGTCGCCGCTTCGGCACGTCACGGGGTAGGCGTGTATGTCCTACGGCATTCATGTCAGCTTCGGTTGACGTTGAATAGGTATCCTCGTCGTCATGGGTGGAGGCGTTGATGGAGGTCTTGAAGTGGCTGTCCATAAGGGCGTCGGCTTTGGTCATCAAGTCCTTTATGGGTAAACTATCGACATCGGGTATGGCAGCGCGCACAGGTTCAGGTAAACGGCGTATCCAAAGGGCACGGAGTAGGTTCACCTCACGAGGAGAGCCGTCTGCGGCAGGTTGAAGGCGAGCGATACTGGTCATTTCCCTGAGGGCAAGCGAAGCCCTTTGGTCCCCCAACGGTTGTTGCGAGAGCTGAAAAAGCTTTGCTATACGGGAGGCTGGCGACGGCGAGTACTGCTGCAGAAGGTATGATTTGAGGACGTCATACGCTATTGGGGTGTCTCCTTGTTCACAAAGCCAGTCGGATATTTCTGGGAAGGTGTCCTCGGGTATCGCCGCGAGAGCATAATCCGCTTTGGTGGTTGAGCGAGTCACGCCCCTGATACGAAAGTGGACTTCAGCGCGTTGAAACCAAGCAAACGCTTCTCCGCTAGCGAACGGTGAAAGTTTCAATGGAGCGGCCGCAGTGCCAACTGCTGGGGTAGAGTCCGCCTCCGTCATAGTACCAACGATGGAGGGGCGAGGGAGGTGGGGGTGGAAAGCAGTGGGAGCGAGTCGACTTCCGGGGTCACCAATGTGACGGGCCGAGAGAGGAGTTGTGAACTCAAAGGCAGATTGGAAACGACTGAGTTATTTATTAAGGAACACTCTTCTTTATATACAAAACCTCAAGGCAACAGGACATGATCTGTTCGAGAGACAGACAATGTTACAGAGCAAAACGGAGACATGATCATTCAGGTTCTTTTTAGTGCGAGGGAAGAGCGCAGATACAAGCATAATATATACAAAATAATTATGTACAATTGTGTGACACACGGTTGGTACAATGTCATATATATAGAGGAAAACTGCATATACGTTTCTCCATTGAATATTTGGTGTCGATACGTGTTTCGAGTCACTTTTTTTCCTTCTTCCCCCTCCCTCCCCGGCTCTTCATCAGGGCTACGATAGTTGAGCGATTACACTTTGATATAAACACATGTACTTACAAACAATGTGTGTGTAAATATATATGTATATATAATATATCTATATATGAATATATATATATATATATATATATATATATATATATATATATATATATATAATGTATGTATATATATGTATATATATAAATATATATATGTATGTATGTATGTATATATATATGTATGTTTATATATATATATGTATATATAAATATATGAATATGTATATATATATATGTATATATAAATATATAAACATGTATATATTTATATATATATGTATGTATATACATATATATTTATATATACATAAATATATATATATATATATATATATATATATATATATATATATATATATATATATATATATATATATATGCATATATATATATATATATATATTTATATATATGTATACATATAAACATATATATATATATGT
>NC_090726.1:193537251-193547251 GCF_036898095.1 Palaemon carinicauda
GAGTTGTTTACACTTAAAAATTGGCCGTAAAACGGTAAAAATCCTGGAATAAATGTTGCCAGGTATTTACTGTTTTAAAAACCGATATATTGACGTAAAGGAGTGATATTAGGGTCACCAACCCTTAAAAGATAATAACAAAGTATTGGTAAAAATTACGGTCGTCTGTATTTTACTGAAATACGGCTGAGAACAGTATATTTGACGGAGAATTTCCGATTAAATTGCGGTTCTTTTAACAGTGTAGATACTATAATCAATTCTTTTTAGTGAGGCAGATTTACACAGATTCGCAGGGGTGCCCTTTTCGATCGGAAAAGTCTCCTGATCGCTGATTGGTTAGACAAGATAATTCTAACCAATCAGATAGCAGGAAACTTTTCCTAGCTTGAAGGACTCCGTTGCGAGTCAGAGCAAATGCGCCTCATTAAAAAAAAAATTGAGTATAGTAGGAAAAGTTGAGGCCAAGCAATACTTTACATTGAAGTCGTGACAGTGAGGAAGAAATAAAAGAAATAGAAGAAGAGGTTCTGACCCCAGGCTCAATAAAAACCTGTTTGACCTTCTGGAAAATGATGTCCCACGAAGCGTCTATGGAAGATGACGTAGGATGCGTTGGAGTTGATTATTTTATATTCTTATTGTACATGTTACGGAGATACATTAGTCAGGCGTGGAATCATATATATTTGAGACTTGGGAGGTCAAGGCTGAAGGTAAATTTATATTAGGCTGGAGCATATTGTGAACATTATTATTATTATTATTATTATTATTATTATTATTATTATTACTATTATTATTATTACTTGCAAAGCTACAACCCTAGTTATAAAGCTGGATGCTATACGCCTAGGGGCTCTAACAGGGAAAAATAGCCCAGTGAGGAAAGGAAACAAGGAAAAATTTAATATTTTAAAACCAGTGACATCGTTAATATAAATATTTCCTATATAAACTATGAAAACTAACAAAACAAGAGGAAGAGAATTAAGATAGAATAGCGTGCCGGAGTGTACCCTCAAGCAAGAGAAATCTAATCCAAGACAGTGGAAGAGTACATTGATTTACATTTTGTATCAGGTTAAGGTGAAAAGAGTAGGTTGATTCTTGATCTTTATGTTCTTTCTATTCTTTCTTATTGAAGATGGTCAGTCGGTAGCGTAGGTGATTTCGATATTAACAAAATCTTATAACTAACAATTTTGTGGGCTTATTTTGAAGAGAGAGAGAGAGAGAGAGAGAGGAGAGAGAGAGAGAGAGAGAGAGAGAGAGAGAGAGAGAGAGAGAGAGAGAGAATCTGTCGTACATGATGAATATTGCATTTTTTTCGTGAGAGAGAGAGAGAGAGAGAGAGAGAGAGAGAGAGAGAGAGAGAGAGAGAGAGAGAGAGAGAGAGAGAGAAATCTGGCGTACATAATGAATATTGCATAATTTTCTTCTTGAGAGAGAGAGAGAGAGAGAGAGAGAGAGAGAGAGAGAGAGAGAGAGAGAGAGAGAGAGAGAGAGAGATTAGCCGCTATAGATAACATTATCAATGATATATGTCACATAATAGCAGATATGTTTATGGTTAATATAATTTAATCATTTTATGGACTGAATTTAACTTATATATTTTGAATTATCTTATCTTGTTATTTATCTTATTTTGTATTGTTGTTATATCTTTTAGTTTCTTCTTTACTGCTTTACCAACTAAGGTCACAGCTTCTCTCATGTAATGCTACTATTAATGAAAATTATAATCATAATGATAATAATTATGATAATAATAATATCAAAGATTCTCTTGCCTGAGAATACACTCGGGCACACTTTTCTATCTAATTTCTCTTCCTCTTGTTTTGTTAAAGTTTTTTCGTTTACAGAGGAAATATTTATTTTAATGTTACTGTTCTTAAAATATTTTATTTTTTCCTTGTTTCCTTTCCTCACTGGTCTATTTCCCCTGTTGGGGCCCCTGGGCTTACAGCATCCTGCTTTTCCAACCAGGGTTGTAGCTTAGCAAGTAATAATAATAATAATAATAATAATAATAATAATAATTGGCGAAGAACTATTCCAAAATGACCTTGAGTTAATGACAGGAACCTCTAACCGCAGGTCACAATTACTGACCCTGGGTAATGAGACCACCTTACCCAGGTCCCACAAAGGCATGAGCCACAGACTCTGAAGACGAAAGTGAAGATGGGTCCTATAGTGAATATTCATGACTAACATTCGTTATTTTAATCAATGTAAATGTCAATCACAATAGCATTTACTCTCGGTGTTCGATGTGGTAACGTCCCTGATGGGTTAAAGCCAGACTGGGGTTCGAGTCCCGCTCAAATTCGTTGGTTTCTTTGGTCGCTGCAACCTCACCATCCTTGCGAGCAAAGGATGGTGGGTTTGGGGGAGCTTATAGGTCTATCTGCTGAGTCATCAGCAGCCATTGCCTGGCCCTCCTTGCTCCTAGCTTTGGTGGAGAGGAGGCTTAGGCGCTGATCATATGTATGTATGGTCAGTCTCCAGGACATTGTCCTGCTTGATAGGACAATGTCATTGTACCTTTCCTCTGCCATTCATGAATGGCCTTTAAACCTTTAAACCTTTAGATTATACCGTCGGGCTCACTGTTCTATCTTATTTCTCTTCCTCTGGTTATTTTGAAGTTTTTATAATTTATATATGAAAGATTTACTCTAATGCTGTTATTATTCTTAAACTTCTCATGTATATTTCTTTATTTCCTTTCCTCACTGAGCAATTTATAATGTCTCTCTTGATAGCTCGATTGGTAAGGAGTCCTTGCTTCGTTGTTTCTCCTATGAGGCATAGGTTCGAATCCTTGCCCAGCCAGAAGCATTTATCATAAACGAATTTCCAGTGGACATACATTCCCAAATGTGGTATTCTATATTAAATGGCATTGTGGTTGATATTTAAATGGCTCCTACAGATATAAATCTTATGGAGAGACAAACTGAGATAGAATAACATCGAGGCATGTAAGAATTGACAAAGAAGGAGAGATAATGAGGTGGCTTGATTCACGTCCGCTCTCATACCCCGGGTAAACATTTCCCGTTCAAGGTCAGGCTTTGTAGGTAGGTTTTGGTCTTCCAAGGCTAAATATCCTCGTCGGCTTAAAATCCTCCGTAGGACCCTCTGTGCTTAGATACGTTTCAAGGGGGCGAGTACCTCGCTCGGAATGTTCACCTTCCAGAATTAGGAAATGTTTTTATGTTGAACTGGCTTACATAAGTTCTTTTATAGTTTATGTATCAAATATCTGTTTTAATGTTGTTAATGTTTTTAATATATTTTATTCTAATTTTTCATTACTTATATCGTTTATTTATTTCCTTGTTTCCTTTCCTCACTGGGCTATTTTTCCCTGGAGGAGCCCTTGGGCTTATAGCATGTTGCTTTTCCAAATAGGGTTGTAGCTTAGCAATTAATAACAACAACAACAACAATAATAATAATAATAATAATAATAATAATAATAATAATAATAATAATAATAATAATAATCACGAAACGAAAAGTGCCTTTATTGCACGATGTTTTAAGTCTTGTTATTTATAATAACGTTATGAGTGGTTTTACTCGTAAACAATGCCCTTGTGGCATCCATCATCTTGTGACACCACTTTTCTAATTTCCTTTTCTTATTCTTGACTTGTAGAGTTTTGAAAGAAAAGATAGATGTTATTCTGATTTTTCAGTTATTAAGTGTTTTACTAACAGGTGTCTCAGCCAATAACTTGAGGCTATTATTATTATTATTATTATTATTATTATTATTATTATTATTATTATTATTATTATTACTTGCTAAGCTACAGCCCTAGTTGGAAAAGCAGGATGGTATAAGCCCAGGGGCCCCAACAAAGAAAATCGCCCAGTGATGAAAGGAAAAATAGGAAAAATAAAATATTTCAAGAACAGTAACAACATTAGAAGAAATATTTCCTTTATAAACTATAAAAACTTCAACAAAACAAAAGGAAGAGAAATCAGACAGAACAGCGTGCCCAAGTGTCCCCTCAAGCAAGAGAACTCTAACCCAAGGTAGTGAAAGACCATGGTACAAATGCTATGGCAATCTTACAAAGTAACTGCAATAATCTATTATACAGTCTATCTCTTATGTTCCTGATATTTTAATGAATATATGTTCCTGCCTAGCTTGTATTACCAGGATTTTTTTTTAAATAAAGGTAAATTAAAAAAAAAATCATGAAAATATGTATACTATACTCAATTTTTTTTAATGAGGCGCCTTTGCACTGACTCGGAGCGGTGCCCTTTTAGCTCGGAAAAGTTTCCTGCTATCTGATTAGTTATAATTATCTTGCCCAGCCAATCAGCGATCAGGAAACTTTTCCGAGCTAAACGGGCACCCCAGCGAGTCGTTGCAAATCTGCCTCGCTAAAAACAATTGACTATAGGTCCTATTTGCTTCTCAAATTATGTTTGTGCGTGTGTGTGTATAAGAGAGATTCATTTAGAAGTATATAACATATTTTGAACACCGGATGTATATTTTTGGAACTGGCCTTTTCCTGACACATTCTTTGTTGAAGCTTCTTTGTTCTACTGAGGATTCGTCACAGAAATATCCTTTGATGAATCCTTATCAGTATTACAATGAAAACGATGTAGAACTTCTATCCCGGGTAGGATTTCTAAACGTTTTATTATTATTATTATTATTATTATTATTATTATTATTATTATTATTATTATTATTATTATTATTATTGTTGTTGTTATTATTAGCAAAGCTACAACCATAGTTGGAAAAGCAAGAGGCAATAAGCCCAAGGGTTCCAACAGGGAAAAATAGCCCAGTGAGGAAAGGAAACAAGGAAATTAAAAACTACATGCTTATAACATCCTGCTTCTCCAACTAGGGTTGTATTTTAGGTAATAATAATAATAATGATAATAATTATAATAATAATGATGATAATAATAATAATAATAATAATAATAATAATAATAATAATAATAATAATAATAATAATAATAATAATAATTTCGTGTTCTGTTCTTCCAGCCCACTATAAACACTGTCGCGTAGAATTCTTCCATCAAAGGATCACAAACTTAATTTCAATACATAACTTTGTTTCCACATTGACTAGTGTTCAGGATAGAACTTAAAGTATCAGTAAAACAACATTATTTTGTGTTTACTTTGTTTATACAGAAAAACACCATTTTTTTTGTATTTATGATTACATCAATATTTTTTCCCTTAGATAACAATGAAATGGCCTTATAAGATATAGTATATGGTATAATATGAAATCCAGGTCAATGATATGACGATTATTGCAATCCTGATCTCAGGGTCGCTTCAATAATCACTAGATTCCTAAATTGATTATCATTTTATGCCAGCCTTCGCTGTGTACGAGCACCTTCTATATATTGCTCAATATTGTTCGAGATATTCAATTTCTTTGAGTTTGTAAACAATAGACTTTTTGGTCATCTGGAAAAAGAAATAAATCAAAGAAGATTTGCAATTGTCGACCTAACTACTCCATGACTCCTCGCTGCTGGGAGGAAGGGCGATGCTGGCTGGTACAACACACAAACATACGCCACCGGGGTCTAGCGATGTCAGGCAGGGCAGTCGGTTGGGACTACGGTCCACCCCAAAGCCAAAGCAAAGTCCTTTTTTTTTTTTTTTTTTTTTTTTTACTAATGTGGTATATACTGTAGATCTACAGTTTCGTTACAATGTCTTACTACAAATTTCAGGTAGTGCAATGTAAAAGACTTCATGAATTACTAACTTATATAACAACTCATTGTTTTGAGTAGCTATTCCAAACCATTTTCGTCTCTTCGATGACAAAGTGTTGTCGTCACTCCTGTCTGTGAATCACAGCCCCGTAGAGGCTGTTGACACTCTCGTGGTCCTCTTGTTCCCTGTCAAAGTTGCCGAAATTCTCAGCCAGATCGACTTCTTCGTTGATAGCATCCTCTTCTTGTTTTTTTTTTTTTTTGGGGGGGGGGAATGGAATGGGATGATTAACTGATTCATTTGTTACTTTTCGAATTGTTTCTCAGTTAAAATTTTTTGCAGCAATTATTACTTGAATTTGGAATTCTTGGTAAGAATTTTGTTCTTTAGTTTGCTTATCAACTTTCGTTAATTATTACAAATGAAATAATTGAAAATGAATCAACCATTTACCTTTGGGTTTAAACTCTTTCCCCCGGATGATGAATACAGCCATCCCTACAACTGCCAAGATCAACAACCCACAAGCGGTTATTAATACTATTGTTGTTAAATTCATAGTCGAAGTTGTTGTCTTCTCTGTACCATTGAGAATTGAGCCGGAGAAGTCTGCAATTAAGTATCGCTTGCTTAATTTAGCCCAAAGAGTAGGGAGGTAGTTAAGCTAGGTGCTAGTAAGATGCTATCTTTGAGAAACTAACATGGCTAGTAAAATATCCCTTTAGGTATTTTTTACAGCTTAAAATATAATTTTGTAAAATTTACTAGTAACTCGTTAGTATTTTTTCTCTTTAATATTTTGGCAATAAAGTTCTCTTATTGCTAGAATATCCTGTAAGCATATAGACATGTAGTCGCTGTAGAGATTCTTGGCGAAATAAGCCCCACCCCTTGATGACGTCACAGCCAATCATATTATCCCCCGGACTAACAGCGATTATGAGTTAGTATAGGTTGAGATTTGTGAGGGGATGCATTGTGACCGCTGCTAACGTGGGAGACAACGTGATTGGCTATGACGTCATCGGGGGGTGGGGCTTATTTCGCCAGCAATCTTTGTGGTGAAAGCATAATAGGATACAAACTTACTGCAGCTGTGGTTGTAGTTACACTGCGTCCAGTAGATCTGTCCATGGCTCTTGATACTTATATTTCGGGGTCCCTTGAGATCTCCAGTCATATTGTACACGGTGTTTGGAAAGATCAACACTCTCTTTATCTAAAAATTCCACCACCAAGATTGCATTATATTATCTCACGGTAATTACTATAGTCAATTTTTTTCAGCGAGGCAGATTTGCACCGACTCGCAGCGGTGCCCTTTTAGCTCGGAAAAGTTTCCTGATCGCTGATTGGTTGGACAAGATAATTCTAACCAATCAGAGGGCAGGAAACTTTTCCGAGCTAAAATGGCACCGCTGCAGGTCAGTGCAAATGCGCCTCATTATGAAAAATTGAGTATAATTACCGCATGTATTCAGTATATGCCAAGAAAGAGGTTGTTCATTGGTTTAGGTATGGAATAGATTAAATTGTGAAATTACACATATGTTTAACTAGTCTATTTATAAAGGAAAAGTGGGAAATTTTTTATTAATGCTAAATAGAAAAATTATATATATATATTTTTTTTAAAGATACATGACAATGTTCACCTAGATATAGAAATGGTTAACATTCGTAAATAACCACTTGAAAGGTTTTGAAAAAAAAAATAGTAATACTGTTGTAGATATATATATATATATATATATATATATATATATATATATATATATATATATATATATATATATATATATATATATATGATAAATTTTGCACATTTAAACGTGATTTTCTTAGTTTGAATAAGCCATATATTTTAATACAGTAATTTCTGGATTATCTAAACGAATTCGGGATCAGAGACTCAAGGCGAAATCACTCAAAGACAATAGCATATGACCAGCCGGGTTTCGAACCCTGATGGTCCAGGAGGCTTGTGTGACAGTGACCGTACCGTTTCGCCACTGTCATACAAGTATCCTGGACCAGGGTTCGAAATCCGGCCGATCAGATGCTTTTGTCGTGTAGTGATTTCGCCTTGAGACTCTGATCCCGAAGTAGTTAAGAGAATCTAGACATTAATGTATTAAATTATATGGCTTATTTGAAATATGAAAACTACGTTTAAATGTGCAAAATATATCATATATATATATATATATATATATATATATATATATATATATATATATATATATATATATATGGATAAATATCAACACAACATCGTGTTCAAATAGAAATAAATTTCTACCTCATACTTGGGATCGAACGCTAGCCCCTTCTAATGAAAGGCCAGGTCGAAACCAACCATGCCACGAGAGCCCATAAAAGGAAATCTGAACCTGACACTAATCTAGCTGTCCGAGGATTTACCTGGTGAGACATCAGTCTCTTTACCAGCGAGTTTTACCAGATTTCCCCGGGCCACCACGTGACACAATTGGTAGTAATTCATTCAAATTACCCCTAATGAGTCAATATGGATAAATATCAACACAACATCGTGTTCAAATAGAAATAAATTTCTACCTCATACTTGGGATCGAACGCTAGCCCCTTCTAATGAAAGGCCAGGTCGAAACCAACCATGCCACGAGAGCCCATAAAAGGAAATCTGAACCTGACACTAATCTAGCTGTCCGAGGATTTACCTGGTGAGACATCAGTCTCTTTACCAGCGAGTTTTACCAGATTTCCCCGGGCCACCACGTGACACAATTGGTAGTAATTCATTCAAATTACCCCTAATGAGTCAATATGGATAAATATCAACACAACATCGTGTTCAAATAGAAATAAATTTCTACCTCATACTTGGGATCGAACGCTAGCCCCTTCTAATGAAAGGCCAGGTCGAAACCAACCATGCCACGAGAGCCCATAAAAGGAAATCTGAACCTGACACTAATCTAGCTGTCCGAGGATTTACCTGGTGAGACATCAGTCTCTTTACCAGCGAGTTTTACCAGATTTCCCCGGGCCACCACGTGACACAATTGGTAGTAATTCATTCAAATTACCCCTAATGAGTCAATATGGATAAATATCAACACAACATCGTGTTCAAATATTGACTCATTAGGGGTAATTTGAATGAATTAGCCACGAGAGCCCATAAAAGGAAATCTGAACCTGACACTAATCTAGCTGTCCGAGGATTTACCTGGTGAGACATCAGTCTCTTTACCAGCGAGTTTTACCAGATTTCCCCGGGCCACCACGTGACACAATTGGTAGTAATTCATTCAAATTACCCCTAATGAGTCAATATGGATAAATATCAACACAACATCGTGTTCAAATAGAAATAAATTTCTACCTCATACTTGGGATCGAACGCTAGCCCCTTCTAATGAAAGGCCAGGTCGAAACCAACCATGCCACGAGAGCCCATAAAAGGATATCTGAACCTGACACTAATCTAGCTGTCCGAGGATTTACCTGGTGAGACATCAGTCTCTTTACCAGCGAGTTTTACCAGATTTCCCCGGGCCTCCACGTGACACAATTGGTAGTAATTCATTCAAATTACCCCTAATGAGTCAATATTTGAACACGATGTTGTGTTGATATTTATCCATATTGACTCATTAGGGGTAATTTGAATGAATTACTACCAATTGTGTCACGTGGTGGCCCGGGGAAATCTGGTAAAACTCGCTGGTAAAGAGACTGATGTCTCACCAGGTAAATCCTCGGACAGCTAGATTAGTGTCAGGTTCAGATTTCCTTTTATGGGCTCTCGTGGCATGGTTGGTTTCGACCTGGCCTTTCATTAGAAGGGGCTAGCGTTCGATCCCAAGTATGAGGTAGAAATTTATTTCTATTTGAACACGATGTTGTGTTGATATTTATCCATATTGACTCATTAGGGGTAATTTGAATGAATTACTACCAATTGTGTCACGTGGTGGCCCGGGGAAATCTGGTAAAACTCGCTGGTAAAGAGACTGATGTCTCACCAGGTAAATCCTCGGACAGCTAGATTAGTGTCAGGTTCAGATTTCCTTTTATGGGCTCTCGTGGCATGGTTGGTTTCGACCTGGCCTTTCATTAGAAGGGGCTAGCGTTCGATCCCAAGTATGAGGTAGAAATTTATTTCTATTTGAACACGATGTTGTGTTGATATTTATCCATATTGACTCATTAGGGGTAATTTGAATGAATTACTACCAATTGTGTCACGTGGTGGCC
>NC_090726.1:193549751-193724751 GCF_036898095.1 Palaemon carinicauda
CGCTATAAGAAAAGCAAGCCAGTCCCCAAAAAGAAATAAAAAAGTAAAGAATAAACTGTGAAAACTAAATAACAAGGAAAAAACATTAGATGGAAATAGGATAATGAGATAAATAACAAACAAATCATGAATTGAGACTTACAGTATGTCACTGAACTTTGCCCCCCCCCAAAAAAAAAAAAAAATTATATATATATATATATATATATATATATATATATATATATATATATATATATATATATATATATATATATATATATATATATATATATATATATATATATATATATATATATATATATATATAACATTACAGCAAATTTGAATTCCTGAATCTACCGGTGAATATAAAGACAATTCCAAAGTTTGGTTGCAGCAGGAATGAAATTTCAAGAATGCTGTGTGAAATTGAATCTCATATATGAAAAGGCAAGGTTGTTAGCTGTGACTACAGTCGCCGCAGGGATTCCTGGCGAAATAGGCCTTACCCCCTGATGACGTCATAGCCAATCATGTTGTCTGCCGCGTTATCAGTTGAAATTTGTAAGGGGATGCATTGTGACATGGGAGGCAACATGATTGGCTATGACGTCATCAGGGGGTGTGGCTTATTTCGCTCAGAATCTTTGCAGCGACTGTTCTTGGTGAATGGTAAACAGACTGACATCCTAATCGGAGATAAGAAATAAAACGGACCTCAAGTTATGTCCAAGAATTTAAGAACAGAGTCAATAACATGACATAAAAGAATAAAAACACTTCACTGGGATGAAGAAGTCTCCAAAAATCTTTTGGCACTTTCTCAGTATACAAATGTTTTGGGCAATGGAGGAAATAATAGACTAGATATGATTCTCCAATATGTTTTTGTAAACAAGAATCTCACTCCAAGCATTAAAAGAATTATATTTAATCAAATTATGCTGTTAATATAATGGGTTGTTGTGGCCAATTGATAACTTCTCGGCCTAGTGATCGCCAGACTGGGGCTCGAGTCCCGCTCAATGAACTCGTTAGCTCCTTTAGTGTCTGCAACCTCACCAGCCTTGTGAGCCAAAGATGAGGTTTTAGGGGAGCCTACAGGTCTACTTGCTGAGTCACTAGCAGCCATTGCCTGGCCCTCCCTGGTCCTACCTTGGGTGGAGGGGGCTTGGGCGCTGATCATATGTATATATGGTCAGTCTCTATGGCATTTCATGCCAGCTGGGGTAATGTCACTGTTCCTTGCCTCTGCCATTCATGAGGGACCTTTAAACCTTAAACCGTGGTAGGGGCCCTCTGAAACTCACCAAGAATCGAACCTCGAGTTTTATTGGGGTTCAGTTTCATCCCTCATAATTAGCTCGTGTAATAGTTTTGGCTGAATATCTGTTTTGAATTCAGTAACCCAAGGTTCACTCAAAGGAGATGGAAGCAGTGAAAAGAGAATAGCATCATCTGTTTAAACAAAGGGCTTGTTTTTAAGACCAAATCAGATATTGTGTTGAGATACTACCACTAGAGAGTTATGGGGTCCTTTGACTGGCCTGACTGTACGACATTGGACCCTTCTCTCTGGTTACAGTTCATTTTCTCTTTGCCTACACACACACACACCGAATAGTCTGGCCTATTCTTTACACATTCTCCTCTGTCCTCATACACCTGGCAAGACTGAGATTACCAAACAATTCTTCTTCACCTAAGGGATTACTGCACTGTTATTGTTCAGTAGCTCTTGGTTAGGGTAGAAGAGACTTTAGCTATGATAAGAAGCTCTTCTAGGAGAAGGACACTCCAAAATCAAATCATTGTTCCCTAGTCTAGGGTAGTGCCATAGCCTCTATCCCATGGTGTTCCACTGTCTTGGGTTAGAAGTCTATTGCTTGAGGTTACACTCGGGCACACTATTCTATCGTATTTCAATTTAATAATAATAATAATAGTAATAGTAATAATAATAATAATAATAATAATAATAATAATAATAATAATAATAATAATACTGTAAATCATTAAAGTTGCTGAGCCAAGAACACGAAGGATGTATTTGTGTAATGTGCATTACAACTTGTGAGTTGATTAATTAATGTATTTTACGAGAAATAAATTAGAAATGCTATTTGAATCTAAACCTTCATATGCATCAAAGTCAAATAAAAGATTACCAATTTGACAGTCCGGAAAAGCCTACATAGTCAGTTTGCCATCTGTCTAAAGAACCTCTTACTACACTCAACAACAACAGTAAACACAGCCGTTTCAACTCCATTGCAGGACAAAGGCCTCATACATGCTTTTATTCATGGGGTCTGGCCAGTTTTCATCATCACACTGACCACTTTGCTAAAACCTGGCATCATGACTCTACTTTCTGAGCATATGAATAACATATGACTGATTTTATCCATTTTAGTCTTTATAAAATTTGGTTTGCCTAATGACTCCATAAACACGAAGGACCAATTATCATTATTATTATTATTATTATTATTATTATTATTATTATTATTATTATTATTATTACATGCTAAGCTATAACCCTAGTTGAAAAAGCAAGATGCTATAAGCCCAAGGGATCCAACAGGGAAAATCGCAAAGAGAGAATGGAAATAAGGAAACTACAAAAAAGTAATTAACAATTAATATGAAATATTTTAAGAACAGTAACAACATTAAAATAAATATTTCATATATAAAGTATAAAAACTTGAAAATAAAATACAACAGGATGAGAAATAAGAATAGAATAGTGTGCCCGAGTGTACCCTCAAGCAAGAGAACTCCAACCCAAGACAGTGGAAGACCATGGTACAGAGGCTATGGCACTACCTAAGACCAGAGAACAATGGTTTGATTTCGGAGTGTCCTTCTCTTAGAAAAGCTGCTTACCATAGCTAAAGGTAACCAAAATATTTATTGCCTTAAGAAAGTTGGGTTTATTAAAATATCTTGTTAAAGGGACCAAATAGATTCTATTCTCTTTTCCCAAAATAATTTCTCTAAGTTTTCTGAATTAGACACTATAGATCCCCATCAACAGTAAGTTTAGCTTAACCCTTCTCTCTCTCTCTCTCTCTCTCTCTCTCTCTCTCTCTCTCTCTCTCTCTCTCTCTCTCTCTCTACCAATTATTGAAAATGCAGAGAACTGAAATAACAGATATCAACCTGAAAAAGCTTGAAAAACTTCTGAGAACAAGGTATTCTTTCCCTATATTTTTATATTTAATATTCTTAATTTTATCTTTGTTAACCCCTTATTCTCTTAGTAAATCTAATAATTGGTTATAAGTTATTAGGTATTTTCAGAAGATTTCGCGTTCCTTCTAACGTACCTTCTAAGATAACTGAATACTTACGTGACGAGGCAGATGCAGGGACTGCAGTAAGAACGCACAAAAGCAGCAATATCATGGTCCAGTCTTAAGTTATTTCCACAGTTGAATCAAAATTCCAATTGTTGAAACACCGTACAAGGTTTCACGAAATGTTACTCTGTATTTTAGCTTCACTTTGTATCAGATTTTGTATCTGATTCAAGTAGCCTAAGAGTGCCAAGTCTCTAACGGCAGGTTTTCGACGAAAGGTTGCGTTCAGATAGAAATATCTGTCCTTTAATTTCTCTGGTAAAGAACACAACTTTTAAGCCTCGTCTCGATCGCCAACCTCTGATTACTAAGCTACTCTCCGTCTTTGTTGTGCTTTTGATAACCCTTTATATGTCTCTAAGAGGATTTCCTGACACGCCAGAAAAGGGGGAAATCGTATTCGTCTTTGTTAAGGATTCAATTAGCTCTCTTTATTTGATTGACTTAATTAAAGGGGTTTATATTTAGCGTATCCGCGTTTATCCTCTCGTATGCAGTTTTTCATACATTCTCCGATCCGTCAGATTAAAAAAAAACTCGATCATTCTCGATTATAAAGATATATTAACATATTATCATTAGATAATCGTAATATTATTTGTTATCATGTTTTCAATAATTGTAAGGAAAAGACAACCCGTTTGGCTGATGTTTTTGACAGTAAACAGAGTAATGAAAAACTTGAACTTCCTCATTCCTGTTTTCCTAAGGCTAAACTAACAAGTTTAGCTTTTCGATCTCGTGAAATTAAAGCTCTTTTGATGGACCTTGATGCTTATGGAGGTGTAAACCCAAATGGTATTTTTCCTTTGTTTTTTTTTTTATAAAGAGCAGATTTCTTAGCTTCAAAGTTATCTCTTATTTTGCGCAAGTTAGCAAGAGGAGGAGCTTTTAGTGTTTGTTGGGGAATTGGTAATGTTACTCCTCTATGTAAATGTGTTTATGGTAGCTCAAGTCCCACTGATTACCGCCCAATTTCCATACCTACCATATTATCTAAAGTTTTTGAACGTCTTCTGGCAAAACGTCTTCATAGGTTTGCTGAAGGTAATCATCTATTCCCTAGTTAGCAATTTGGTTTTCGTAAAGGCCTTGGAGCATGTAATGCCCTTCTTATAATCCTCAATGCTGTACAGAAAGCCCTTGATTGTGGTCAGGAAGTTCGTATGATCGGCCTTGATTTTAGTGCTGCCCTTGACCGTGTTAATCATGAGGCCCTTGTTTTCAAACTAAAACAGTTGGGAATGGCTGGGTCGTTTCTTAGGATTATTATCATTTTTTAAAGTAATAGATCTCAAAGAGTTGTTGTTGATGGGCACCATAGTGAGTATAGGAATGTGATATCTGGTGTTCCACAGGGTAGTGTTCTTAGCCAATTACTTTTCATACTATATACACATGCCATGTAGTTTGGCCTAGAAAACAAGCTTGTTGCATATGCAGATGATGCTACTCTCCTTGCATCAATTCCATCCCCTGAATGTAGATCTGGGGTTGTTGAATCCCTTAATAGAGAACTAGCTAAAATTAGTGCATGGTGCAAAAATATGGGGTATGAAGTTAAATCCTAACAAAACTCAAAGTATGAATGTAAGTAGGTCAACGACAGTGGCTCCTCAACATCCGGATCTCAGTATTGATAACGTTTCTTGAACTTTGTATGACTTTTAAAATTTTAGGTGTGATTCTCGACAGCAAATTTACTTTTGAGAAACACATTAGGTCTGTGTCTTCTTCCATTGCACAAAAAGTTGTCTTATTGAGAAAGTCTTTTAAGATTTTCGGTGATCAATCTATTCTGAAGAAGTGTTTTAATTCTTTCATTCTACCTTGTTTTGAGTATTGTTCTCCTGTTTGGTGTTCAGCTGCTGATTCTCATCTTAATTTGTTGGGGAGAAACTTACGGTCTATTAAATTTCTTATTCCTGATCTAGATATTAATCTTTAGCACGATCGTTCAATTAGTCCATTATGCATGTTGCATAAGATTTTTCATAACTCTTACCATCCGTTACATTCAGATCTTCCTGGACAATTCCATCCTGTTCGTAATACTTTGCAGGCAGTTAATTCTAATAGCCAGGCCTTCTCCATCACGAAGCTCAATTCTAGTATTCTAGAAGTTTTACTCCAGTTGTTACCAAGTTATGGAATGATCAATAGAACATCAAAAGTTCAAAGTTGCAGCAAATGTTTTTATGTTGAACAGGCTGACGTAAATCTTTTTATAGTTTATATATGACATATCTGTTTTGACGTTGTTACTGTTTTTAAGAATGATTTATTGTTAATTTTTTCTCAACATTTATTTATTTCCTTATTTCTTTCCCTCACTGGGCTATTTTTCCTATTGGAGCCCTTTGGCATATATCATCTTGCTTTTCCAACTAGGGTTGTAGCTTGGGTAATAATAATAATAATAATAATAATAATAACATTCCATGTTACTAACGAGGTTCTGCAACGTCTTTTCGGTCATAGCTGACCCCACTTTTTGGCTCTCTACTTTACCCCCATTCCCGCCTACATTATTTTTATATTACTGTTAAACCTTTTTAGCGTTTCAACTTCGTATATCAATATATTTATTTTAGTGTTACTATTCTTAGAATATTTTATTTTTTCTTGTTTCCTTTCCTCACTGTGCTATTTTCCCTGTTGGAGCCCCTGGGCTTATAGCATTGTGCTTTTCTAATTAGGGTTGTAGCTTAGCAATTGATAATAATAATAATAATAATAATAATAATAATAATGATAATAATAATATGAACACTGCAAATTTCCACCCGTTGAGATACTACCGGTAGAGAGTTATGGGGTCCTTTGACTGACCAGACAGTACTAAATTGGATCCTTCTCTCTGGTTACGGTTCACTTTGCCTACACATACTCCGAATAGTCTGGCATATTCTTTACAGATTCTCCTTTGTCCTCATACACCTGACAACACTGAGATACCAAACAATTCTTCTTCACCCAAGAGGTTAACTACTGTACTCTAATTGTTCAGTGGCCATTTTCCTTTTGGTGAGGGTTGAAGAGACTCTTTGGCTATGGTAAACAGCTCTTCTAGGAGAAGGACACCCCAAAATCAAACCATTGTTCTCTAGTCTTGGATAGTGCTATGGGCTATTTTTCCCTGGTGGAGGCCTTGGGCTTATAGCATCTTGCTTTTCCAACTAGGGTTGTAGCCTAGTAATTAACAACAACAATAATAATAATAATAATAATAATAATAATAATAATAATAATAATAATAATAATAATAATCACGAAACGAAAAGTGCCTTTATTGCATGATGTTTTAAGTCGTGTTATTGAGAATGATGTTATGAGTGGTTTTATTCGTAAACAATGCACTTGTGGCATCCATCATCTTGTGACACCACTTTTCTAATTTCCTTTTCTTATTCTTGACTTGTAGAGTTTTGAAAGAAAAGTTAGACGTTATTCTGCCTTTTCAGTTATTAAGTGTTTTACCAACAGCTGTTTAGGCCATTATTATTATTATTATTATTATTATTATTATTATTATTATTATTACTTGCTAAGCTACAACCCTAGTTGGAAAAGCAGGATGTTATAAGCCAAGGGGCCCCAGCAGGGAAAATCGCCCAGTGAGGAAAGGAAAAAAAGGGAAAATGAAATATTTCAAGAACAGTAACAACATTAGAATAAATATTTCCTTTATAAACTATAAAAACTTCAACAAAACAAAAGGAAGAGAAATCAGACAGAACAGCGTGCCCAAGTGTCCCCTCAAGCAAGAGAACTTGATTAAAGGGGTTTATATTTAGCGTATCCACGTTTACCCTTCTCTCGTCTGCAGCTTTTCTTACATTCTCCGATACGTCAGACGTAAAAAAACTCGATCATTTTCGATTATAAAGTTATATTAACATATAATCATTAGATAATCGTAATCTTATTTTTCCTTGACAGAGAGAGAGAGAGAGAGAGAGAGAGAGAGAGAGAGAGAGAGAGAGAGAGAGAGAGAGAGAGAGAGAGGAGAGAGATTAGCCGCTATAGATAACATTATCAATGATATATTTCATATAATAGCAGATATGTTTATGGTTAATATAATTTAATCATTTTATGGACTGAATTTAACTTATATATTTTTAATTATCTTATCTTGTTATTTATCTTATTTTGTATTGTTGTTATATCTTTTAGTTTCTTCTTTACTGCTTTACCAACTAAGGTCACAGCTTCTCTCATGTAATACTACTATTAATGAAAATTATAATCATAATGATAATAATTATGATAATAATAATGTCAAAGATTCTCTTGCCTGAGAGTACACTCAGGCACACTATTCTATCTAATTTCTCTTCCTCTTTTTTTTTTAAAGTTTTTAGTCTATATAGGAATGTTACAGTTCTTGATATATTTTATTTTTCCTTGTTTCCTTTCCTCACTGGGCTATTTTTCCTGTTGGGGCCCCTGGGCTTATAGCATCCTGCTTTTCCAACCAGAGTTGTAGCTTAGCAAGTAATAATAATAATAATAATAATAATAATAATAATAATAATAATAATTGGCGAAGAAAGATCCCAAAATGACCTTGGAGTTAATGACAGGTCCCTCTAACCGCAGGTCACAATTACTGACCCTGGGTAATGAGACCACCTTACCCAGGTCCCACAAATGCATGAGCCACAGACTCTGAAGACGAAAGTGAAGATGGGTCCTATAGTGAATATTCATCACTAACACTCGTTGTTTTAATCAATGTAAATGTCAACCACAATAGCATTTACTCTCGGTGTTCGATGTAGTAACGTCCCTGATGGGTTAAAGCCAGACTGGGGTTCGAGTCCCGCACAAATTCGTTGGTTTCTTTGGTCGCTGCAACCTCACCATCCTTGCGAGCAAAGGATGGTGGGTTTGGGGGAGCTTATAGGTCTATCTGCTGTGTCATCCTTCCTCTCCAGAGAGAACCGCCGTTTCACTTACTCTGGCCCCCAAAGCGAGTACAAACAGAAATATGACTTTTACTTCAAAACCTTCTAAGCGCTTTAACAATAGTATTGTGTCGGCTGGTCATGAAGGTGAGTGAATAATGATGAATAGGAATCTGTCGAGATTTTTATTGGTTTCTTCGCCTTGACAGAGGATATCGGCTTCTTCCCTGAAGCCTCATAATCTTCTGGTTCCCTTCAAAAGTCTAAACTGACTTTTGACACCGAACCTTTTTCCTCCTCACTAAGGAGAGAAAATCATGAGATGTAGGTTCCTGGTTTTCTGTGATGAAGCGAAGACAGTCGACTTCTGTACTCGCTGAGACAGGGATGGATCCGGTAGCGGTACGAATTTTAGTCGTAGTTCCAATGCCGGAGGGAACCACACGGTATTTGGCCACTTGTGGGCCACTATTGCCGCCTTCCCTTTGAAGGATCTCAGTTTGTCAAGGACCATCAAAAGGAGGTTGTGCGGAGGGAACAGATAAATACTGGACCATTTGTTCCAGTCTAAGGACATAGGGTCCACTGCTTCCGCTAGCGGATCCTCGTATGAGGACACATAACGATCTATTTTCTTGTTGTCTTTCGTCGCAAAAAGGCCTATCTGCAGCTCCGGGACTTGACTCGAGATTAAGGAGAACGATCCTGCGTCTAGGGACCATTCTGACTCTATTGGTGTAAACCTGGATAGAGCGTCCTCTATCGCATTGCGGAACCCTTGAATGTGAACTGCTGACAGGTGCCATTTCTTCCTTTCTGCCAAACGGAATATGGCCAACATCACTTGGTTGATTTGAAGTGACCTCGACCTTTGTCAATTCAGGCATCTCACTATCACCTCGCTGTCTAGAACCAGTCTTATGTGTGTCGGGTAGCAAGGAGATACTTTCTTTAGTGTCAGAAGTACTGCCATGGCTTCTAGAAAGTTGATGTGAAATGACTTGAAAAGATTGGACCAAGCTCCTTGGACTCTCTTCTGATGAGAGTGACCTACCCAGCCTTCCTTTGAAGCGTCTGTGTGGATAGTTACTGATGGGGGAGGAGGTTGAAGAAGTATTGATTTCTTCAATTGCTTGGCATTGGACCACGGCTTGAGAAGCATTCGCAGTCAAGTCGGAAGTGGTCTTATTAGATCTCTTCGCGCGTTTGATGCGTATTTTCACCAGACTCCTGTTGCATCCTTTAGCTGTGCTCTTAGCACTGGATCTGTTATCGAAGCAAACTGTAGAGAGCCCAGCACTCTCTCCTGTTCACGTCTTGATATCCGTTTGGATTTCAACAGTCTCTTGACAGATCCTGCTATCTTTCTCCTCTTCTTCCCAGGAATGGAAAGTCGATGTGACTCCAAATTCCAGTGGATTCCCAACCACTGAAATTTTTGAGCTGAAGAAAGCCGAGACTTTTTGATGTTGATCTTGAATCCCAGATGTTCCAGGAACTGGATCACTATCTTAGAAGCTTGCATGCATTCTGTCCTGGATGCTGCCCACACCAGCCAGTCGTCCAAGTAGGCTACTACTTGGACCCCCTTTAGGCGTAATTGATGGATGGCTGCGTTCGCGAGCTTCGTGAAAATCCTTGGGAGTATATTTAGCCCGAAAGGCATGGCTCTGAAGGCGTAAAGTTTTCTATGTAACTTGAAGCCTAGGTAGGAGGAGAGGTGACGATTAATTGGAACGTGGCAATAAGCGTCAGACAAGTCTATAGAGACAGTACATGCCCTTTTGGGCAGTAGGGTCCTTATGTGTTGAAGTGTGAGCATTCTGAACTTGTAGTTCACTATGAACTTGTTGAGTGGCGACAAGTCTAGAATGACTCTGAGTTTTTCTGAGTCCTTCTTTGGAACACAAAACAGCCTTCCTTGGAATTTGATGGATTTAACTTTCCGGATTACTCTTTTGTCTAAGAGCTTTCGGACATATTTTTCCAGAACGGGGGTTGAGTGTTGGGAGAATTGAGGAAATTGAGGTGGAGGACTGCTCCAGCTCCAACCTAGTCCATTCTTTATTAGGCTGTGGGCCCAGGGATCGAAGGTCCAGCGATCCCTAAATAGCTGTAGTCTCCCTCCTACTGGAAGCATCTCACTTCTGCTGTTGTGGACCTGAGGCCTTGCCTCCTTGACCGCGTCCTCCCCTTGATCCCCTTCCCCTTGAAGGGCGTCTAGAAGAACCTCTGGCTGTTCCTCTAGCCTTCGAACGAAAGGAAGAAGTCTGCCTTTCGAAGGCTGGGTTAAAAACTGGCGACTGAGTCGTCACTTGTTGAGGTACCAGCTGGTACGTGGTTGGAGGTTGTGCCATTATCTGAGGCACCGTGGTCACAGGGAGTTGTTGTTGTTGTTGCTGTCGGTAGGGTATAGCTGGCCGAGAGGATGGCCTAGGCCTTTCTGTCTTCCTCTTGGTTTGGGGACCCTCATCCGGAGAAGACTTTCTCTTAAGATCTAAGCCCCACTTTTTGAGAAGGTTCCTATTCTCTGTGGCAGCCTTGTCTACTACCTCTTTAACCACTTCGTTGGAAAAGAGGTCTTTACTCCAGATACGAGAGGAGATCAGTTTCCTCGGTTCGTGCCTCACCGCAGCCGAGGCGAACACGAACTCTCTACAGGCTCTCCTAGCTTTAATAAAGCTATAGAGATCCTTCGTAACTGTGGCCAGATGGGTTTTGGCCACTACCATGAACATGTCCTAGATCTTGGGGTCACTTGCCATCGTTTCTAATGTCCTTTGCAACGACATCGATACCGCAAGTCTTTCCTTCGTCTCTTGCTCTATGCGCAAGAGAACCTCCGACAGTTTTGGAAGTTCCTCACCAAACTGACGTTCAGCTTCCAGCTTCTCGACAGAGAAGGTAAGATGTACGTCCTTCAAGTCTTCTTGGTCCAAGGGCAAGGTCAGAGATAACAGCTTGTACTCCTCCAAGGAGGGGCTTGGTTTCCCTGCCTCCACCGCTTTTAGGGCTGCCTTATATCCCTTTTCCATGAAGGGAAAGGCTCTGGCAGGAGAGGCCACAAAGGAGGAAAGTTTCTTACTCAAGGTTGGCACCTTTGAGTTCGTGAAGCCCCTCTCTTTCATCGAGCTCGCTAGTAACGCCTGAGCTTTACTATGGTAATAAAACTATGACCTCTTTCGGCTCCGTCTCCTCCTTTAAGGCTGGCTCCTTCCTAAGGCGGACATAGCAGTCCGGGTAAGAATCTTTGTTGGGCCAAAATTCAACCTCTTCCAGGGGATTTGCTCCCAACTTTTCCGATATCACGATCTTCCCGATTGTCATTGACATGTGTTCGGCATACCTCCAAGGATTGGTATCCGAGCACAAAGGAAGATCCTTCACGTTGAGTCGCTTCTGGGGCCCACGTGATGCTGCAAGTCTACGTATCTCCAGTTTCATTGCAGCTTCCTTCTCATCATTCTTCTTTTGAATTTGTTGGATCATCTCAACAATAGAAGAAAGAGTCCTTCCCAGTTCATCTGGGATAGCAGATGATGTAGAGGGAACAGGTTCTGGGTCCAGAACTAATGTAACCGACACCTCGTTGATTTCTTCCTCTTCTACTTGAGGAGCCTGGGACAGCTCCTCCTCCTGACTTTCTCCTAGAAGGTCCTTCTCTGTAGAATCTGACACCTCCGACATCTTATCGTCCAATTGGATGTCTTGAAGGGCGGCCGAGACTTCAGAATCTACCGGATTCTGGGCAGTTGGTATCTCCACCTGAGGCTGAGGAATGACTGCATCAGCCGATGCTTTAGGGAAAAGGTAGGCCCTCATCTTCTCATTTGGAAGGTAGGGGCCTGAGGTGTTTTTCTGAAAACCCCTCACCCAGGATCGTAACTTTTCCCTGGCAGCATCCCTTGACTCCGTCGACTTGGGGTTATCAAAAGCCTCGGTAATCAGGTTAGAACATACTGTACAAACCTGAGGGTCCCAATACCGGAGATCACCTCTGGAGGCTGCACATGCTGCGTGCCTCCTGCAAAACTGATGTCCACAGAAGTTCTTACTGCGGACATAACAAAACACACTCCCGCACTTCGGATGGTCCTCCTGTAAAGAGAAGAAAAATCCATGAGTATCAAGTGAAGGCTTTTCACTTTTATTAGAACATGTAGCTTACACAGTAAAGCTAAAAGAAAGAAGGAACGACACATACTTGTATTTCCTGTCCAGCCAATTGCTGTAACCTCCCAAGATATTAAAACTAAGGTTAATTCTATTCTAGAATACCTTATGTAATTTTCTAAACGGAAATTTAAGGTGTAGTTCACACCTTGAAATAGAGTTTTAATATACGGTATAGAATGAATACAGAAAGAACTCACTTTCTATATATTGTACGGTCTCAACAAAAGGCTGTTCGAGATAACATTAAGTATGTTGGAAGAACTTTAGTGTTACCACAAACTCTGTACTGTAGTTTTATTAATGCAGTGTGTACTACACTACAAAAATAGTAACTACTGTACATCGCATGCTGTTGTGCTGGCCGGCATTTACCCCTGTATAGTTCAAAGATATACTACCTTTAACTAATAGGCGGCAGGTCACTAGTTCGCAAATGTGTGCCGCGGCAGCTGAAAACACTAACACCCGGCTGCCGGCCGCTAATCGGGATGTGTTCCCACTGCCGGCAGGCAAAGGTAGCAATACCCATACCTGCCGGCAGTGGCTAAGAACCAGAGAACCTCCACCTGCCGACAGCCGGGCTAGGGGTACAACACACTAGTCGGAGAAACAGTATTGATGTAAGGTTATAAGGCGGCATTGCCATATGACCTTCCATCCAGAAAGAGTGAACATATGGAAGGGGAGAATGTAGCATTCAGGCTTCCAAGGAATCCATAGCCTGCCGTACTCTACCGGCGGACATGGAAGGGAGACCAAGGGAGGTCTGGGGTTCACTCTGCAAAAGAGAGGGTCTCTAGCGGCCGACACGTAATTGCCGGCCAACACGTAATTGCCGGCCGGCAGAGAGCAGAGCTGGTCCTCCATCCTAACCTACACTAGGTACGGAAGTAGGACTGCGGCCAAAGATGCAATGGCTAGGCCATCACTAAGAAAGAGAAAAGGGATAAGGGTCCTGTAAACTTCGTTCTAGCAAGAGACACACTCAGCAGTTAGGGAAGCTCATCCTAACCTAGAGTTGTCTATTAGGGAGGAAGACTGGCAAGACTTGCTATCCTCCTCCCAACCAGAACAAAGTTAGGTGAAGTTATTTCGTTAGGCAACAGAGAAAACTCATTCTTTAGCACTTGAAAAACAACACAGGACAGTCTGCTAGACCACTAGAAGAAGGAATCATCTTGTACAGAATCCTTCAGACATGGACTAGGGAAGCAAAGCTTCCTGTGTCCGCACCTAACCTAGCAAAGGAAACTCATTCTCTATGCTAGGAAGAAGCAGACCACAGACTAGAAACTCTGATGTTCTGCCCCAACCCAAAAAACCAGTCACTCTGGTTATCAGGTCAGGACAGACATATCCTAGTATAGTTAGTTATACCTGAATTATTATACAGATAAAACTGCTAGGATTAAGCCTAAGGCTTACTCAGAGGGAGAGCGGAATTGAATTTAGTCTCCGGAGGAGAAAAGAACAATCGGGGATGTGCGAAAGTATTCTACAGTACCATAGGCTACTAGCCTAGGTGCGGTGAGAATCGATTACCTAAATCACCGAAACTCTCGTATACAATCTTGGAAAGAAAATTCAACAATATCTTACATGTATAAAATATTTGCCTATAGCTTCAATAACATAACACTCGGAAAAACTTATATCATGCATTAAAGTACTAGGGCCAGACGCCTAGGCTACTAAGCCTCACGAAGGGCAAGATCGGTTACCTAAATCGCCGAACTAAACTAACGGCATCATATAAGCATTCCTAGATTATTAAAGCATAAAAAACCGGGAACGTCGCTCTAGCTAACTAAATGACCCATAAATAGCGAGCGACAGCATCCAGGATGCCTCCGGTAGGCAACAGCTCTTGTTTACGTTAATATCACTTTTGATTTAATTCAAAACGACAAGAGCTTACATTTATACAAAGTATAGATGATACTCAACTTTCCAGAGGCAGAAGAGGCCGGAGAAGGTATCATAATGTTGAATTATATCCAAAATAACGAGAGAACACAATGGAAAACACCGAGTAGTAGAGCTACACGAAAAGGAATAAAGAGGGCGCTACCGCCTTCATCAGATACACACTGGAAACAGAATAGGAGAGATTCCTTATGAGCGGCTCTTTTCATTCTCGTTTCAGATTCTTGTCACTGTGACCCCTCGAAGCGTTAATACTGTTCCGGGTGAAGATAGCTATGTGATGTGTCAAGAATACGTCCTCTGATATTATGCGATATCCCTGTTAGATTTGTTTAGGGATATTCTCTCCAGGAGCTTGAATTGTGGATACCTTAAGGTAAAATTCTCTGGGAATATCACTGTAGTCAAATATACCCTAGGGAGCCACCCTTTAGGAACTTCCATCAGGACGACATGGCCTGAGCCCAAATATATATATATATATATATATATATATATATATATATATATATATATATATATATATATATATATATATATATATATATATATACACACACACACACACACATATATATATATATATATATATATATATATATATATATATATATATATATATATATATACATATATGATTTTGTACTTGTATTTAATTCATTGTGGTAGCCATATGCCTCGATACATTTTCCTGAATGAAGGACTCATGGAGCATATCCCGTCAAGTTGCACTTTGGGAGCGTTGGTCTAATTTCCATGCTCCATTGCTGTATAAGCGTCAGGAAGGGAGATCTGAAAAATGAAATTATTATTATTATTATTATTATTATTATTATTAGTAGTAGTAGTAGTAGTAGTAGTATTGAAAGAAAAGCTTTTAACCTAGTTGGAAAAGCAGGGTGCTATAAGCCCAAGGGCTCCAACAGGGTAAAATAGCCCAAATGAGGAAAGGATATAAACTACAAGAGAAGTAATAAACAATGAAAATAAATATTTTTAATTACAGTAACACCATTAAATTAGATCTATCATATATAAATTATATACACTGTGAAGAATTTTCTTCACTCTTCTTTCAATCGTATTTTTAGCCCACTTCTACTAATACTATAGCTACCCCTCAAACATTCTCTCCTACATCCAGTTTTCTTTAACGAAACATAGGGAGAACTAATCTAAACTTAAACTTGTTGACAGTGGCGCACGCCATGCTCGTGACGTCACAGCGTAGATACGCACAACAGAGGGCCTTAGTAGTAACGCCGGCGTATGTTGGTTCTTTCATTAAACTACGTGGGTCGAGATTAATTTCCTAAACTTAATTTTGATATAAATTTCAATACTGCTGAATTAGTGCATCTTATATTTCTCAATACCAATTAAGGTTTGTTAATTCTAAGATGTATGCCCATCGCGCCAGTCTATTGCTAATTAATCATTTAAACTATTAATTTTTAGCAAGTCAGAATAGGTAGGATTGTTGTATATATAAACTCCCTTAGAGCAGCAAGATTTCTCTAAAGTATTTAGTACAAAATCCTGCCTCCTCTGCACTCCTTACAACAATACATTGTCCTGTCCTGAAGTCCCGATATGGCACCCCCAATGAAGTACCATACGCACCAAGTTCCTCACCTGTCTGGAAAGGTGAAGCCAGGTGATCTCCTCGACCTTAGTGTCGAGCCCATTCAACTAGAAGCCGCCCTGGCCTACTGACCTGCCTGGTCAGTGAACCTGTGCACCTCTGGCTCACCCCCTCTCCCAAAACGTCACTCACCAAGGAGTTCTGTGGCTGCCGGCTGGAGACAGTGAAGGAGTGGAACCTGGAAACATATTGCCACAAACGAGGATTCTTGGGGTGGGCCAGTAAAGAGTGCGAAGTGCATCCAGGTCAACTGCCATCATGGGAATAGGACTGATCATCAAAGGAGTGCAGGTACTACTACAAATGGCCATAGTTATTCCCCCATTTTTTAGCTTAGACTAATTTTAACTTGATAGGGAACCTGGCTTTTACACTATTCGGACTGTGTGTGGTGGGATTGTGTGTATATATTTTTCTTGGATATTAATTTCTGGTTTGAGACTAGCACAGTCTCTGGGTCACGTGGGCCACGTGCCTGACCCCATTTTGATTTGTGATTGTTGCAGACCATGTGTCTAACCCATCATTTTTACTATTTTGAATTGCTTTTAAATTGCATTCCTTTTATTATTCCATTTTTGTGTTGTTAAGATGTCCGTTTTCTTTTAATGTAAATTTGTGAATAAATCAATATTAGGTTAATTAAACCTCTTTAGTATTTTTTGCTCCCTCATTTATTTAATGTTTAAACTGGGAATATTTAAAGAGTAAACCTAAGTAAGTCTATAGGTGGTAACAGCGAGGAACTTTGCATTAATATATTTGCTTCGAAGGTAAAGATCCTTATCTTTAAACTTTTAAACTACTTTACATCACTGCTCCCATTTTGGATTTTGTCTAACTACATTAACGTAAAATACCTGCCCAGCATCTCATTGGGGGTAGCTGGGACGGAGTCGGAACAGAGCCTGAGAATGAGATGACTATAGACCTCACAAAGCTAGAGTAGGCCATAAATTACTTATATATTCTACGTGTGGAGTTCTCCGGCCTCTGGACAGTAAATTTCCCCCTTTTGTATTTAGGAGTGATGGTTAGTAAATTGTGACAGTAAAGTATTAGCAGGGTGTTTGTGCCCTGAGAGTAAGTGCTAATTATCCTCCCCTGTTGAACTTTGTGTAGCTGTCATAAGGAGACTTTCCCGGACTAAGTTCCCACTCAGAACACATAAAAAAGTTCTCCACAAACACTTAAAAAAAAAAAACAAGATGAAGAGAAATAAGATAGAATAGCGTGCCCCCGAGTGTACCCTCAAGCAAGAGAGCTGAGATCCAAGACAGTGGAAGGCCATGGCACTACCCATGGCTAGAGGACAATGGTTTGACTTTGGAGTGTCGTCCTAGAAGAGCTGCTTACCATAGGTAAAGAATCTCTTGTATCTTCACCAAGAGGAAAGTAGCCACTGAACAATTAGCCTAATGCTGGTGAATGCTATGGCGGTTTGAATCAGAGCCTTATATAGAGAAACGGGTTTGAATAATAGTAAGAGAGTTTCCTGTTTTTTTTTTTTTTTGGTATATTGGCATGAACAGCTAATATATTCTAAATACATTCTGATCACAGTTGTCCAGCCAATAAGAAGCACAAAGAGAGATTGAAAAATGGGAAGGACTATAATTTCATATAAAGCTTTATTAAAACCAAAAATATCTGAATGGATTGATCTAATTATTTTTGTTTTTTGCTTGTTCTGTAACAACGATCTTGTACAAAAACTATCATCAAGGAACATAGCATCGCAAAGGAAAGTATTTTTCATTCTGCATACTATTGTTGACGTAAAGATTTTTTCTTTTCAAAATTGATGCAGTTTTTTAATACCTGAATTATGTATGTGACCATAATCTAGGTTACAGGTTTAATTATATTATCTTTAAAGTTTCTGGTAATTAATTCATGAAAAGGAATACACCCAAATTCAATTTCATTGCCAGCAATTTTGTGCAGCAAATAAAATAAATATTTTTCTTATGTTGTGCAGTTGTGGGTATAGATCCTATACATGGCACATCATACCAGAATGGTGTTTGTGAAATAAACGAATTATATCTTATAAAATGAATGTTGTTGGTCCAATTTAATTACTTTGTCCGTTTTCTGAGGAAGCGAGGCAGTTGATATCTAGAAATTTTAGCTAGGCCTATACCCTATCATTACTATCAAGCAAAATACAGCCTCTATTCGGAACTGCTTTATGATTGAGGACTTTATCCATTTCCCTGTGTTTTATTTGCCAGCACACTTTTACTCATACTAATCGAGAAACATTTAGTGAAATAGGTTTAATCGGGGATTTGGCAATACTGCCAGAGTTGACAAGTTGTTATTTTGTCGCTGAATTAATGCTACCGAATTGTTCAATAAAAACTCTACAGTTTTCGTTTATCACCTCAAATCATTTATTGTTTAGAGAAAGGATAAATTATGCTTGCATTTAGTATGGCGTATATACAAATTCTGCTAAGTAATAGGTCATAACATTATTTTTAGCACACTATAAAATCAAGTTCAGAACTCAGGACTTTAACGATGTAATGTTTTGTTTCTAACACTCCGTCACTGTTGACGTTTCAACAGACGACATCACCTCTCTAGGTTTTCTGTTTCCTTGTGCATAGTGAGCGAACTCGGTCTTTTATGGATATATTTTTATTTCAACGTTGTGCTTAGACTTCAAAAACTAGTGGAAGAAATGGAGTGTAGATAATGTATTATCCATCCAGCAAGGTTCTACTGGGAGGGAACGGAACTCGGGTAGAGATGTGGTAAGTACAATTGCTTGCATCATGATACTCATCGGCTTAAGGGACAATTTTAATATTCTCTCTCTCTCTCTCTCTTCTCTCTCTCTCTCTCTCTCTCTCTCTCTCTCTCTCTCTCTCTCTTTTTTTTTTCTCTCTCTCTCTTTTTTTTTCTCTCTCTCTCTCTCATATATATATATATATATATATATATATATATATATATATATATATATATATATATATATATATATATATATATATATATACATACATATATATATATATATATATATATATATATATATATATATATATATATATATATATATATATATATATATATATATATCACGCTCAGCTCTTTCTTTTTCCTTCGGGTAAGGGGGGGGGGAGGAGGCGTAGTCATACCTTGGTATATATAGATTTTTGCAATTTTCACGTTAGGAATATTTTACCGGTAGGATAACCTATTTGTCATAAGAATCGTAATTTTAATATGAAAACCCCGAACGCATGCAGCTTGGTAGGTCTATAACCTATAGGCTACGATATAGTGCATAACTACAGAGGTCACCCTTACTGGTAGGCTAACGTTTGATATATTTAGAAATAACTGACAGGTTTTTTTTTCTCCCCAGTGTTAGCACGAAATGTGAGTAAAGATGATCGTCGGGTTATATGTAACAGACAATTTAAGTACGGAATTATTCGTTGACGCGGTAACAAGTTTATACTTTTAGTTTCAGTAAGTCTAAGGATCTATAGTATGTATCATACAGCCAGTTGTGTTAGAACCAAAATCTAAGGGAGGATTAACAATTACAATTGAGAAAAATGCTGTGAATATTATATTCTTGAGTTGGACAATATTGATTTTGTATTTTTAGTAAACATGTATACAACACAGCCACGAATGAACTAAACTGTTAACAATTCAGCTTAAGAATTTTTCTGTATTCTGTAATCTCATTATTTCCTTAGATTGGACATTGATAATGTTGGTTATGCATTTGTATGAATATTAAATGATGGTGTTAAACGAATAGATTTATTTCGTTATCATATTTCTGTTTTTTTTTTTCTTTTTTTCATCTAGTAGTGGTAGAAAAAGTTTGCACCTTTGTTTAGAGAGAATAGACTGTCATTGCTTTCCTTATATATGCAATTTAAGAGCTACATTATATTAGTGTTCCTAATAAAAGTCTGCCTTAGAAAGATGTTTATCAAGCATAGCGTAAGTTGGGCCTACGAAATAAAAAGTTACACTTAGTCTAATCTAAGGGAAACTATGAAGGTTTGAACATAACGTTTTAATATAATAATGTTATTTTTGAAATTTATAAGGTAATACCTTTTGGTTAAATGAATATTGGTTGCCCATGAATTCTGAAAAATGTGAGTCCGTTGGTTGCAAAGCCCAAGTGCCGAATTGTTTGCCATTAAAACTATTTTTTTTTTCATTTAATTAAGTAGACCGTCCTTATGGATTAGAAAAATAATTATATACTGTAAGTTTTTTTTTTTAACTCTTCACTTCGAACGCTATGCTTGAAGGGAAATAGGAAAACAATCCGATTGCCATAAGTTCAAAGGAAGTCTAGGCCTATGCATCATTTTACGGTATTACGTAGCCTACAATGTTCCAAAGCTGGTGTTATTGTTTACGATAATCTTATCAACCAGAAGTGATTCCATATCTCCTATTTTTTTTTTTTTTCATAGTTAAGGTATGTTATACATTTCAAGTTCAAGATTGTATCCGTAATCAGCTATAATGTGATGCAACGCCATTTCTCTTTCCGTAGTTAACCTGAGATATGTAAACAAAACACTTTTGTAAGCTTACTTTGAGGATATGTGCTGCCAACATTGTCAAGAAAACCTGATATTTTTACATTTTTTGTTTTTAATTGCATAGGGAGAATATCTTTCTTTAGGTGACGCTAACATGCTCAATCTCCCTCATGAAAATTTCAAATGCCGATAGAGATTAATGTTTAGTCTTAGCTTTCGTATAATTAATTAAGAGTATGATGATATGCAACGAAAAAGCATTTGCATAGCGGAATGAAACTTATGTAGCCGACTTTTGTTTAATACTCAGCCTTAAGAATAAGTCTTATCTCTTACCTTTTTTTAGCCATTGCTATAAGTCATCCATTCTAGCTGTTAGCCTTTTTTTTTTTTTTTTTTTTTTTTTAACGGATCGTCCCAGACTTGTAAACATCTATTGAAAAGATTACCCTGATACCTTTCCTTGATAAATGTAGAATTGAACTACCCATTGAAAAGTAGATCATGAAACCTTTTTTGTTAAGGAATTGCGTTGAAGCCTCTCAGGATAAAGGTAGAGTGAGAAAACTCTGGAAAAAATGGCGTGTTTGGAAGCCTTCCCTTGAAAAGCAGTCGCCAACTTCAACTTATTCTGAGATCGGACGAGGTATTGGTCAATATGTCTTTGGTTTCAGTTAGAAATATTAGACCTACTGTAGCTTTATCTAATTTCAGTTATTTTGGTTAGATTACGACCTATCGAGACAAAAGTAGGCTTATAGTAGGCTCTAGACAATGTTATAGCTTTAACGGTAGATTGAATAAATTGTCTATGCAGTATATAGTTTTTCTTTTTGATCTAGTCTCTTCATTAGTGGGTCCCAACCTCTCACGCGGCCAGGCTTATCCACAAGATTATCCGGAAATTATCGTTATATTTAGACTCATTCAAATTGAAATAACTCTTGATTAAATTAATTAGCTAAAATTGTAAATAACTTTATATTATAGCTTACAAGTTCACCTGAAATGGCCATCTCTATATGCTATAAGTATTTATTTATTTATTTATTTATTTATTTTTTGTTTTGACAATAATGGTAGCCTAATAGAACGGTGAAGACTATCAGTCTAACGGTCCAGAGTTCGATCCACCCTCGGGGATTTTAACATTTTTCGTTGATAATCACAATCTTGCCGTCCTTATGATGGGTTTCTGGGGCCCTAAATGTTTCATCTATTTAGTCTTTATCGTTTATTGTTTGGTTATTCTTAGCCGACCAGGGGGTGAGAGGTGACAGAATCTCTTATCATATACGTAGGCCTATACTCTAGGTCTTTAGAACATTGTGATATATATATATATATATATATATATATATATATATATATATATATATATATATATATATATATATATATATATATATATATATATATATATATATATATATATATATATATATATATATCCCATAGTGAAATTCAGAGATGAAGCCAGTGAGCCGAGTTACATCAAGGATAAAATCATACCTAAAAAATCAAAATTTGCACTGTGATTGGATTAGGGATCATAAATTTTGGAATTAGGAGGTATAGAAAATTTGTATCATGCATATTTGCTAATGAAGATAATTTCCTTGTGAGTCGAGGACGTATTCATATTTAGAGCCTATTGATCAAGTAGGAATTTACATTTGGCTGTATAAATGAAATTAACCCACAATCTATGAAAAAAGAAAATTTATTTGGGTGTTTCGAAGGGACTATCTCCCTGCCTCTTCAGAAAGCAAATAGTACTCTCTTTAAGAATTTGTAACTATTTGTTTTCTGAAGAGGCAGGAAGATGGTCCCTTCGAAAGCTTAAAATAGATTTAATTTTTCATAGATTGTCGGTTAATTTAATTTATCATATATAAATGGAAAATTGTGTATTATAATGTGCTTGACTTTATCTTTTTTGCTCTACAAAATAAAGATTAAATAGTTGATGTGCATAATCCAATATTGAGGCCAATGTGAAGTTCTGTTAGAAGGCAAACTCATGCGTATAGATCCAAGGGCAAATAGGCCTGCAATCTTAGCCTTAGCTTTCTCAATATATGAGATGGAGTAATAATTTTTGATGTACATGACCTAAAAATGAAGCTGATGTAGAGAGTGAGGTTTGGATTAAGGTCAATCAATGTCCATCTTAGGGGATAGATATTAAGTAGGAATTTATGCAAGGCTATAATAGTTGCACTATACGAGATAGCCTTCATATTCGGTATGCTTAATCTCCCCTTTAAAATAAAGAGCAAGTGTCTGGATATATATATATATATATATATATATATATATATATATATATATATATATATATATATATATATATATATATATATATGTATATATCTATATGTGTATATATATATGTATATATATATATGTATACATATATACCTATATATATATATATATATATATATATATATATATATATATATATATATAGGTATATATGTATTCATGTATACATATATATGAATATATATATATATATATATATATATATATATATATATATATATATATATATATATATGTGTGTGTGTGTGTGTGTGTGTGTGTGTGTTTGTGTATATATATGTATATATTTCTTTCCATTCACGCTGAGCTCTCCCCATCACATGAGTAGTGGGCGAGGGAGTAGTCATGCCTTGGTGAGAGGGATTTAGCCATCATTTTGACGGGTCGCGTACGCTAGTTCATTAATATTGTATTATACAGTGATATGAAGGATATATTTGAAGGTTAAGGACTGAATAGAAATTTACCCAGTATACAGGAGACTTCATGCTAGAATTCATAGCTTGATCCATTAATGAAAATGTGCTGAGGTGAGTCAAGGTTGAACTCATAGATAAGGTCTATGATGAAATAGGGATAGACTTTGGACAAAGCTTCTTAACTATACAAAATCGTCATGATGCTGCAGTACACAGTGGGGCAAAGGTCATAATTTAGGTGAAAGATGAAACACGACCCCAATTGTGGCTATGATAATTTTAAGTATAAAAGGTAGATTATTCATATTTAACATGAATATTTCAGTAATAATGTCAATGTGCAGAGTGAAGTAGTAGTCTTAATTGGAGATCAAATGTTGATTAAGAATCCAGCCTTCGTTATAGAGTTTGAACCTTAGGAGAATAAGAGTTCAAAGCTCGTATGCATAATTTGTTGAGGATACCCTTTTATTGAGTGAACTCAAGATAATACTAACTGGTTAAAAGTCCAGTATAGATTTAAATTTTGTACAACATTTGAACTAAAAATTATAAAAAACCATGTACGTGGCATGCATATATCAGTCAGAGTCAACGTACTTAGTAGGCTCCCATTTGACCTGCGTAAACTACCAGTGAAGGTGATGGGCAGACTAAGGTTAGGGTCATATGTCAGCTAAAGTTTAACCCAGACTTTTACATAGCTTGATTACTAATGATCTTCAAGTTTCCCAAGATCTTACAGAAATTTAATTTACTCTCTTTGTTTAGTGGACTTTCAATGCTCCTTTCACCCCACATCACTTGAGGTTACAAGTGAATTACAAGGGAAATTTTTTAATGTACAAAGTTTTACAATAGTTGTGATTCATAAAATGTCACTTAGAGGTGAGCATAAGAGTACAATCACTCCAAAGAAGGACGGGTCCCTACTTGGGATTAAGGATAACGTCATTGGCACTTTATTTGTTACAATGGAATACAAAATTGGTTACAGAGAATGAACATCATTCATACAAGAATATAGAAAAGTTGAAATCAAGAAATCGTGTTTTAAGAAGGACAAGAACAGTGCGTGGGGGGACAGTAAGAAGGCTCATGTAAACAGTTGGAGGTACACCAGCCGTCGTATTGGGTGTCATCCCGGTAAGGGCTAACACCAACACACCCATCTCTGCAAAAGTTGGAAAAGTGGAATTTTGATAAACATTCTATCCTTAAGAGGGATGCTAAAAGTACAAACATGCATATTGAAAAACCTTAAGTATGTGTGAACTTATTAGAAAACAAAGGGCCCCTAAAGGAGAAGAATTACATAAATTTAGTTTTGGATACTGTCAAATTACTCGTAATACACTTTTTTTTTTCGAATTTCCACTAGTATTTTTGAGTTTCATTTATGAGTACAATCACCAAAAACGAAAAACTTGAGATATCTTATCAGTATAAGATAGATACACTTTATATGAAGTATTGTATAGATTCTACTGTACACTACATGTTGAAGTCTCAAATTAAATAAACTGCAAAAATTATATAAGAATTACATGATAGAGTCGTTCAGTTTTGGTTTTGCATCATGTAATTAGAAGATTCAATACCACACGATTATGTTCTATCTACTGTCTCCAAGATGAGGAAATACTTCCCTTAGGTTACTTCACGTAACAGGGGTCTAGAATGAGCAAGCTTCCATTGCTAGGTGGTAATACTGGATTTACAGGTTAGATAACTTTTCAACTGTGCTGCTTGAAGCTCACCTGATTCTAGTATTTTCCATGTCTTAAAGTTTTTGGAAATTATACATTCACTTAACAAATACGATTACTCTTCTATGAATTCATTTGGAAAAAGTCATAGATGCTCTTTGGCTATTAAATTTCAGAACAGATTCTTCTCTTTAATTAGTCTTCAAAAAGAGTATTGGATTTAGTAGTAGGTACTTACCCTTGAACTGGATTTCAAGAATTAGTAGTCTGGAAATGGATTTGGTAATGGATGTTTATTAAGCCACTGGATTTTGAAAGTTGCACACTCTTAGAAAATGAATGTCAAAATTGATCCTTAGAATAGAACTACTGTAGGTGTGGAAATAGGTTCTTAGTCTGGAACTAAATAGAAAATAAGTACATCATTACCTCCGTCAACGAAGTTGGGAGGATGTTATGTTTTGCCCCTGTTTGTCCGTTTGTTTGTTTGTTTGTGAACAACTACCTGGCCATAATTTTTCTCATAGAGTAGTGAAACTTTCAGGGATTAATTTTCATGTTGAGATGTGCAAGTGATTCAATTTTGAAAGTCCTGGATCAAAGGTCAATGTCAAGAAATAAGCTTTTCGTGGCGGAGGTCACAATTTTATTCATTGAGTAGGGAAACTTTAAGGGATTAATTTTCATGTTGAGACGTGCAAGTGATTCAATTTTGAAAGTCCTAGGTCAAAGGTCAATGTCGAGAAATAAGCTTCCGTGCGGAGGTCACAATTTTATTCAGAGAATAGGGAAACTTTCATGGATTAATTTTTATGTTGAGACGTGCAAGTGATTCAATTTTGAAAAGTCCTAGGTCAAAGGTCAAGGTCGAGAAATAAGCTTCCGTGGCGGAGGTCACAATTTTATTCATAGAGTAGGGAAACTTTCAGGGATTAATTTTTATTGAGACGTGCAAGTGATTCAATTTTGAAAGTCCTAGGTCAAAGGTCAAGGTCGAGAAATAAGCTTCCGTGGTAGAGGTCACAATTTTATTCATAGAGTAGGGAAACTTTCAGGGATTAATTTTTATTGAGACGTGGAAGTGATTCAATTGTGAAAGTCCTAGGTCAAAGGTCAACGTTGAGAAATAAGCTTCCGTGGCGGAGGTCATAATTTTATTCATAGAGTAGGGAAACTTTCCGGGATTAATTTTCATGTTAAGACGTGCAAGTGATTCAATTTTGAAAGTCCTAGGTCAAAGGTCAATGTCGAGAAATAAGCTTCCGTGCGGAGGTCACAATTTTATTCAGAGAATAGGGAAACTTTCATGGATTAATTTTTATGTTGAGACGTGCAAGTGATTCAATTTTGAAAAGTCCTAGGTCAAAGGTCAAGGTCGAGAAATAAGCTTCCGTGGCGGAGGTCACAATTTTATTCATAGAGTAGGGAAACTTTCAGGGATTAATTTTTATTGAGACGTGCAAGTGATTCAATTTTGAAAGTCCTAGGTCAAAGGTCAAGGTCGAGAAATAAGCTTCCGTGGTAGAGGTCACAATTTTATTCATAGAGTAGGGAAACTTTCAGGGATTAATTTTTATTGAGACGTGCAAGTGATTCAATTGTGAAAGTCCTAGGTCAAAGGTCAACGTTGAGAAATAAGCTTCCGTGGCGGAGGTCATAATTTTATTCATAGAGTAGGGAAACTTTCCGGGATTAATTTTCATGTTAAGACGTGCAAGTGATTCAATTTTGAAAGTCCTAGGTCAAAGGTCAACGTTGAGAAATAAGCTTCCGTGGCGGAGGTCATAATTTTATTCATAGAGTAGGGAAACTTTCCGGGATTAATTTTCATGTTAAGACGTGCAAGTGATTCAATTGTGAAAGTCCTAGGTCAAAGGTCAACGTTGAGAAATAAGCTTCCGTGGCGGAGGTCATAATTTTATTCATAGAGTAGGGAAACTTTCCGGGATTAATTTTCATGTTAAGACGTGCAAGTGATTCAATTGTGAAAGTCCTAGGTCAAAGGTCAATGTCGAGAAATAAGCTTCCGTGGCGGAGGTCACAATTTTATTCATAGAGTAGGGAAACTTTCATGGATTAATTTCAATGTTGAGACGTGGAAGTGATTCAATTTTGAAAGTCCTAGGTCAAAGGTCAAGGTCGAGAAATAAGCTTCCGTGGCGGAGGTCACAATTTCATTCAAAGAGTAGGGAAACTTTCATGGATTAATTTTCATGTTGAGACGTGCTAGTGATTCAATTTTGAAAGTCCTAGGTCAAAGGTCAATGTCGAGAAATAAGCTTCCGTGGCGGAGGTCACAATTTTACTCATAGAGTAGGGAAACTTTCATGGATTAATTGTTATGTTGAGAGGTGGAAGTGATTCAGTTTTGAAAGTCTTAGGTCAAAAGTCAAGGTCAAGGTCGAGCAAAAGGTCTACGAAATTGACTATAACCTTGAGAAATGAGCTTCTGTGGAAGAGGTATGCTCTCTACTGTGTACCCCTCTAGTTGAAAATTTAATTTGGATTTTTAATCTTTCCTGGGAAATATGATTTATAAATTGGTCCCTATTCTGAAACTGACATTTGGAATAGGCACTTATGAATTAGTTTTGTAAATAACTACCTAATCTAGAACTGTATTTGTAATTAGGAATTGAATATGAAAAAATATCTACTTTGGGTCTGGATTCGGAAGTGATGTCAAAGCAATAAATTCAACTGAAGCTGTATTTTGAAATCGACGAATGCTATGAAATAGTAATTGGAAGTATAGTAGTTACTTACGCTCTCAGTTTTTGACCAGTTGTAGTGGGTGAGGTTGGAGATGGAGTTGGAGTTGGAGTTGGAGTTGGAGATGGAGTTCGAGTTCGAGTTCGAGTTCGAGTTCGGTTTCGAGATGGAGTTCGAGTTCGAGTTCGAGTTCGGTTTCGAGTTCGAGTTCGAGTTCGAGTTCGAGTTCGAGATGGAGATGGAGATGGAGATGGAGATGGAGTTGGAGTTGGAGGTCCTTGATATTCCCTCCACAGGCTTACATCCAGTTTTGGATAGGATGAACACGGTCTAGGATTATTTCTGAAGAGTTAAAACAAGAGAGTTAGTTCTCTAGAAATGGCTTTTCTTATTTGAGAGGTGTCATATCCTATTGGAAAATGTCTTATTTCCTAAAAATAAGGAATGAGATATCAATTGCATGAGTACATGATCAAGATACGATGTAGAATTACCACCAATCTCGCATCACTACTAAACATCTTGTCCTTACAAATAATTCTTCCTAAGTTGGGAGAAATTTGTGCTGAATATTTATTATATCCATTCAGTAAAGGATGACAGAAAATAATTCAGTAATAAAAGAATGTAGAGGAATGTTTTCATTATACATCTCTACGTACTGTTGTCGGTCAACTGTCCGGAATACATGTGGCTGCAAGGATTCAATATCCGAGTTGTGGCAGATGATTGCAGCTAATGTCTGCTCACTTATGGATTTCAGCTGATCTGCACGTGAAGAGAAAAGGGATATAAACATCTCTGCAAAGGGAGGTATTCCGTTGAAACAACTGTAGTATGCACAGGTCACATGACTGAGACAGGAGTGAATGTGTATTTATAATAGAATACAAATTTTAAATATGGCTGAATATGTAATTCAGAGTAGAAATGGACTGCCTCTAGATTGAAAAGGTAAACATGTTGATACCTTAACATCGATCCCCTTTATTGTTTATCATAATAATGTTATTACAAAGGAGAGCTGAAAGGGATGAATCAAGAAGCTGTTATTCAAACAATATTTGATATTAACCGCAGTATTAAAGGAAAAAGACATAGGAATGTTTAAAAGAGTTACGTGAGGACTGGAATAAAAGCAAAGTAAAAAGTCTGGTAAGCAAATTGACCATGTAGATGCTGCGTTAGGGGCGTAGGGATGAATTCAGTATATATCCATTGTAACGAATGATGTCAGAAGAGATGATTAGAATTTCTAAATATGATTAGAGAGAGGAATTTCAAATGGCTAGAATTGAATTTTGAGAAGAGTGGGTGGAGTATCACCGTATATCGGTGGAAAAAATGGTTGTAGGCTAGAACAATTATTTTAGCTTGGAGTTGCATTGAATTATGAAGAAAGTAGTAGCAAAAAATTCATGGTGAATAAGAAATAACTAGATTGGAAATAACTAGATATAAGAGGTATGCATGATGATTGTACTCTTCTAAAGAATGGAGACAGAACTCATAAAATGTGAAATTTTGAACAGGTCTGATTGCAAAATAGTGTACTGTATTTCATAGTTTGAATATACTGAGGGGGAGGGACAATAGATAAGGCATGATGTATAAAAACTATTTGAAGGAAAAACTTATATATTTGTTTACTCAGTGCTCAATTACAACAAAAAATACTTCTGAATTATCTGATAAGAGTTCTCTTTTCATTTAAGAAGTATAATTCACCTTGTATTTAAGGTTTTACTTGCTGTTACTTGAATGACCTAGTTTTTTTTTATAAGAGTTAACAACCAAAATTGATTATATATTCTTCAAATATTCAGTATAAAATTGTAAAATGTTTTGATCATCAAAATAAGGTTGTCAGTCACTGAACATCACACAAGGGTACCATCTACCCTTGGCCCTTTGTCATGAGTACTTTTAACCTTTCTACTTTTCCTGTGTTTTCTCTAAAGTTGCCATTGTCACTGAATTGACTTCGCATCTCCAATTCAATAAATCAAATGAATTGCTTAATATGCTCAGTAAATTGCTCGACTTACCCGGACGGAAAGGTTTTGGCTGCATTAAGTTTTGGAAGAAGAACCGATCTCCCTTTTTGAGGCGGGAGAACTGCTGACTCAGCAAGCAGGCAAATGTGGGACCCACTAGCCCAGAGTCCACTGGGAATTCGGAGAGTGCAGCTGGGAACAGGTCGATCTCATGGACGTCACTGGAAGTAATGATGGGAAAGGTTGAATGTCGCTAAAAGTAATGATGGGTAAGAATGAATGTCACTGAAAGTAATGATGGAAAAAATTGAATGTCACTGTAAGTAATGATGGGAATGGCTGAATGTTACTGGAAGTAATGATGAGAAAAGCTGAATGTGTGGAACTGAAGGATCCGATTTAGGGCAGGGATGTTTGAAATTAAGGATGAGATGCTGACAATGAGTTAAATGGCATAGCGTAATGGCACATAAGATCGAAAATGAGAGTGTTAATGGATGAAAAGAACACGAATAGCTGAAAATGGGAAAAAGAATTATTAAAAAGAGCAAGAGCTAGATTGTATTGCTGTAAACAAATGTGCGAATGGCTGAAATTGATGGTAAGGACTGATTGAAATTAGGAAAGTGAACTGCTGAATATAATGGATGAATACCCTCAAGAAAAGTCGAAGGTGGTTGAATCAAAGGGACTGTTAACTGGAAATACATGTATGGCTAAAGATAAGGGTGTAGAGGTATGAAAATACATGTATGGTTGACTAAAGATAAAGATTTTGATATGAAAATAGACATTGGTTGATGAGAATATGGCGTGAGTATTTAAATTTTATGGATTTTAATGGCTGTAAAAAAGACAGATGGAAATGAATCACACAAACTCACACTAAAAGGCAAAGGCTTGTAGAACAGCATTGTATTCTCTGTGTCCAAAATCAACACTTAATATTTGGCTGCTGATTGTTTTGAGTTTTTTTTTGGCCATGATTCATATGATTTAATGATTGACAAGGATATTACCACTCAAAATTAATTCGGTACAGCCAGCACTCCCTATTCAATTTCGATTGTTCACGATACAAAGAACCGTATAAGCTATTAAATAAAAAAAAAAAAAAATCGCTGTTTCGAGATAAGTACTCTCGTGGCTAGACAATTTCAAACCGACATTGCTCCTTTGCACCTGGCATCCTTTACACAATTTCCCTTGCTCACTCGTTCTCTTTTGCATCATCGCTCCTCACTTGTGTATCTCACGCTTCAGTCCTTTTTGTGCAAAGTTGCGTTTTGATGTAAAATATTTGTACATATCTAGAGTACTTATAGTGATTTTAGTATAAAATGTGATACATACATACTAACTCAATGCACCAAACAGTCCACGGGTCAAAGAGTTGCATCATACTTTAGACTTACTGCGAAGAACTTCATATGTAAATGGTTAGTAGTGTTGTACTGATACTTTTTCTTTTGATTTTTCTTTTGTTATTTCATTCATTGTGTAATACTCAGTGTTATTGTTATATTAACTACTGTACAGTGTTGTATACAAAATACCGTATTTTACAATAGTAATCTAGATTTAAGCTACGTGTGCAATGACTTTCAGTGGTATGAATCAATCTGCCAAAAACGGAGAACACTTACGAGTGTTACCTTGGCTAATTAAGCCGTATTGTAGCGATAGTACTGTACATATATGGCAGTAATATACATTGAAGTATCAGCAAGTGTTAAATTAGATAGGAACAACAGGGCTTTGTTGTCATGGTACGTTATTTACCTGTAAGTGTGGTGAAGACTAGTGTTTTGTGTACCGCAGTCTTACGTAAACAGGTGTATATGTAATGCAACTTACTGAAATGTGTTCATACCATAATAAAATACTTGCATTTTGATAGAAACCAAATAAAAACGATAATAGGCATTATTTAGTGTGTTAGTCGATCGCACGTAAGGAATGGGCAGCGAGTTGTTAGTTTAGGAGTTAACCCACCCTAGGACTTTTTGCGCTTGTCTGTATTACTTAACCCACACGAAGAGGAAGGGCTGACTGTAATGGAACCTGTTCGCTTCCTGCAGTTTGATTAGAAACGTAAAAAAGTAGAGAATTAAAACCAACTGCTTCTGATGACTATTTTGTATAAATCTCCAGACATGCATTCACATGTTTTCCTTAAAACCTTGTGGTGAATGGTTTCTCATAAAATCTTACATACTTGTGTTAATAACATCCCATATTATCAACATCTTTGGGAAAATCAAGTAAGCAGTTGTGAAAATTATTTTACTTGTAAGGAATCTATAGCATTTCAGAATCTGAAATATTTCACCATATTGTCTTAAAAGGAATTGGTGACCAAAATAAAACAACCAGTCTACAAAATTCCTCCTCAATACCTCGCTAAAGCTTGTAAAAAGTTCATAAATAAATGTAATATAATAATCACAAAATAGGATGGTTTAACCTTTATGAGTGGTTACACAATTTGCTCCCAATCAGGCTCTTGTAGTGATAGTAAATGATTCGCTGTTAAAACCAATCATAATCTTATCTGGCATTCCAAGAGAGGTCAGTTCTTGATCTATTCAACATGATCATAATCCCCAAAAGTGACCTCATTAATCTGAGGTCTCCGGGATATTGTTTTGAGGAAATTGTGGAGTTTCAAAATGAACGAAAGAGTGTTTTGTGGGGACCAAATTTAAAGGAAACTGTTTATTTAGAAATCAAAACACAGTATTTCATTCAGTTTTGGAGCCGTTTATTCTGACCACCTAGTATAGCCAAGTCATATAAACAAAATCATAGCAAACTTCCTTAAACAACTGGTATAGATATGAGATATTGTTCTTAAAGGAATGACAACATAATGCCCACGTACGTTATGAATGAACTACAGCCAATAAGATTCTTGTGGAAAAGACTTTCACTGCCTTTATATTGTGTAGAACTTATGCCCTGTCCACACGATCGAGCATGCCCGATGGGCAAACAGTGATACCAGACCACAATAGTTTGTAATAATGAGGGTTAAGGACGTCAGAAGCGGGAAAACCACAGACAGGGATCTGGCATCATACAGTGTTACCAGATCCCTGCCATTAGTTTTCCTGCTTCTGATGTCCTCAACCCTATTTTCCCTAACTATTGTTTGTGGCCTGGTATCACTGTTTTCCCGTCGGGCATGCTTGATCATGTGGACAGGGTCTCAAAAGCAATAGAACTATATGGCATCCAATATAACCCTGAACTTCATATTGAATAATGTACTGTACATTTAGAATCAAAAGAACGCCGACACTCAGGGGAAATCTTTCGTCAGATGTCTCTAGTGTTCCCATGACAAAACAGACGAGTTGCTCCTCTTACTACAGCTACGAAATGGGCGGAGCCTTCGCCATCCTTGGTGAATTAAAGACAGTAAAGGGCTGTCCTTGTTAGCGCAAGCATTGAAATGTTACAAATAGAGTTGCCATATTTCATTCTCAGTTATCATTTGACGTCTCAAATATCCACTACAAATACTGAACACACATACACACACACACACACACACACACATATATGTATATATATATATATATATATATATATATATATATATATATATATATATATATATATATATATATATATATATATATATATATATATATATATATATGTATATATATATAGAAAATATTGGAGTGTCGTAGCTAAACAATTCATTCCGTTAACAGCTATATTTGATTATTCTAACATTAGTCTTGTTCAAGTTACCGATGAACGAAAAAAGTAATTTCAATTATGTTTCAATGTTAAAAAATATTAATAAAAAACACCATACATGAGTTATACCCACATAAAGGACGTTCAGAGAGAGAGAGAGAGAGAGAGAGAGAGAGAGAGAGAGAGAGAGAGAGAGAGAGAGAGAGAGAATCAAATGGTTTGAGCTTACTCTACTTAATGAAGTAATGTAACAGCACATAAACTCCTTTTTAGACATTTATGCATATCAAAATATTGTTTTTCATTATTATACAATGTTTCCAATAGAAATGATTGTATTTTGCTCCCAAAAGCTTATAGTTATTTTTCAGATGATAGATTGACTGCTAAAAACTACTTACAGTTTATAGATATTCATTGAATGTAACATTTCGTAATATGTGAGGATACTTTATTGTAAAATATTTCCCAAATTATTCAGATTCAGGGGTATGCGCCGTTTCAGTCTTTAGACTCTAAGCCACTTTCCCTTTATTCATCATTTATTTTACATTCCCATTGTTGAGCTTTGTCATCTCACCGTCTTCTATCTTGGCCTTGAAGGATTAGCACTGCCATTTGAACTAAAATCTTAAACATATATAGTAAAATCTTTACTACATTGCTAATTCAATCTTTGTCGTAAGTGCTTTATTCACTTGATAATTATCGAAACTAAATGGCAAAATTGGAGATAGTTATTACAGGATATAACTAACGGGATTATTTTGTTAGAATCAAATGCTTATCCAAATAAGGGGTGATTTTGGGGGAAAATAACTAATTGCTTTTGGGCGTTTGGAGGATTTGCTTCCTTAAGGATCCGTATACCAACATTTGTCCGGCTGCATATAAATTTAGTTTGATCATTATATTTTATACTCCTCTATATACCTTAAATGCTCTGTAGGAAAATTTAACCAGTTGCTTTAAAATCGATTAAGATATTTTCGTTAACTGGAATAATGATAGAGGAATGGGATATATATTGTATAAAAAATCTGAGGGGCACCACTTATTCATGGAAGCATGCTTCACAATGCAATTTTTTTTTTTACTTCGATGGAGATTGTAAAAACTAAGATAGAGGAAAATGAAATACAGATCTCCAAATGCCTTATTCCGGAATCCAGCTAATGAATATCTTGTCTTGGTGTCACACAAATATCAAATAGTTCCAAGTTGGAATGGTCAAGGGAAGGTGTTTCTGCTGCCGCTTGTGAGAGATATCTTTTATGGAGGCACAGAGAGGAGCTAAGAACCAAAGTTGACGCCGAGCACCGAGGTAGAAGGGCATTCATTTTAAAGATATTTAATAAATAAATGAATAAATAATGACGGAAAGAAACACACATATTAAATAATGAATCTTGGGATAAAGGAAGAAGCTCAGGAAATAAAATCTAAAGAATGAGAGAAAATATTTAGGAATCCATGAGTATCGCTCCTCAGCTGTATAAGTTAGTGATTAAAAGGACAATCAAACTTTTATTTCCGAGATATTTTAATATTGGGGTTTTCCTTTCCCCTACTCACGGCACCAGCTGTAGAAATTGTGGTTTAACTAATACCGTGATAGGCTGAGGAGTTGGTATGGATAGCTTTTGCTCGAACAACCCGAACTAGAGCTACACGGATAGTAATCCATTTTTCGCTTGTTAAGCGCCCATCTACCTTGCGTAATTTACCCGGTCAAGAGACTTACATCTAGCACTCCATAGCTGGGCCGATTCGGGCACTTGATCACTGTAAATAAGGACTTTATCATACAAAGCTAAGCGTATTTGAATCAAGATTATAAGACCTTTATGCATGAAATTGATACGAAGTTGGTTTGATCTCAAAGCTGTTTAATTTCTCAAGATAAAGCTACTAGCAAATATATAATCATTGATAACTTACAATCAGGGTATTAGAATGGGGAATCATTTCGTGCTTATGCCATCTATTCGTGTATATTTTCAGGAAAAATTATAGAATTCGTTTTGGGAAAATAAGTATATCATAGTTTCATGACAAAATTTCTGAAAATTATGTTGTTCTGAGACTATGATTTGTCAATAAAACAAATTTTTTAAACCCTTTGCCAGAATATGATAGCGTCCTCATCTACCTCAATATAAGTTATTTTCGATACGAAATAATAAATTCTGATTGTATTCAAGGTGCTTTGCAGTCATCAGAATCTATTATATCCATCATCGATTATCTATTATGCAAAGTTAATACTTAAATTTCGTTACTTATCGACCTTCCATCAACAGCAGCTATTTTATTCTACTGCTGCTATCTTTTACAAATAAACTAATAATGAATTAGGTTAGCCAAATTTACTAGAACATTGACGGGTATCAAATAAATCTCAGGCAATGATACAATATCTTACAGACTGTATCATGAGTCTACAAGCATCCTGTCTCCACAACCCCTAAAACAGAAATGACTTTCCTATTTGCTCAGTTTCGGAATGGCCGGGGCAGGGGGATAGAAGGAGAACACCCCCACCCCCCAACCCCTTCCCTGGAAAGTGTCTACTTTGTCCCTCTTACGAAAACAGTAGCAATTGAAAGATAATAGTACATATATATATATATATATATATATATATATATATATATATATATATATATATATATATATATATATATATATATATATATATATGTGTGTGTGTGTGTGTGTGTGTGTGCGTATGTGTGTGTGTTTTGTATTTGTATTGAAAAGTTGAGACTTCAAATGATTATACAGAATTGAAATATGGCAACTCGATGTGTAACATTTGTATACTTTTGCTAACAAAGACGGCCCTTTACTGTCTGATTCGCTAAGGTTTGAGAAGGCTCCGCCCATTTCGTAGAAGTTGTAAGAAGAGCAACTCCTTGTCCGTTTTGTCATGGGAACACTAGAGACATCTGACGAAAGATTTCCCCTGAGTGTCGGCGTTCTTTTGATTCTAACTGTACATGTGCAAAATCAAAGTGAAATATAATAATTAGATACCTGTAAGCATCTCTGAAGACTTTCACCACTGATTCAGGCATGACTGTTGTCAAGTCATCAAATGAAAACATTTCTGGTAGTTGACAAGCTTTCCTCCATGATGTGTAGGGTGGCAGCCCATGATCTCTACCACGCTTCATGAAATAAAAAAAGAGAATTTATATTAAATTTTTCTATAGATATAATTTTCAAATATTATAAAATGAAACATGAAGTTGTCAAAAACTTGATATATCTATATAAGTAAATATATATATATATATATATATATATATATATATATATATATATATATATATATATATATATATATATAATGTATGTATGTATATTTATGCATGAATTTACACACTAATATTCATTAGTCAATTTAAATAGAAAATGTTATATTAAACAGATGGCAGACAAGTTGCTGTTTTTACAACTTGAGCTGTGCTCCTGCTTCCTTTCTTCCATCTTGCTGGCCAACTTTTTTTTCAAATTCAGTGGTTTCCCCAAGTTACTCCCGGATGCTGAAGGGGCCCCTAAGGCTCCTGCACAAGACGGCCAAATAAATAAATTCCAAGAAATCCAAATTGAACTTACTTGTATATTCAAGGACATCAAATCCAGCCCAATTCTATTTTCAGGCTGAGCAAAGAGCTTATTTGTCAGTGTCAGGACAAGATAAAAGTCTGGTGCCTGGGAATTGGCTGTGGCCAGTCCTTCGAGGATAGCCGAGGGCCGTGTGTTTTTCTGAAATAAAACTTTTGCATTTTCGAAGTTTCCTAATAAGGGCACGGACTCGCCTCCTGCCCCTCTAAACGCATCGTTGACGAGAGTGTGACCGAATCTGGAAGAAATTTATTTTTTGTTAGTAGGCGAAAACATTGTTAGCTTTTTATCTCAACTTATTTATTGGTGTTATATATATTGTTATGAGTGCCACTCTAAATGAAGTACGGACTATGTTACACATTTACACTAAAGAGACTATTGTTTACTACCTAAAGGCTGCAGTAGCAATGACGTTAGCAATAGACGCATCTTCATTAGGGTCATATGTCTCACCCGGACCTTCTTCCAGCAGGTCGAGGTCTTCATTTTCCAGGATTTCTGGGCCTAGCACCATTGGGAGCCATTCGCGGTATGACGTTTGTTGGATGAGGGCAATGACGACCCGCCTGGTTTCCTGTGGAAACACTTTAGTCACTGCATCAGGCATAAAATTATCTATAATGTGTTAAGTTGATAAATGAGTGTATGAATTGGTATGAATCACAGAATTTCGAATGTTGTGTTCCAATAACACAATGGCAACAGTGCTTTACAGTTCCAGGAATAGTCTTTAAATTGTTAGTAAGAACAAGAATAATGGAAATAAAATACAAATCTTTATATCAATGATAGTTACTAGAAAATGTATACAGTACTTGAAACTGACGAGAATAATTTGTAAAGATTTCTTATCTTATAGTAAACGTACACATTATTTATGGGTTATTCTTAATATTAATTAGTTTCGCAACAGAAAAATTATGCAATGCTGAGGTTAGATGCACAATTAAAAATAAGCTATCCTTAAAACATTTCCTCAGGATAGATTGATCACCATAAATTTTAAAAGACGTTCTCACTAAGGCAATTTTGTGTGCAATTGACGCAGAAATAAACAATGCGTTTCTCAAAATTTAAATGTAAATTGGCAACTAAGAATTACACCAATAAATTTAATTGAGTTTTAAATAATTAGAGACATTGTCAATGCAAAGATATGGATGTTGAGGGCTGTTGTCCTCAACCTACTTACAACCGTACTTTGAGTTTTGTTAGGGTTCAATCTTCATGTCCCATAATTTGCACCAGGTACTAATTTTAGCTAAATCTCTCTTAAGGGACTCAGCAACCATAGTCTACCTTCAAGAAATGAATTATATACAATGAACTTGTTTTCTAGGCCAAAACACATATTATGTATATTCAATATGGAAAGCTATGGGCAGAAAATGTTACCCTGAGGAACACCAGATATTACATTCCTATAGTTACCAATTGGTCATCAACAACGACTCTTTGCAATCTTTTATTTGAAGATTGAGTAATGATGCTAAGAAAGACCCACCAACTCCCATTTGCACATGTTTAAACAAGGATTTCTGTACAACATTGGGAATTGTAAAAAGTGAATCACATGCTCCAAGGCCTTTACAAAAGCCAAATTGCTAACTAGGGAACAGATGATAACCTTCAGCATACCTATTAAGATGTTTGGCTAAAAGATATCAAAATACTTTAGATAATGTGGGAGTAATGGAAATTGGGCAGTGGTGAGCAGGGTTTAAGCTACCAGAAACACATTTACCTTAATTGAGTAACATTACCAATTCTCTAACAAGTGTAAACCCCTTTTTCCTAACTTGTGAAAATGACAGACAACTTAGGAACCGAGAAATCAACCTGTCTTTGTAAATAAAAAAGGAAAAATACCATTTGGGTCTACACCTCCATAACCAATTAAAGTCTAGCAAGAGTGTTTTAATTTCATGGGAGGAAAAGTTTTAGTTAGTTTAGCCTCAGGGATGAGGAAGATCGAGTTTGTCATTACTCGAATTATTGTCAGGCAACTTAGGAGATGAGAAATCACCTGTCTTTATGAATAACAAAGGAAAAATACCATTAGGGTCTACACCTCCATAAGCATCAAGGTTAGCAAGAGTGTTTTAATTTCATGGGGCGTAAAGCTTAATTAGGATAACAAAGATAGAGTTTCTCATTACTCGGCTTAATGTCAAATACATCATCCAAAAGGATTGCGTTTTCCTTTGGACAGTTAGTGACAGAGCCATGTGGATTAAGCAAAGGAGGAGCTGCTAAGTCTACACCAAAGTGCAGATTTAAGACTAGTCCATCATTTGTTCTCCTGGAATGTACCAGAAAAGGTTTCTTTGATAGATAAATTGTATTTCTTTTCAGTTAAAGCATAAGCTTACTGAGGAACAGTTCATAGCTAAGTATAGTTGTACAAAGTCTAATCTCATCTGTTATTATTCCAGAGATGATAAACCTCCTGTCTCTTCAAATAAGCACGTCTGCAATCATTGTTGAATCAGGGTTTGTCATTCACTCGAAAATGATACGCCTGTCAATTATGTTAACCATCCCCTCTAGTGATCATTGAAATCACCAACAAGCACAAAAAAGGCTTATATATCATATTTTTAGATATCGGCCACATTGGTAAGAAAATAATAAAATATTTAATAATCCAAGAAAGGAGTGCACAAAACACCCATGCATTCTTTATTTTCACATTTTTTTTTTAAATTACAAAACAATAGATGATTATATTTTTCAACTTGAATCCTATTGTGTAAGAACAAGTTTGCACTAATCTTGAATCTTATCTGTCTGATTAAAAACCTTGGCACGCGGGCATTTCCCTTCAACTCACCGGCTTTGGCAGAAAATCTCTTTTTGTTAGCACTAATGCATTACTTGGCCCCTTCAACATACCTGATACAGCGTTTCATCATCCCAGTGAGGGTTCACACTCGCAAAATCTGTAGCAATCTGGTCATGGACTCTGAGCCACAAGGTGTGCATTGTTGTTAAGCCAGGCTGTTCATTGACTCTTGTGTCACCTTAAAAAAAAGAAAGTTTTCCCATCAGAAGTACGAATTACAACAAAATGTGTCATTTAGCTACTAATTACACCATTACTTCAGTAATGTGATATGGCGTATTGGTAAGAAAATAAGAAGTAAAGACACAGTCGCTTGTCAAATGACAAAGAGAATCGTGCAGTCATTTGGCAAATGATTGAACCTTTACTTCTTGTTTATTAGTGGCATATCTAATGGAGAGATTGCTGATTTTGACAAGTGAAATATGAGAGAGTTGACGTTACCACCAAATTTTGGTATAATACATGAAAAATAAGATGAATCTTCCATAAGCTGTTAAGGTGATCTCTTTAGGTTTTTGGTAAAATCTAGTCTGATTCTTGTGTCATCAAAATTTTCTTAATTCTCATCTTATAATGTATATTTCCTTCAAATTTCATTTTACCTTTCATCTTCTAGAACTTCCATTAAATTATGATAATAGTAGTAGATGATATATAACTACCATAGAGGGCCTCTTGTGTCTCTTATAAAACTGTTTTAAAATGGCTGATTTTTGACAAGGCATGAATTATTTTAACTACATTGCTTTCCATAATTATTATCGTTACCAACAAAGATTCTTTGGTACATGAGAAAGATAGCGCACATGCTAACCCACCTGCTTTGAAACAATGGAATGACCTGTCTTCACAACAGTTCCGAGGAAGAAGGTTTCCCTTTTCTGTCTTGTGAAGTTTGCCTCCTTCTTTCTTCCTGAGCACTTGAGCCACTTTGTCACTCGATCCATACACAGCTGATCCATCAATGTAGCCAGTGATCTGGTTGAGCTGCTCTCGTGGGCCTAGTTGGTAGTTGGGAAAGAGGTATCTCTTAGACAATTTCCTTTTAGGATGCAACTCTACAAGACTTCTATGTTCAAATCTATCACCTTGATGGAAAATGTGGAGTTTAACCTATTTGCTGATGTTCTGCTCTTACTCCGTCGTCATTATCGATATTACTAGTGTCTCAATAATTGTTAGGATATATTTAATCGGCAAGTTACAGAAAAAGTGAAGGGTCTCTTTGTCCAAACTGACCTCCAAAAAAACCTTGAATAAGTGGTGAAAGAACAGTTTTCTCTCAACTCATATGAAATATCAGAGATTTGAAACTGGCTTGTATTGTGTTAAGTGATCACAGCTGTATGATGCAAAAGAAATGAGAAAAATACCGTTGCTCTTTAACGTCTAAATTTAGATTGGTCTTGCCGCTAGTGGATGAGCAGAAACATGCTTGTATCTGCATTGCATTAAAACTGTGTTATGAAGATAAAGTGTAAGGCATTTGGTAGTATTTTGTGATGAACATGTAAGATGTAGGCTATTGAAGAAAACATGTATCACAATCTTGGATAATTTATAAATAAAACTGCATAAAAACATATTCAAACAAATAAGGCATGAAATAATAAAGTGACAGAATTGTGAAAAAAATAAATGGAATGAAAGTAAGCCGTTGGATACCCCTTTAGCCATATGACAACTGTCAATTAAGCTGACTTATAGCATAAGAAACAAGGGCTTTATGTATGAATGCTTGTTAACAAACACATCCAGAGCAAATAAAATGTATGACATAGATTTCGTTATGACCACTAACAACTGACATATAAAACTAATGTAATACAGATAGTGAAACAAAAAGCAGATAACTTACCCAACTGACAGCCTTTGCTAGCTATGAGTGACCTGACGAACCTCATACAGGTCCTATTTTCTGACGAGAAAATAGGGTCAGCTGAAACATCGATTGGCCTGCAATCGGTGAGTTCTAGATCATCGACTGGATTCCCATTAGGACAGCACTCCAGGGGAACTGTGTCTAGGTCTTCTCCCTCTGACCAGGACAAGAAGAATTCAGTATCAGTGGAAGCATAAAACAACTATAAGAATGATAATTTATTTATTAAGACTCACTCACACACACACTTGTCATATAGATGAGATATTGAAATAAAACAGAGTTTGAATGTGTAACTTGATTGAAAGTTGTGCTGTTATATTACTTTAAATTACAATATAAACTTCTGTGAATAAGCTAATGCTACATTTCCAATATAAATCAGAGGAAAGGGTCACTAGCATAACCAAGACCTTTAACATAAAGTATTTCAAACTTGGAAGATAGAATTATTCCTTCAGTTATGTCCATCTTTGGTTTTCTTCATTAAGGAAAAGACCCATTGCATTCACTTACCTGAATGACTAGGACAGGAGAGTTCATCTTGGTCAGGATCCACAAGCAACCTGGTTAAGGAACTTCCTCTCAAGTCACTTCGTCTTTTCAGTTTCTTTATCTGTGTCTCGGCCGTAAAGGTGATGTCGTGGTCCAGGAACTGTCCCCATTGCATCACCATGAGAGTGACCGCGGAGTGAGGAGGGTTCTCTCTGATGCTCTGCAAATTGTAGCTAACTGTTCTTGGTGACGGAAGGCGTCTGACTCCTGTTCTACCTTCTCCTCGCATGGTGTCTATGCCTACCATGAGCAATTTCTCTGTGAGCTTTTTACCCAAAATTTTATCTTAATATGTGGAAAAATTTTTGATACTCGCGTCTTCAGAATAAATACGTCGGTGTTCATTTTGGTTATCAAACTATAAAATCTATGACTGCCTGCGAAACACTTACCGTTTTCATACGCTGGGTAATGGAATCTGACGAAGGGAGACATCGCCTTGCCCCAAGTAGGATGTTCTATGTTGTTGCAAGATCCATCTATCCTGCGATAAGGTTCCTTTTCCGAGCACCTGGCAGGCTTCTTGAAGTCCTCGCAATGAGATTTTTTGAGGATTTTCTCGCACATTTCCGGGTTGATTTCCAGATCTGAGAGCAGTCGCACGGCGTCACTCAAGGGTATATTACTCCTAGAAAAGTAAATGCTCTTACGAACACTCCAGAGTGCTTGTAGTTTTGATAGGCCTTAATGTTATATTGGATTTATAAGAGAGTTTTCTAAAAGAACATCAGGAGTACAATATAAACCTCATGTGTTTTTATACATGCATAAGGTTCACTGTTTAAAATTTGCATTAAGAAAATGGCAAATGCCTGGCAATATTTATTCCAGGATTTTAACCGTTTTAGAAACTGATATATTGACGTAAAAGAGTGATGGTACAGTCACCAATCCGTAAAAGATAATAACAAAGTAAGGTAAAATTACGGTTGCCTGTATTTTACTGAAATAGGGCCAAGAACATATTTTTACAGAGAATTTGCAATTTAATAATGATTTTTTTTAACAGTGTGGTGAATAAGGTCAGCAGCTAAAGTTATGTTATAAATTGTTTTAGATTGGGCATATCGTTAACGGCCACACTTGAAATGATAACCCATTTTGCAAATATTTGGCAGGTGAATTAAGATTTGTATATATTTATGTATGTAGTTGTATATAAAGGTAAAGGTGTGTGGTTTCAATTCCAGTATCATCTAAAGAGACACTCTCCAGAATGTCCAATGTTATGCTCAACCACAGCGGTATCCTTCCCAGTAAACAGCTTTAACTCACGATCCATGGCCGGGATCGATCTGCAGCCATGCAAAGACTGGGCAAGTGTGTTAGCACTGCACTAGCCATGAGGCTCTACTGTATATATATATATATATATATATATATATATATATATATATATATATATATATATATATATATATATATATATGTATGTATGTATCGTGACATTAGATTGGGAATTCTCCCAATGCTGACGTGCGTGAGAGATTTGTGTGAAATATTACATAAGACAAACAGAAGGTGGACATTTATGTGCCATTGACCTCTTAATGGACAAACTATTCTTCTCATATATATATATATATATATATATATATATATATATATATATATATATATATATATATATATATATATATATATATATATATATATGGTCCTTCAATTGCTTTTCCCATTCGGGAATTTCTCTTAAAACACAAGTAAGTTACCTTTTTGTAATATAAAAAAAGAATCCAATACTTCAGTACTGACAATAAGAACAAAATACTTATGACGCCTAGCTTACTACCCTAATGCACTTTGCTAAGCGGATCTAGAATGTTTCATGTTCTGAAGATATTGCGAGTTATGAAAGTACCTGGCAATAATCCTTCGCAAAGCCTCTTGGCTAGTACAGTGGTAACGTGTTCGCCTAGCATTAGCATGGCAGGAGATCGATCCCTGCCCAGGACCGTGAGTTTAATCTGTTTAATGGGGAGACCACTGCTGTGGTTGGGCATCACAGTGGAAGGTTGGGCAGCTTGGCTTGCCCGGCTGACGTTCTGGTAAGCATCTAAACTAGCTTTGCATGATTAGCACTTACCTCATTGCATGCTGTTTAGTTGTTTCTATCATAGCTCTTCCAACGCACGAGGCCTCCTCGGATTCTTTCTCTGCTCTGCGAAAGGCCGACAGAAACTTGGAGCTCAGATCAAGCTCTTTGCTAGCTGGTCTGTCACCTGGTGGAGTTGTCACAAAGAATGTTTGGTACAATGTACAAATGATTTGATGATTAAAAATATTTTATACATTGGAATCAAGTGGCTTGGGCTATAGTCGTTGTTTTATGCATTGGTATATAATTTCTGTAGTTCATGAGCCTATACACAAGATTAAAAGAGGGAAATAAAGTTTTTGTGAGCATAAACTTAATATCAGACATTGCTGGCCAATAGCCATGGAAAGAAAGTATGTGATTCTCATATTATGTTTTACAAAACGTGTGAAAGGCCCATTATTGTGATGTATATAGTTAACAACCCTGAATTATCAGAGAAAAGTTAGTTATGTAGGAATTGTCTTTGCTTTGAAAAGAGAGCTGTTCTTCTGGAAGCTAGGCATTGGTGACTTGCTACATCTTGAAATAGGGTTGTGCATCTATAGGTCTAAGTTGATCAAAGGAAAATAGCTTTAAGCTTACTGTCTGATGTGAATGATAAAGAATTAATTATCAGTTCTTGTACCAAAAATTAGCTCATAGGTTCTGGCCAGAACTTATGAATGGTTACACGGTACTATAGGGCAGTTTTCTCTAAAGGAAAATGGTAAAAACTTAGCAATAACATGTCAGCTTTCAAACTCACTTTGTTGCTGTTGCTGTTGCATAGACGCGGCTACACCCTCTTGAATGGAGTCTTCCACAGAAGGCATAGGAAAGCCAGCATCAGTAAACGGAAGAGAATGGAGTAAAGTCGTGAAGTAGACATTGTCGCCACCAACAGATCCACCGAAACCTCCCCCAGCAGAGCTCCCAGCAGATCCACCGGCTACACCCTCTTGAATGGAGCTTACCAAATAAGGCACAGGAAAGCCAGCATCAGTAAACGGAACAGAAGGGGGTAAAGCCGCGAAGTAGACATTGTCGTCACCAACAGATCCACTGAAACCTCCCCCAGCAGAGCTCCCAGCAGATCCACCGAAACCGAAACCTCCCCCAGCAGGGCTACTGGAACCAAAGGTAGAACCTACACGAGGGGGTGAGAAAGCCACAACTGGGGGGAACAGGTCAGAGTTTACTATCTCATCGTCGACATACCTGAAAGTGCCAGGATCGCCGTCGAAAAAGGGTGATGTTTCGTTGGCTTCGGAGGCGTTTCGGGGTCCTGAAACGTCGTAGAGGATGCCCTTCAGCGGGCGTAGATTACGTAGTTGACTGTTGCAGAATCCAAGGAGGAGTACCGTCGATAACAACCATCTGAAATAAGAACGAAGAGAACATGGCTCAATAAAGTATTATTATTATTATTATTATTATTATTATTATTATTATTATTATTATTATTATTATTATTATTATTATCTTTTATCGTTTATTATTTATTGTTAATTATTTATCATTTATTATTATTTATTATTTATCATTTATTATTATTTATTATTTATCAATTATTATTATTATTATTATTATTATTATTATTATTATTATTATTATTATTATTATTATTATTATCAAATGCCACGCTACAACCCTCGTTCGAAAAGCAACATGCCATAAGTTTAAGGGTTCCAAGAGGGAAAAATAGCCTAGTGAGGAAAGGAAACAAGGAAATAGATATACTAAAAAGAGAAGTAATTCATAATGAAAATATATTAAGAACAGTAACAACATTAAATCAGATCTTCCATATATAATCTATATAGAAAAAAAAAACAAGAGGAAGAAAAGTAAGATTGAATAGTTCTCAAGCAAGAGAACTCTATTCCCGCATTCCTTGCCTGACAGAAATGCCTACCAGCGAAGAATTACCTGAGGGAAATTGAACTCGAGCATATATTTTACTGATGATGATAATGAAAGGTATAGATGGAGATGGTTTGGGCATGCTCTTCGCACTCCGCAAGAGAGATTAGTTCATCAAACGCTCAGTTGGGCTCCACAAGACACTAGAAGATTTGGAAGGTCCAGGCCTACATGGCTGAGGACTATGAAGCGCAAAGTAGATGATGAAAGGAGAATTATTGAAACGACTAGCGACATCTAACCGAGGCCCTTTGCGTCAATAGGCATAAGAGGAGATGATGATGATGATGATGATACATTGATATGTTTATATCGTTATTATTACATTCTGGATTCTACAGTCCCAAGGGGTAGTAGAGATAGGAGCCCAGTATAAAAAAAATAAAAGAATAAACTATATATAAACTATAAATAAGAAAATATATATGATAAATAGAAACGTTATTAAATAGATGAATAGTAGATAAATAATAAGATGAGAGATACGTCAACCTCTTTATCAAAAAAAGCATTTACACCGAATTTAAGCTTTCAGTATTGATCTTCGATAAAGGAAAATTTCAACTTAGAATTAACTACAAAGGTTGGTGAGAATCATATGACTTTTAAATTGGCTTTATGAATTTCATTCTAAACTTCATTGGGAATTATTTTATAGCCAATACTTTACACACACCACACAGTAAGAGGTTCTGGCAGTGGCGCCATAAAGGTTTAAAGGTCGCTCATGAATGGCGGGGGCAAGAGACAATGACATTGCCCCATCGAGTAGGACAATGCCCTAGAGACTGACCATATATACATATGATTAGCGGTCCCTCTCCACCCAAGCTGAGACCAAGGAGTGCCAGGCAATGGCTGCTGATGACACAGCAGATAGACCTATAGGCTCCCCCAAACGCTCTATCCTTAGCTCATACGCATGGTGAGGTTGCAGCGACCAAAGAAGCTAAAGAGTCTGATCGGGACCTGAACCACAGTCTGGCGTTCACCAGTCAGGGACGTTACCGCATAGGCCAACATAATACTAAACCCATAGGAATATTTTATGACAGCAGCTCGTATTTTCCTTTGTTTTTCATACTTAGTCAAAAACAGAATCCTCACTGTGGCTTTGGTGGCTTGAACGGAAACTCCAGAGTTATAGCATCTACTATGATATTTATAATATGACAGTACTCTATTACTTAAGACTAAGACACAACGCTATTCGTTCTTCAATCAGGAATGAACTGACTGAAATATCTGCATCTTTCTCAATGACATCTTACGTCAAGAATTCTTTCCTTAAATATTTTACATTTTAAAAAAATCTTGCATCTACAACTTCTCCACAATCACTTTCACTGTCTCGCTGTAACATAGATGTGGAATTTCTGAAGGACAATGTGCGGGTTTTCTATGGACATTTTAGATTTCATTTCACTGTTTAGGTCCCGTACACTGTTAGAAAAACCCGTCATTCTAATCGGGAATTTTCCGTAAAGATATAATGTTTTCAACCATATTTCAGTAAAATACAGGCGACCGTAATTTTACCTTACTTCTTTTATTATCTTTTGCGGGTTGGTGACCGTAAAATCACTCCTTGCCGTTTTTCAAACGGTAATAATCCGGGAATAATTGTTGCCAGGCATTTACTTTTTTTATTTGCAAATTTTTAACAGTGTAGTCCTTGTTGACTTGACTGTCACAGACTCCGAATATTATAGATTATCTTTATACACTGATCTTCATTTGTCTATGATTCCTATTTGGAATTCTTAGCGCCTTGGATTTTTCAGGAATTCCTATAAAACGCAATGCTTGGGAGGGGCAAGGGTCACTTCGGTTATGAAAATACATAGCTTTATTCTGGTTATCAACAATGAGTATTGGTCATAAGCTTAAAATCTTATACTTTAGATTTCTTTCACTTTCTTTGTCCAGAAGTTGATCTGTAGATCTTCCTCAGCGTGGAAATCTACGTTCATTATCATTTTAATGAAGTTGAAGCCATTTGCCATTCCATGCAATCTATGTTTAAGCAATATAAGTTTAAAGGTCGCTCATGAATGGCTAAAGCAATAGACAGTGACAATGCGATAGCGACTAACCATACTATCTACCCAAGTTAGGACCAGAGAGGACAAGACAATGGCCATTGATGACTCAGCAGGAAGACCTGTAGCCTCCCCCCTGTAAAACCATCCTTAGCTCACAAAGATGGTGAGATTGCAGACACTACAAGAAACTATCAAGCTTGAGCGGGTCTCAAAACCAAGTCCATCAGAACTAGGCTACCAAAGAGCATTCAAGTTTACGAAGTGTTTACATGAAGACGATAATTGCATTTCTTTAGACATTGCACTAAACATATTGTAACCTGTATGTCTGAATGTTTTAATTTCTAGAAAACCGATGCTGAATATCAAAATAATATATGTAATGCATGGTCTATTCAGAATAGTTCATGTTTTATCTCACTCCTTCCCAGAATCTTAACACTGCACTTGGTGTCTTCAATGAGTGTTCCCTTTATCTAAAGTTCTTATTGAAGTATTTTTCCTATACATGACATGAAAATTGGTGACTTTTACTAAGAAGAAATCTTTAATATTTAATTAATGGTTTTACAAGCAACCCTTTCTTCATTTTCTTGGCAAACGTTACCAGAACACAACGAGCATACATAACAGAAGCGAGAACACGACGGGCACTTCTGGTTGCTAAATTTTTTGTCTCGTCGTACTTGAAGATGTTATCTGTAGGCTATGGTTATGAATATTTGTGTCATCTCTAAGATGATCGGAAGAAGTGTTGTGGACTATTTTCGTGTTTACTATAAGTTCTTGAGTCCGATTAGTATCCAGCTTTTAAATCAATACTCTCTCCATTCATCATCTCATACTTCACGTTTCATAGTCCTCAGCCTTCCACTTGCTGAATGGGGATACATTAACGTGGCAAAAGGGTTTGCGTATTGCTAGGATCAGCAAAGCTGTACTAGTCAGGGCTACCCATACTGTGAGCAATCAGACTAAAGCCTGCCACCATCACTAATTCGCAGTTACTAGCATAGTGATTAAAACTGGCCAAAGCCCAGGCATGAATAAGGACAATTCTGAGGCCTTTGTGCTGCAGTGGCCCAAAGAGAGAGAGAGAGAGAGAGAGAGAGAGAGAGAGAGAGAGAGAGAGAGAGAGATGATAATAGCTTTGGCCAAAGAAATAACCCGATATGCATTGCGTGAGGTATGTCCCAAACCACTACCTTGACACCAAGGCGGTTCCAATTTCATTCCTTTCTGCCGAAGAAGATTTCAACGATGGTGATTTCAGCAATATTATTTATTTTCTTTTGTTTGTTTGTTACGTAACTTGGTGCCATTTGTAACGTTCAAGGGCAGCTGGTATTTTGAAAGAGATAGTGGTACAGAGGATACCTTATAGAAAGCAATGCAATTTTCTTAGTGGGGAAGCGACTGATTTGTTTGGAAAATGGGTCTAAGTCAAAAGTGTTGGAAAATGGGTCTAAGTCAAAAGTGTTGGAAAATGGGTCTAAGTCAAAAGTGTTGGAAAATGGGTCTAAAGGGGCCCATACACGTTCAAAAAAAGCGTCAAAATTTTGATGCAAATTTTGAGTGGGTGTGGGACGTTTTGATGTCAAAAAAAGATTTGAAGCAAAATTTTGATGGATCAAATCTGTTTGATTTTTTTTGACGAGTCGTCAAATTTTTGATGCGTGTGTGGGCTCCTGTCAAAATTTTGATCAAACTTTTTAGTTCGCAGGTGACTGACGAGGAGACAGGATCTCCATGTCTGTGAAGAAGGAGACCGAAAAGAAATTTTTGATTGAAGTTTTCGACCCCTTGATTATTCTACCTTTTTTTTTATTCGACTCCTTGCAAATTCAACCCCTTATTTATTTGACCCTTTTACTTATTCGATCGTTTACTTATTCAACCCTTTGATTATTCTACCTCTTTCTTGTACCCGTTAAAATACTAACACTAGAGAGCTATTGGGTCCTTTGACTGTCCAGACAGTGCTACATTGGATCCATCTCTCTTTAGCCACGAATGAAAAAATGCAGGATTTCTTTGTATTAGTGCACATACACACATATATCTATGAAATATATGCATTCGAACACGCGCACACACACACACACACACACATATATATATATATATATATATATATATATATATATATATATATATATACAGTATATATATATATATATATATATATATATATATATATATATATATATATATATATATATATATATATATATACTGAAAAACTTGAAATGTTTCATTTCTCCTTGTTTCCTTTCCTCACTGGGCTATTTTCCCTGTTGGGACCCCTGGGCTTGTAGCATATCCTGCTTTTCCTACTAGGGTTGTAGCTTGGCAATTAATAGTAAATAGTAAATGACCGAAAACAATATATTTTTACCGAGAATTTCCGATAAAAATTATGTTTTTTTTAAGTGTTAACTATTTGTAATTACAGGTTTCATTGTCAACGAAGAACTCTTGTTGTTGTTGTTGTTCTTTGTGTTGTTATTCATATTGTTTTAGGATGGATACTACTACTACTACTACTACTACTACTACTACTACTACTATTATTATTATTATTATTATTATTATTATTATTATTATTATTATTATTATTATTATTATATCGTGGTAGATCATTTAATTAGTTGACGTATTATTTCACACATTTCACGTTCAAATGAATCGATTTATATTTATATACCGGTATATATATACACACACACACACACACACACACACACACATATATATATATATATATATATATATATATATATATATATATATATATATATATATATATATATATATATATATATGTATATATATAGACCTGCATTTTATTACAGGGATTTGGAATGGTCTGTAATGTGTATACTTATGTCCTTAGTCGCTTGTATAAGCGCTTATTCATTGTTGTTGTCGGCGAATGTTGAGGGATGCGACCTTCAAAAGTTCAAACTACCAGTGAATGTATTTATGTTGATCAGGCCGACACAAGTCTCTTTTTATAGTTTATATATGAAAGATCTATTTTGATGTCCATTTCCGACGTTTACCAGGAGGTTTATAAGAGTCTAATGGCAACACTAGTGCTATGGCCACTGATGCATCCATGTCGAAGATTTTGACGATACTGAATTTTGATGGGAAAAACGCCTATACGTGTGTGGGCAATTTTGCATCAAAATTTTGATGCAAAATTTTGACGCTTTCTTTGAACGTGTATGGGCCCCTGAAGTCAAAAGTGTTGGAAAATGGTCTAAGTCAAAAGTGTTGGAAATGTGCTTTAAGTCAAGTGCTGGAAAACGAGTCTAAGTCAAAACTGTTGGAAATGTGTTTAAGTCAATTGTTGTAAAATGAGTCTAAGTCAAATGCTGGAAAATGGGTCAAAGTTAAAAGTGTTGGAAAATGGGTCTAAATCAAGTGCTGGAAAATGAGTCGACGTCAAAATTGCTGGAAAATAGGTGTAAGTCAAAAGTGCTGGAAAAGGAGTCTCAATTCCAAAGTGTTGCAAAATGGGTCTAAGTCAAGTCATGAGATCTATTGAAATTTGTTTGTCTGTGGCGGGGCAAGTCATTCTGGAGGCCACAGCCAGCCTTCAGCGAATCGGCGGTCCTCTAATCATAGCCTGGATGCTACCTCCTTTGTCCCAGACGGATGGTTCCTGGTTCCTTATTGGTCACTCCGCAAAATAAGTTTGCGGGCACTCATCTCTTTATAGATAGGTGCAAAGCTTCTAAGCTTATTCTTATTATTGTTATTAAGTTTATATCATCTGTGCCTTGAATAAATTAATATCATAATGAGGTTCTCAATCTTTACTTTTATTCCCTTTTACTTTGAAATTAGATAGGATAACACCTTGCTATCATCAGTTTTGGCAACCTGTTGTGGTAATCAGTTTGGGCTTCTTAAACTCTTCTTTTATATGCATTGCCCTATCTATAAATGCAGCCAGATCCCTGCTAGGATTTTTCAGCGTACCTAAACTTATTTCTACATTCTTTAGCTGTTCTAACTTTGGGCATAAAAATAAATGTTCGGTAGTGTCTTCTTCCTCTTTGCACAAGTCACACAAATTGTCATCATATTTTCCCCTGAAATTTGCTTTTAAGTTGAGCATATTTAATCTTGCTTTCATTACAAGGGATGCCTTATCCAGATACATTTCTCTGATATAAGGCAGAGGGCCATTTCCTTTAATAAATCTTAATTTTTTCATTATTTTCTTTTTTTCTTCAATAGTTTCTTCTATTTTTTCCATAATTCTTTTCTTGACTTCTTTTTTCAGGGTCCTTTTCCCCCAATTTCTTATTTCTTCAACTTCCATCCCATATTTACTACAGATTTCTTCTGTGCTCTTACTCCAGCACTTTCCATACAGGTTCTTCAACTGATCCTCAATTATCTCTCTTACTAGTCTTTTTTCCTCGGAGTTTATGATGTTATGGAAGAGCATTAATTTCTTATATTCTATTCTGCAGGACACCGGCCATATTCCTGTTTCTGCAAGTATGCCCCAATATGGAGTACTCGCAGGTAGTTCATACATTATTATCTTGTATTGGAGGTTTTCTAGATCTTTCATATCTTTGTCCTTAATTATACTCCAGGTCTCCACGTTAGCAAATATTGTTGGTACTATTACTGTTTCATATATTTTCTTTCTGACTTCCAATGCCATCTTTCCTACAATTACCCAGATACTTATATTCCTTAACTAAACTTACTTTTCCGTTCTTCACTTTTGTTTCAATCTCCACCCCATTCTCATTCTTTCTTTTGTTAATTCTTAATACACCCGATTTTTTGGGGTTGGTGTTTATAGTGAATTTCTTTAGGGTCTCTAAGCTATGACAGTTACTTATGGCACTTTCGATACCATCTTTCCTTGCAACCTCTCACATTTTCGCTTCCTCTCACTCACTCCCGCGCTTCTTCTTCTTCTTCTTCTTCTTCTTCTTCTTCTTCTTCTTCTTCTTCTTAATTTTTCGCTCCGCTCACTCCCACCCTTCTTCTTCTTCTTCATGAATTGGCAGTTTGTTATAGCCTTGAAACGGGCATTACATCAGCCTCTAATTTATGGAATCACAATCTATAAACCCCCCTTTCTGAGTGGGGACATCTTAACGTGGTGAAAGGATTTGTTTTACGCCCTGATCAGCAAAGCTACACTAAGTAGGCCATCAATACTTAAGTTGGTTTTCTGTGAGTGATCAGATAAAAATCTTCCACCATCACCAAGCCGCAGTTGGCCAGCGTATTATTATTATTATTATTATTATTATTATTATTATTATTATTATTATGACTTGCTAAGCTACAACCCTAGTTGGAAAAGCAAGATGTTATAAGCCTGGGGGCCCCAATAGGGGAAATAGCCCAGTGAGGAAAGGAAACAGGAAAAGTGAAATATTTAAAAAAAAGTAACAACATTAAAATGAATATTTTCTATATAAACTATAAAAAAACTTTAACAAAACAAGTGAAAGAGAAATATGACAGAATAGTGTGCCCGAGTGCACCCTCAAGCAAGAGAACTCTAACCCAAGACAGTGGAAGACCATGGTACAGTGGCTATGGCACTACCCAAGACTAGAGAACATTGAATTGATTTTGGAGTATCCTTCTCCTAGAAGAGCTGCTTACCATAGCTTAAGAGTCTCTTCTACCCTTACCAAGAAGGAAGTGGCCACTGGACAATTACACTGAAGTAGTAAACCCCTTGATATTAGAATTGTTGGGTAATCTCAGTGTTGTCAGGTGTATGAGGTCAGAGGAGAATATGTAAAGAATAGGCCAGACTATTCGGCGTATGTATAGGCAAAGGGAAAATGAACCGTAAGGAGAGAGAAGGATCCAATGTAGCACTGTCTGATCAGTCAAAGGACCCAATAACTCTCTAGAGGTAGTATGTCAACGGGTGGCTGGCCAGATCCCACATGTAAATAAGGACATGTCTGAGAGCTATGTCCTACAGTAGGCTAGAAACAGCTACATTTTGTTGTTTATTAATAATCCTCAGGTAACACTTGTCAATTAACAGATGTTTTTTCAAGAACATTTAATTTCCATGTGGCAATATGTCAAGGGTAACATTAATAGAGAAGAAGATTCCAGTTACTCTCTCTCTCTCTCTCTCTCTCTCTCTCTCTCTCTCTCTCTCTCTCTCTCTCTCTCTCTCTCTCTCTCTCTCTCTCTCTCGCCCTACTGGACAAAAAAGCCATTTCCGCGCTCTCTTAGTATCCACATAGCATCATGTACCTGATCGGTAGCCAACTATAAATGATCGATGATACGAGTGATTATTATTATTATTATTATTATTATTATTATTATTATTATTATTATCTAAGCTAAAACCTTAGTTGGAAAAGCAGGATGCTATAAATGGCCAGGGGCCCCAACAGGGAAAATAGCCCAGTGAGGAAAGTAAACAAGGAAAAATAAGATATCAGTAACAACATTAAAATAAATATTTCCTATATAAACTATAAAAACTTTAACAATACAAGAGGAAGAGAAATAAGGCAGAATAGTGTGCCCGAGTGTACCCTCAAGCTAGAGAACTCTAATCCAATACAGTGGAAGACCATGTTACAGAGGCTATGGCGCTACCCAAGACTAGAGAACAATGGTTTGATTTTGGAGTGTCCTTCTCCTAGAAGACCTACTTACCATTGCTAAAGGGTCTCTTCTACCCTTGCCAAGAGGAAAGTGGCCACTGAACAATTATAGTTCAGTAGTGAACCCCTTGTTTGCAGAATTACTGAAACATGTTTTATCTTTATTTCAATTTTTCTTTTTTTATCTTTTAGATTGTTCAGACGGTACAGTTCGTGTCTTCGCTATGTAAGCCAATAATGACTTTTTGTATAAGTTGAGAAACTTGTTCTGATATTATTTTACTCTTTCATAACAACTGACAAAGTTGAATCCTTATCTAATAAAACAGACCAATATATGCTTAGGCAAAATTATTCCTAAATTTTGAGACCATATAAAAGCGAATTATAAATTTGTTGATGTAGAAAATTGATAGTATTTTACAAGCTAATCATAGAAAAAAAAAATCAGGATCCCTATTTTTAAGAATAAGGTTTTTTTTTTTTTAAGATCTAACTGCTGCAAATATCATTTTTCAATGTTGTAATAACATCCTCACTCTGTTCTTAAAATTTTCTATTTTTCTTTGTTTCCTATCCTCACAGGGCTATTTTCCCTGTTGGAGCCCTTGGGCTTATAGCATCCTGCTTTTCCAACTAGGGTTGTAGCTTAGCAAATAATAATAATAATAATAATAATAATAATAATAATAATAATAATAATAATAATACATTGAAAAGCAACACATTATCAACCGAACAAGATTCATTCATTTACTTGACGCAAGCAGAGCTGATAATCTTTGTTTTTTCACAAACTTTAGTCACTTACTAATATTCTCAAGTATAATTAAAATTCCGCAAAAAAAAAAAAAAAAAAAAAAAAACTTGATCCTACCTTAGGAGAAGCGACGTCATCATGCCCGAGTCCTTCCTTCCTAAGAGAGGCAGTTAATCCTTTATAAATCCTTTCCGTGCTTGCCTGCTGGGGAAGGACGTGTGCTTCCCTGTCCTGACAAGGACGTGTGCTTCGCTGTCCTGACCTAAGTAGAGTGAAGAAGATCTTACCGGAGTCTCCCGCGACCTGTTCCCTCACCTGTCCCTCCTCCTGCTCCTCCTCCCTGCCTTTGTCCGTATCATGCTTTGCAATGACGAGCAAAGGAAGGAATGTAGATGAAAAATACAAACAAATAAAAATGTAAAATGTACGAAAGTGAAAGTCTAGCAATAGTTTATTGCTTTTAAAACGAAATAAAACTCTTGGGTAGACATGTGTAGGCAGAGCTATGTTCGCTAAAGTGAAAGGCTTAACTTTTTCTTATTTTTGATTTCCTTTATTGTAACACTGGAGATGTTACAGATTGCTTTGTTCGTGAACAGCCAACGCTCTGTTTAGCTAATGATTGTCTCGAATGATTTGGAAGAACAACAAGATGGCACCAAGAAATGTAGGATAAGATATTTTTCATTACTTTCCCAAAAAAGATTATTATTATTTATTTAGAGATGTTGTTGCATTAATTATTTTAAGACAACACTATTATGTTTTTTCTATCATCATGTGGGGTAAAGTTGTGAAAGAAAAAATAATTAATTTTGCAAACAGCTGTTTCAGGCAATAAGTGTGGCTCTCATCAGGGTCATCCTTAAAAGTACATCACAATCCTTATAATGTCAGTACACTCAAAATAACGAAAATTAGAAATCTAAGAAAAATAAAAGTGAGAATTTGAAAAAAAAACCCCAAAAAATTTATGGAAATATTACTAAAAGAATATGGATCTTCCATGAAGCCTCACAATTCCAGTAGGAGTCCCAAAGCCTTGCATTGGAGAAAGACCTTGATTTTAAGGTTCCAGTATAAGGTCTGGAAGCCTGGAGTGGAATTTCCTCTTTATGAAGGGGAGACCCTAGTATGAGGAAATTTGAATAATCATCTTTGCTTCAGCAATCGGTAAATACGACAGTCATCTTCCTTGTGGACAACGTCCGTGTTGCCGATAAGGTTTCATATAAGATCCAGATGTGTCTAGTAATATTTCCATGAATATTCTCAAATTATCCCATTTGTCGTCTTTAGATTTCATCTATTTTAGTCCCATTAATGCATTTTTATTATATAAGAATTGCAATTTCTTTTGTAAGGGTGTCCTGATGATAGCCAATTGTTGTTGGCTGAAACAGCTGTTGGCGAAGGTTAAATAAATGATGTAATGCTGTAATATTTTTCTATCAAACCTCTAACCTTGAAGTTTTTCACCATTCATTGTAAAGTGTATATGTATATATATATATATATATATATATATATATATATATATATATATATATATATATATATACATATACTGTATACACACAGACACACACACACACATATATATATATATATATATATATATATAGTATATATATATATATATATATATATATATATATATATATATATACACAGTATATATATATATATGAATATATATATGTATATATATATATATATATATATATATATATATATATATATATATATATATATGAGTGTATTAAAAGTGAGAGAGAGAGAGAGAGAGAGAGAGAGAGAGAGAGAGAGAGAGAGAGAGAGAGAGAGAGAGAGAGACTATAATAAAATCTTATAAGGTGAAGCAAGTGCTTCACCTGAGATTGAATTAAGAAAACATGTTAATGAAAATAGTTAATAACTAAGCCCGAAGAACCATGGAATGTGGAAAAAATGATTGTAATGAATGAATTAAGCGAATAGTTGACGTCCTTGATGACTTGATCAGAAAAATCAAAGAATTTTTATTTCCATTTTTCATTTATGAAAATATTTCACTTTTTAAACAGAAATGGCTTTCCTATTAAAGTCTTCGTTTCAATAAAAGGGTAAAAAAAAGCATGCTTATCGAGGTGTCCGTATTAACAAACGGGTCAAATAGGGTTGCTGTGGCCTGATTGGTAACGACTCTGCCTGGTGTTTGCCAGACGGGGGTTCGAGTCCCGCTCAGACTCGTTAGTGCCTTTAGTGTCTGCAGCCTCACCATCCTTGTGAGCTAAGGATAGGGGATATGAGGGAGCCTATAGGTCTATCTGGTGAGTCCTCAGTAGCCATTGCCTGGCCCTCCTTGGTCTTAGCTTGGGTGGAGAGGGAGCTTGGGAACTGATCATATGCATCTATGGTCAGTCTCTAGGGCATTGTCCAGCTTGATAGGGCAATGTCACTGTCCCTTGCCTCTGCCATTTATGAGCGGCCTTTAAACCTTTGTTCAAGTGTTTCTATTAATAAAAGGGTCAAATATTGATAAAATGAGTCACTTGAGATATGAATGGAAACCTTTTCTAACTAGTTATAGACATGCTATGAATTATTTTGTCTTTTATACATTGGATTTTTTGCAAAATATTTTATATATATTTTTTTTTATTTAACATTTCCCGTTTAATTTTTATGTTTCCTTAATAAACCTCACTTACTCCGTAAAGTAACTCCTTACCTAGATTAAAAGTTAGATATCTCTTACAATTGCTTCTGAATTTTTTTCTCATGTTTATTTATTTCCTTATTTTCTTTCCTCACTGGGCTATTTTTTTTTCCTATTGGAGCTTTTGGGCTTATACCATCTTGGTTTTCCAAATAGGGTTGTATCTTAGCTAATGATGATGATGATAATAATAATAATAATAATAATAATGATGATGATGATGATGATGATGATAAAGCTATTATGGTTTGAGCAGGGCAAGATAATAAAGTGAGTAAACTTGCATTACTCGCAGAAACTTTTTATAGCTTTTTGTCTTTGCTATTTTTAACATTTATGACTCGGCTTTTCATCATTAAAGGATTTCAACTTTCTCATCAAAGTGATCTATGTACATTGTAGCTAGCCATCCTACATCTATCTAATTACTGTACATAGTGATGCTTTTATTTATATTAATGATTCCCATTGTTCTCTAGTCTTGGGTAGTGCCATAGCCTCTGTACCATGGTCTTCCACTGTCTTGGCTAAGAGTTCTTCTGCTTGAGAATAAACTCGGGCACACTATTCTATCTTATTTCTCTTCCTCTTATTTTTTCTTTTTTTATAGTTTATATAGAAGATATTTATTTTGATGTTGCTGTTCTTAAAATAGTGTGTTTTTCCTTGTTTCCTTTCCTCACTGGGCAATTTACCCTGTTGGAGCCCATGGGCTTATAACATCATGCTTTTCCATCTAGGGTTGTAGCTTAGCAAGTAATAATAATAATAATAACAATAATAATAATAATAATAATAATAATAATAATAATAATAATAATAATAATAATGTCTTCTTTCTTTCGTTGACAAGTTTTCTGATATTTCCCTGATCTCTTCAGTAAAACAATGATTGCTCGACAAAGATTCAAGTCATTCACAGGTTGAAAGCATCCTTGAGAGCTCTAATGCTTCAATTACCAGTTTGCTTTTACTCTCACACTCTCATACTTCTTCCTGCACAAGCATGTCTTAGAGATTTGATACATTCTCCATTCCAGTCACTTTCAGTATGTGGAATTCTCTTTATCTCACTGTTTTTCCTGTCGAGATACTATCACTAAAGAGTTATGGGGTCCTTTGACTGGCCAAGTAGTACTACATTGGATACGTCTCTCTGGTTACGTCTCATTTTCCTTTGCCAACAGGCTTAACACGTACACCGAATATTCTAGAATGTTTTTTTCCACGTTCTCCACTGTTCTCCTACACCTGACAACACTGAGATTACCAAACAATTCTTCTTCTCTCAAGAGGTTAACTATTGCAATGTGATTGTTGAGTGGCTACTTTCATCGTGGTAAGGGTAGAAGAGACTCTGTAGCTATGGTAAGCAGCTCTTCTAGGAGAAGGACACTCCAAAATCAAACCATTGATCTTTAGTTTTGGGTAGGACCATACCCTCTTACCATGGTCTCCCACTGCCTGGGAATAGAGTTCTCTTGCTTGAGGATACACTCAGGCCCACTTTTATCTCGTTCCTTATTTCCATTCCTCACTGGGCTATTTTCCGTGTTGGGTGCTTATAGCATCCTGCTTTTCCAACTAGGGTTATAGCTTAATCAGTAATAATAATAAGGGGAGAGAAAAAATAGAAAACTACTAAGATCTACTAATTGAATTGAGAAGACTATGGAATATGAAAGTAGAAATGTTGCCAGTAATCATAGGAGCACCAGAATTCATACCTAAGTCATTGAGAAGCAATCTTGAGAAGTTAGGATCCAATATAGCCCTAGGATTTGATTAAAAGAGCGTGCTATTTGAAACAGCGCATATAGTAAAGAAAGTGATGGATTCCTAATAAGGAAGTTGGATGTAATAATATTATTATTATCATTATTATCATTATTATTATTATTATTATTATTATTATTATTATTATTATTATTATTATTAACACCGATTTCACTAAACTGATATATAGTCTGATTTTTTAAAGTAATTTCAGGCGATTTGATTTCCAAATTTGACTTGACCTAGCCTTTGTCTAATTTGCTTTTTTTTGCAATCCTTCACTAAACTCTAATTCTAAAGACCCTGTATTGAAGATCATGGTTCCTAGATATTTCAATAATTCTACCTCATTAATCCTTTCTCCATCCAATGATATTTCATCTTCCATTGCATACTCCGTTCTCATCATCTCTCTCTTTCTTCTATTTATCTTCAGACTAACCTGGTATGATATTTCATGCATTGCAAATCTTGTAGTGTTCTGGTAACAAGGACTGCATCATCAGCATACTCTAGGTCTGTTAATTTCCTATCACTAATCCGGTCCAATCCTTCTCCACCAACTGCGACTGTTCTACGCATTACAAAATCCATGAGGAGTATAAACAACATAGGTGACAACACATTCCCTTGGAGTACTCCGCTGTTCACTGGAAATTCATTTGATAAGACTCCATTAACATTAACTTTGCTCTTGCTATGCTCATGAACAGACTTAATCAAATTTACATATTTAAGAGGAATTCCATAATTACTATTATTATTATTATTATTATTATTATTATTATGTATGTGTATATATAAGTGTATTAGAATACACAAACACTAATATATATATATATATATATATATATATATATATATATATATATATATATATATATATGTTATGTATATATATATATATATATATATATATATATATATATATATATATATATATGTATATAAATATAGATATATGTATATATGTATACACACACACACTCACACACACGCACACACACACACACACACACACACACACATATATATATATATATATATATATATATATATATATATATATATATATATATATATATATATATACATATATATATCCCGGCTAGATTTTGCCAGTTGTCTCTATCTTGAGCTTTTAAATCAATACTTCTCCATTCGTAATCTCCTACTTCACGCTTCATAGTCCCCAGCCATGTAGGCCTGGGTCTTCCAACGCTACTAGTGCCTAGTGAAATCCAGTTTAACGTTTGAAAATGGTATTATTATTATTATTATTATTATTATTTGCTACGCTACAACCGGAGTTGGAAAAAAAGAAGGATGCTATGAGCCCAATCGCTCCAAAAGGGAAAATAGCCCAGTGAGGAAATGAAACAACAAAAGATAAAACATTTTAAGACCATTAATCAAAATTTTCATGTATTCCAGTCTCCTGAATTTTCATATCAATATGAAAAAAATAATTCCAATACTCAAAATGTTCATATCTATGAAGAAAAAAAATCCAGCATTTGAAATTTTCATAAGAATTTCCAATATACTACGAAGAGTCCCTGCTATTTCCAAAGATTTCAAAGGTCAAATCTATCATGCAATTCTCCTTAAAGCAAGGCTACCTTACAGTTAGTTCCTGTATTTCCTTACTCAAGGCAACCGGGTACAGTTTAGTTCATGCCATCTGGAAGCACAGACATATGCTTGCATCAACTGTTTTCAATTGGAAATGTTTCTATGAAATCTATAGTAGTTTATCTCTAGAACCTGTTTTCTATAGATTTCTTTTTTCTAATAAAATTCCCAGGATCATTCAAAGATGATAACTTAGAAAAATTTTAGACAAAAATATCTGGAATTGTAGACGAAAATGTCTGGAAATTTAGACGAAAATATCTGAAATTTTAGACGAAAATATCTGTAATTTTAGACGAAATATCTGGAATTTTAGACGAAAATATCTGGAATGTTAGACGAAATATATGGAATTTTAGACTAAAATGTCTGGAATTTTAGACGAAAATGTCTGAAATTTTAAACGAAAATGTCTAGAATTTTAGATTAAAATGTCTGGAATTTTAGACAAAAATATCTGGAATTTTAGACGAAAATATTAGGAATTTTAGACGAAAATTATCTGGATTTTACACGAAAATATCTGGAATTTCAGACGAAAATTATCTGGAATTTTAGACGAAAATATCTGAAATCAGTTTAGCATAACCGAGGTGTTCAGGTAGTGAAGTTCAGAGTGTTGATAAATTGCCATCAATTTCAATTGACAGCGTTGGACGACCTTTGTACAGTTGGCTTCATTGATTCCGGTACACTTTACGGGGAGCTAAGAAGACGCCAGTCTACCGGAATTAATGAAGCCAACTGTACTATGAAAATAACTGTTGGGAATTTCAGAAGAAAAACTCGCTTAATTACAATCCTGTACAGTACAGTCCCCACATGGTTGTTAATTCATAATCATCAATTATTAATTATTAATCATTAACAATTAATTATTCACTTCACTATTCACTATTAACTAGTTACTAGCTAGTTACTAGTTACTAGTTAATTGTTAATTCATGATAATGATAATGATAATAACAAAATTAATAACTAGTTACTAGTTACTAGTTATTTAATTGTAATTGTTAATTGTTGATAATGTTAATAACAGCATCATTAATCCTCTTAAACCCGATGATGCATTAATTAATTACATTTCAAATAGTAAAAATGTTTTTGATGCAGAACACATACACATATGTGTGTGTAACTACACCCACATGCACACAGATACAAACATACACACACACACGTATATATCATATATACTGTATATATATATATATATATATAATATATATATATATATATATATATATATATATATATATATATATATATATATATATATATATATATATATATATGTATTTTTGTATATATATATACATACATACATACATATATATATATATATATATATATATATATATATATATACATATATATATATATATATATATATATATATATATATATATATATATATATATATATATATATATATGTATGTATGTATGTATCGAAGACAGCATCTTTCCTAAAAATCTGAGTTCTACGTAGTTTTCCTGTTAAGAGGAAGACTGCATATACGTTTCTCCATTGAATATTTGGTGTCGATACGTGTTTCGAGTAACTTTTTTCCTTCTTTTTACCCCCCCCCCCCCCCTCCCCGGCTCTTCATCAGGGCTACGATAGTTGAGCGATTACACTTTTAATATAAACACACGTTCTTACAAACAATGTGTGTGTAAATATATATGTGTATATATAATATATGTATATATAGATATATATATATATATATATATATATATATATATATATATATATATATATATATATATATGTATATATAGATATATATATATATATATATATATATATATATATATATATATATATATATATGTATATATATAGATATATATATATATATATATATATATATATATATATATATACTGTATATATATGTATATGTATATATGAATATATATATGTATGTATGTATATAAATGTACAGTATATATATGTATATATATATATATATATATATATATATATATATATATATATATATAAACATATATATGTATATATATATACACATATATATTTATATATATATATGAATATAAATATATACATATACATATATATATACAGTATATATATATATATATATATATATATATATATATATATATATATATTTATATGTATATGTGTACATAATATATATATATACATGAATATAAATATATATATATATACATATATATATATATATATATATATATATATATATATATATATATATATATATATATACATTATATTTATTTAAATAATTTATTATTATTATTATTATTATCATTATTATTATTATTATTATTATTATTATTATTATTATTACTTGCTAAGCTACAACCCTAGTTATATAGCAGGATGCTATAAGCCCAGGGGCTTCAAAAGGGAAAAATAGCCTAGTGAGGAAAGGAAACAAGGAAAAATTTAATATTTTAAGAACAGTAACAGCATTAATATAAATATTTCCTATATAAACTATAAAAACTTTAACAAAACAAGAGGAGGAGAATTAAGATAGAATAGTGTGCCCGAGTGTACCCTCAAGCAAGAGAACTCTAACCCAAGACAGTGGAAGACCATGGTACACAGTTTTTATATTATAAAGACTACTTTCTTGAAGTAGAATGCGGTGGAGTTAATTGCTTTACATTCTTTATCTAGTTTAGGTGAAAAGAATAAGTTGCTTCTTAGTCTTTATGTTCTTTCTATTCTTTCTTATTGAAGATGGTCAGTCGGTAGCGTAGGTGATTTCGATTTTAACAAAATCTTATAACAAACAATTTTGTGAGCTCATTTTGAAGAGAGAGAGAGAGAGAGAGAGAGAGAGAGAGAGAGAGAGAGAGAGAGAGAGAGAGAGAGAGAGAGAGAGAGAGAGAGAATCTGTCGTACATGATGAATATTGCATTTTTTTCGTGAGAGAGAGAGAGAGAGAGAGAGAGAGAGAGAGAGAGAGAGAGAGAGAGAGAGAGAGAGAGAGAGAGAGAGAGGAATAAATCTTTCGTACATAACGATTATTTCATATTTTTCTTCGAGAGAGAGAGAGAGAGAGAGAGAGAGAGAGAGAGAGAGAGAGAGAGAGAGAGAGAGAGAGAGAGAGAGAGAGAGAAAGATTAGCCGCTATAGATAACATTATCAATGATATATGTCACATAATAGCAGATATGTTTATGGTTAATATAATTTAATCATTTTATGGACTGAATTTAACTTATATATTTTTAATTATCTTATCTTGTTATTTATCTTATTTTGTATTGTTATTATATCTTTTAGTTTCTTCTTTACTGCTTTACCAACTAAGGTCACAGCTTCTCTCATGTAATACTACTATTAATGAAAATTATAATCATAATGATAATAATTATGATAATAATATTATCAAAGATTCGCTTGCCTGATGGTACACTTGGGCACACTATTCTATCTCATTTCATTTCCTCTTGTTTTGTTAAAGTTTTTTTTTTAGTTTATTTAGGAATATTTGTTTTAATGTTACTGTTCTTAAAATATTTTATTTTTCCCTCGTTTCCTTTCTTCACTGTGCCATTTTCTTATTTAATTTCTCTACCTCTTGTTTTGTTAAAGTTTTTAGTTTATATAAGAAATATTCATTTTAATGTTACAATTCTTAACATATTTTATATTTCCTTGTTTCCTTTTTTCTCTGGGCTATTTCCCGTGTTGGGGCCCCTGGGCTTATAGCATCCTGCTTTTCCAACCAGGGTTGTAGCTTAGCAAGTAATAATAATAATAATAATAATAATTGGCGAAGAACTATTCCAAAATGACCTTGAGTTAATGACGAGTCCCTCTAACCGCAGGTCCCAATTACTGACCCTGGGTAATGAGACCACCTTACCCAGGTCCCACAAATGCATGAGCCACAGACTCTGAAGAAGAAAGTGAAGATGGGTCCTATAGTGAATATTTATCACTATGACTTGTTATTTTAATCAATGTAAATATCAACCAAAAAGACATTTACTATCGGTGGTCGATGTGGTAACGTCCTTGACGGGTGAAAGCCAGACTGGGGTTAAAGTCCCGCTCAAATTCGTTGGTTTCTTTGGTCGCTGCAACCTCACCATCCTTGCGAGCAAAGGATGGTGGGGTTGGGGAGCTTATAGGTCTATCTGCTGAGTCATCAGCAGCCATTGCCTGGCCCTCCTTGCTCCTAGCTTTGGTGTAGAGGAGGCTTAGGCGCTGATCATATGTATGTCTGGTCAGTCTCCAGGACATTGTCCTGCTTGATAGGACAATGTCATTGTACCTTTCCTCTGCCATTCATGAATGGCCTTTAAACCTTTAAACCTTTAAATTATACCGTCGGGCTCACTGTTCTATCTTATTTCTCTTCCTCTGGTTATTTTGAAGTTTTTATAATTTATATATGAAAGATTTACTCTAATGCTGTTATTATTCTTAAACTTCTCATGTATATTTCTTTATTTCCTTTCCTCACTGAGCAATTTATAATGTCTCTCTTGATAGCTCGATTGGTAAGGAGTCCTTGCTTGCGTTGTTTCTCCTATGAGGCATAGGTTCGAATCCTTGCCCAGCCAGAAGCATTTATCATAAACGAATTTCCAGTGGACATACATTCCCAAATGTGGTATTCTATATTAAATGCCATTGTGGTTGATATTTAAATGGCTCCTACAGATATAAATCTTATGGAGAGACAGACTGAGATAGAATAACATCGGGGCATGTAAGAATTGACAAAGAAGGAGAGAGATAATGAGGGGGCTTGATTCACGTCCGCTCTCATACCCCGGGTAAACATTTCCCGTTCAAGGTCAGGCTTTGTAGGTAGGTTTATATATAGACCTTGGTTTTGCTATTCCAAGGCTGAATATCCTGGTCGGCTTAAAATCCTCCGTAGGACCCTCTGTGCTTAAATACGTTTCAAGGGGGCGAGTACCTCGCTCGGAATGTTCACCTTGCAGAATTAGGAAATGTTTGTATGTTGAACTGGCTTACATAAGTTCTTTTATAGTTTATGTATCAAATATCTGTTTTAATGTTGTTAATGTTTTTAAAATATATTAGTTTAATTTTTCATTACTTCTTATATCACTGGGCTATTTTCCCTTGTTGGAGCCCCTGGGCTTATAGCATCCTACTTTTCCAACTAGGGTTGTAGCTTAGCTAATAATAATAATAATAATAATAATAATAATAATGATGATGATGATGATGATAATAACAAAAACAAAAACAATAACAACAACAATAATAATAATAATAATAATAATAATAATAATAATAATAATAATAATAATAATAATAATAATAATAATAATAATCACGAAACGAAAAGTGCCTTTATTGCATGATGTTTTAAGTCTTGTTATTTATAATAACGTTATGAGTGGTTTTACTTGTGACACCACTTTTCTAATTTGCTTTTCTTATTCGTGACTTGTAGAGTTTTGAAAGAAAAGTTAGACGTTATTCTGCCTTTTCAGTTATTAAGTGTTTTACCAACAGCTGTTTCAGGCAATAACTTGATGCTATTATCATTATTATTATTATTATTATTGTTATTATTATTATTACTTGCTAAGCTACAACCCTAGTTGGAAAAGAAGGATGGTATAAGCCCAGGGGCCCCAACAAAGAAAATAGCCCAGTGAGGAAGGGAAAAATTAAATATTTTAAGAACAGTAACAACATTAAAATAAATAATTCCTTTATAAACTATAAAAACTTCAACAAAACAAGAAGAAGAGGCTATGGCAAACAGAACAGCGTACCCAAGTGTACCCTCAAGCAAGAGAACTCTAACCAAGCTAGGGAAAGACCATGGTACAGAGGCTATGGCAAACTTACAAAGTAACTGCAATAATGTATTATCCTGCCTATCTCCTATGTTACTGATATTTTTATAAATATATTTTCCTGCCTAGCTTGTATTACCAGGATTTTTAATAATAAAGGTAAATTAACAAAAAAAAAAAAAAAAAAATATAGAAATATGTATACTATACTCATTTTTTTTAATGAGGCGCCTTTGCACTGACTTTTAGCTCGGAAAAGTTTCCTGCTATCTGATTGGTTAGAATTATCATGCTCAGCCAATCAGCGATCAGGAAACTTTTCCGAGCTAAACGGGCACCCCTGCGAGTCGGTGCAAATCTGCCTCACTAAAAAGAATTGACTCTAGGTCCTATTTGCTTCTCAAATTATATTTGTGCGTGTGTGTGTGTGTGTATATGAGAGATTCATTTAGAAGTATATAACTTATTTTGAACACCGGATGTATATTTTTGGAACTGGCCTTTTCCTGACACATTCTTTGTTGAAGCATCTTTGTTCTACTGAGGATTCGTCACAGAAATATCCTTTGATAAATCCTTATCAGTATTGCAATGAAAACGATGTAGAACTTCTATCCCGGGTAAGATTTCTAAACCTTTTATTATTATTATTATTATTATTATTATCATCATTATTATTATTATTATTATCATTATTATTATTATTGTTGTTGTTGTTGTTGTTGTTGTTATTATTAGCAAAGCTACAACCATAGTTGGAAAAGCAAGAGGCAATAAGCCCAAGGGCTCCAACAGGGAAAAATAGCCCAGTGAGGAAAGGAAACAAGGAAATTAAAAACTACATGCTTATAGCATCCTGCTTCTCCAACTAGGGTTGTATTTTAGGTAATAATAATAATAATAATAATAATAATAATAATAATAATAATAATAATAATAATAATAATAATAATAATAATAATAATAATTTCGCGTTCTATCCTTCCAGCCCACTATAAACACTGTCGCGTAGAGTTCTTCCATCAAAGGATCACAAACTTAATTTCAATACATAACTTTGTTTCCACATTGACTAGTGTTCAGGATAGAACTTAAAGTATCAGTAAAACAACATTATTTTGTGTTTACTTTGTTTATACAGAAAAAAACACCATTTTTTTGTATTTATGATTACATCAATATTTTTTCCCTTAGATAACAATGAAATGGCCTTATAAGATATAGTATATGGTATAATATGAAATCCAGGTCAATGATATGACGGCCATTGCAATCCTGATCTCAGGGTCGCTTCAATAATCACTAGATTCCTAAATTGATCAACATTTTATGCCAGCCTTCGCTGTGCACGAGCACCTTCTATATATTGCTCAATATTGTTCGAGATATTCAATTTCTTTGAGTTTGTAAACAATAGATTCTTTTTGGTCATCTGGAAAAAGAAAGAAATCAAAGAAGATTAGCAACTGCCGACCTAACTACTCCATGACTCCTCGCTGCTGGGAGGAGGGGCGATGGTGGCTGGTACAACACACAAACATACGCCACCGGGGTCTAGCGATGTCAGGCAGGGCAGTCGGTTGGGACTACGGTCCACCACAAAGCCAAAGCAAAGTCCTTCAGAAGAAGGCAATTTTTTTTTTTTTTTTTTTTTTTTTTTTTTTTTTTTTTTTTTTTTTTTTTTTTTTTTTTTTTACTAATGTGCTATATAGAATACAGTTTCGTTACAATGTTTTATTACAAATTTTAGGTAGTGCAATGTAAAAGACTTCATGAATTACTAACTTATACAACAACCCATTGCTTTGAGTAGTTATTACAAACCATCTTCGTCTCTTCGATGACAAAGTGTTGTCGTCACTCCTGTCTGTGAATCACAGCCCCGTAGAGGCTGTTGACACTCTCGTGGTCCACTTGCTCTCTGTCAAAGTTGCCGAAATTCTCAGCCAGATCGACTTCTTCGTTGATAGCATCCTCTTCTTGTTTTTTTTTTTTGGGGGGGGGGGAATGGAATGGGATGATTAACTGATTCATTTGTTACTTTTCGAATTGTTTCTCAATTAAAATGTTTTGCAGCAATTATTACTTGAATTTGGAATTGTTGGTAAGAACTTTGTTCTTTCTTGTTCTTTAGTTTGCTTATGAACTTTTGTTAATTATTACAAATAAAATTATTGAAAATAAATCAACCATTTACCTTTGGGTTTAAACTCTTTCCCCCGGATGATGAATACAACCAGCCCTACAACTGCCAAGATCAACAACCCACAGGTGGTTATTAATATCGAGGTATTTGTGCATTCTGTACAAAGGACTGAGCCGGAGAAATCTGCAATTAAGTATTGCTAGTTTTATTCAGCCCAAAAGGTTATGAGGTAGTTAAGCTAGGTGTTAGTAAGATGTTATCTTTGAGAAACTAACATGGCTAGTAAAATAAAATATCACTTTAGATATTTTTTTACAGCTTAAAATCTAATATTGTAAAATGTACTAGTAACCCGTTAGTATTTTCCTCTTTAATATTTTGGCAATCAAGTTTTCTTATTGCTAAAATATCCTGTAAGTCGCCGTAGAGATTCTTGACGAAATAAGCCCCACCCCTTGATGACCTCACAGCCAATCATATTGTCCCCCGGGCTAACAGCGATTATGAGTTAGTATAGGTTGAAATTTGTGAGGGAATGCATTGTGACCGCTGCTAACGTGGGAGACAACGTGATTGGCTATGACGTCATCAGGGGTGGGGCTTATTTCGCCAGCAATCTTTGTGGTGAAAACATAATAGAATACAAACTTACAGCAGCTGTGGTATTCCTTACACTGCGTCCAGTAGATCTGTCCATGGCTCTTGATACTTATATTTCGTGGTTCCTCAAGATCTCCAGTCATATTGTACACGGTGTTTGGAAAGATCTTCACTCTCTTTACCTAGAAATTCCACCACCAAGATTGCATTATATTATCTCACGGTAACTACTATGGTCAGATTTGCACTGACTCGCAGCGGTGCCCTTTTAGCTCGAAAAAGTTTCCTGATCGCTGATTGGTTGGACAAGATAATTCTAACCAATCAGAGGGCAGGAAACTTTTCCGACCTAAAATGGCACCGCTGCGAGTCAGAGCAAATGCGCCTCATTATAAAAAATTTAGTATAAATACCGGATGTATTCAGTATATGCCAAGAAGGAGGTTGTTCATTGGTTTAGGTATGGAATAGATTAAATTGTGGAATTAAAGATATGTTTAACTAGTCTATTTTTAAAAGAAAAGTAGGGAAATTTTTATTATTGTTAGAAAAATTTTTAAATTTTTTAAGATACATGACAATGTTCATTTAGATAAAGAAATGGTTAACATTCGTAAATAACCACCCGAAAGGATTTAAAAAAAATTAGTTATACTGTTATAGACATACATATATGATAAATTTTACACATTTAAACGTGTTTTTCATATTTTAAATAAGCCATATAATTTAATACATTAATTTCTGGATTCTCTTAACTACTTTGGGATCAGAGTCTCAAGGCGAAATCACTCAAAGACAATAGCATTTGACCAGCCGGATTTCGAACCCTGATGCTCCAGGATGCTTGTATGACAGTGACCGTACCGTTTCGCCACTGTCATACAAGTATCCTGGACCAGGGTTCGAAACCCGGCCGGTCAGATGCTATTGTCTTTGAGTGATTTCGCCTTGAGACTCTGATCCCGAGGATGTTAAGAGAATCCAGGCATTAATGTATGAAAATCATATGGCTTATTTGAAATATGAAAAACACGTTTAAATGTACAAAATTTATCTTATTTATATACAGTATATATATATATATATATATATATATATATATATATATATATATATATATATATATATATATATATATATATATATATATATATATATATTTATATATATATACATATGTATAATATATATAAATATATATATATATATATATATATATATATATATATATATATATATATATATATATATATATACATATATATATATATATATATATATATATATATATATATATATATATATATATATAAGAATAGCCTACTTTTGATCGAAGAATACCCTTTCGACACTTACTTGTGTTCCGTTCTTATTTTCTCCCTTGAAGATCCTCATGAAATGCCATTTGTCTGGTTCAAATGTCTGGAAGGTAACTTGCGTGGAGCTCTCTTCTCCATCTTTCGTGAAATTAAACCCATCAATCTCAAAGGTGAAGGAGGCATCTTGATCGCTGGTCAAAAATGCTAGGTAAGTGGACCCATTTTTTGGTATTTTGAAGATTGCAGTTTCCTTTTCATTGGAGGTCTGGATTTGTTGATCTGGAAGAGTCAGAATTTTAGAAACGCGAGTAGTCATGATGATGATGATGATGATTGGTTATTTTAATTATCGTTATGTATTAGTATTTTCAAGTTCTATTATTATTATTATTATTATTATTATTATCATTATTATTATTTTCATTATCATTATTATTATTATTATTATCGTTATCGTTATCGTTATTGTTATTATTATTATGACTAAAAGCCAAGCCTCAACCTGAGATGGTAAAGCAATATACTACTAATGAATGGGCCACTACAAGAAAACAGGGCAGTACCCAAAAAAGAAATGAAAAGTAAAAAATAAACTGTAAAAGATAAATAACAAGAAAAACACATTAGACGAAAAATGATAATGAGATAAATAGCAAATAAATCGTTAAGTGTGACTTATGTCACCCAACTTGCCCCCCCCCCCCCAAAAAAAAAAAGAAAAAAAAATCTGTAACAATTTGAATTCCTGACTCTACGGGTGAATATGAAGACCGTTCCATAGTTTGGTCGCAGCAGGAATGCAACTTAGAGAATGCTGTGTAAAATTAAACCTCATATATGAAAAGGCAAGATTGTTAGAGTTAATTACTTATCTGTTAACTACAGTCGCCTCAGAGATTCCTGGCGAGATAAGCTCCACCCCCTGATGACGTCATAGCCATTCATGTTGTCTCCCGCGTTAACAGCTTGAAATTTGTAAGGGGATGTATTGTGACATGGGAGGCAACGTGATTGGCTATGACGTCATCAGGGGTGTGGCTTATTTCGCTGGAAAGATTGTTCTTGGAGAATGGTAAAGAGACTGACATCCTAATCAGGGATAAGAAATAAAAGGGACCTCAAGTTATGTCCAAGAATTTAAGAAGAGAGTCAATAACATGACATAAAAGAATAAAAACACTTCACAGGGATAAAGAAGTCTCCAAAAATCTTTTGGCACTTTCTCAGTATACAAATGTTTTGGGCAATGGAGGAAATAATAGACTAGATATGATTCTCCAATATGTTTTTGTAAACAAGAATCTCACTCCAAGCTTTAAAAGAATTATATTTAATCAAATTATGCTGTTAATATAATGGGTTGTTGTGGCCAATTGATAACGTCTCGGCCTAGTGATCGCCAGACTGGGGCTCTAGTCCCACTCAATGAACTCGTTAGCTCCTTTGGTGTCTGCAACCTTGTGAGCTAAGGATGAGGTTTTAGGGCAGCCTATAGGTGTACCTGCTGAGTCACCAGCAGCCATTGCCTGGCCCTCCCTGGTCCAAAGCTTAGGTGGAGGGGGCTTGGGTGCTGATCATATGTATATATGGTCAGTCTCTATGGTATTTCATGCTGGCTAGGGAAATGTCACTTTTCCTTGCCTCTGCCATTCATGAGTAGCCTTTAAACCTTAAACCGTGGTGGGGGCCCTCTGAAACTCACCAAGAATCGAATCTCGAGTTTTATTGGGGTTCCGTTTCATCTCTCATAATTAGCTCGTGTAATAGTTTTGGCTAAATGTCTGTTTTAAATTCAGTAACCCCAGGATTACTCAAAGGAGATGGAAGCAGTGAAAAGAGAATAGCATCATCTGTATAAGCAAAGGGCTTGTTTTTAAACCATACCAGAAATTGTGTGTATACTGTAAATTATTAAAGTTGCTGAGCCAAGAACACTAAGGATGTATTTGTGTAATGTGCATTACAACTTGTGAGTTGATTAATTAATGTATTTTACGAAAAAATGAATTAAAAATGCCATTTGAATCTAAACCTTCATATGCATCAAAGTCAAATAAAAGATTTCCAATTTTGCAGTCCGGAAAAGCCTGAATAGTCAGGATATGTTAGGTAGGCAGTTTGCCTTCTGTCTATAACACCTCTTAGTACACTCAACAACATCAGTAAATACAGCCGTTTCTAAGCCACTGCAGGACAAAGGCCTCAGACATGTTTTTACTTATGCCTAGCCACTGCGGATTGACCATTGTGGGAGAATTTAGTCTGATCGCTCACCTCAAACCAACCTGTCAAATCAGTCATGCGGAAACTCAAAACACAAAGAGAGAGAGAGAGAGAGAGAGAGAGAGAGAGAGAGAGAGAGAGAGAGAGAGAGAGAGAGAGGGGGGGGGGATTAGCTAATTAACAATATTTATTCATGTAACACTTGCAAGAAAATCTAAGTGAACTTTTGAAGTTCCACTGATTCAGCTATCCTAATCGGGTAGTTGAATCAGTGGAACTTCAAAGTTCAAACTTGCAGCAAATGTTTTTATGTTGAACAGGCTGACATGAGTCTTTTTATAGTCTACATATGAATTATCTGTTTTAATACTGTTATTGTTTTTCACACATTTTATTTCAATTGTTCAGTACTTCTTATATCGTTTATTTATTTCCTTTTTTCCCTTCCTCACTGGGCTATTTTTCCTGTTGGAACTCTTGGGCTTATAGCATCTTGCTTTTCCAGTTACAGCTGTGGCTTAGCTAATAATAATAATAATAATAATAATAATAATAATAATAATAATAATAATAATAATCATAATAATAATAACGATAAATAAATGAATAAAATATTTACAATTAAATGAGTAAATATATATATATATATATATATATATATATATATATATATATATATATATATATATATATATATATATATATATATATATATATATATGTATATATACAAATAAATAAATAAATTTATAATTATACACATATATATATATATATATATATATATATATATATATATATATATATATATATATATATATATATATATATATATATATATACACACACACAAATAAATAAATAAATTTATAATTATACATACATACATATATATATATATATATACAAATAAATAATAATATTAATAATAATAATAATAATAGCAAATAATAGATAATGAATAATGAATAGTAAATAATAATAATAATGATAATAATAATAATAATAATAATAATAAGCACTGCTTAAGAAACATGCCAAAACAAAGTCTAAAGCCTTTGCTAGAACCTAGCGTCATGATGCTCTTTTCTAAGCACATGAATAACATAAGACTGATTTTATCCATTTTAGTCTTTATAAAATTTGGTTGCCTAATGCCTCCATAAACACGAAGTACCAATTATTATTATTATTATTATTATTATTATTATTATTATTATTATTATTATTATTATTATTATTATTATTATTATTATTATTACATGCTAAGCTACAACTCTAGTTGAAAAAGCAAGATGCTATAAGCCCGAGGGCTCCAACAGGGAAAATAGCTCAGTGAGGAATGGAAATAAGGAAACTACAAAAAAGTAATTAACAATTAATACAAAATATTTTAAGAACAGTAACAACATTAAAATAAATATTTCATATATAAAGAATAAAAACTTAAGAAATAAGAGGAAGAGATATAAGATTGAATAATGTGCCCGAGTGTACCCTCAAGCAGGAGACCTCTACCCCAAGACAATGAAAGACCATGGTACAGAGGCTATGGCACTACCTAAGACCAAAGAATAATGGTTTGACTTTAGAATGTCCTTCTAGAGGAGCTGCTTACCATAGCTAAAGGTAACCAAAATATTTATTGCCTTAAGAAAGTTGGGTTTATTAAAATATCTTGTTAAAGGGACCAAATAGATTCTATTCTCTTTTACCAAAATAATTTCTCTAAGTTTTCTGAATTAGACACTATAGATAACCATCAACAGTAAGTTTAGCTTAACCCTTCTCTCTCTCTCTCTCTCTCTCTCTCTCTCTCTCTCTCTCTCTCTCTGCCAATTGTTGAAAATGTAGAGAACTGAAATAACAGGTTGGTAATTATATGACTTGAAAAACTGTTCTCAGTAGATCTACAAGATTTTCCTTTCCTAAATCATTATTTTAAATTCTTTTGATTTGCTCTTTGTCAATCCAATAGTCTCATAGTGAATCTAATATTTGGTCAGAAATTATCAGGCGTTTTAGAAGATTTCGCGTTCCCTCTAAGATAACTGAATACTTACCTAAAGAAGATGCAGTGACTGCAGTAAGAACGCACAAAAGCAGCAAGATCATGGTCCAGTCAGAAGTTATTTCCACAGTTGAATTAAAATTCCAATTGTTGAAACACCGTACAAGGTTTCACGAAATGTTACTCTGTATTTTAGCTTCACTTTGAATCAGATTTTGTATCTGATTCAAGTAGCCTAAGATTGTTAAGTGTCTCTAACGGCAGGTTTTCGACGAAAGGTTGCGTTCAGATAGAAATGTCTGTCCTTTAATTTCTCTGGTAAAGAATACAACTTTTAAGCCTCGTCTCGATCGCCAACCTCTGATTACTAAGCTTCTCTCTGCCTTTGTTGTGCTTTTGATAATCCTTTATATATCTCTAAGAGGATTTCCTGACACGCCAGAAAAGGGGGAAATCGTATTCGTCTTTGTTAAGGATTCAATTAGCTCTCTTTATTTGATTGACTTAATTAAAGGGGTTTATATTTAGCGTATCCACGTTTACCCTTCTCTCGTCTGCAGCTTTTCATAAATTCTCCGATCCGTCAGACGTAAGAAAACTCGATCATTCTCGATTATAAAGGTATATTAACATATAATCATTAGATAATCGTAATCTTATTTGTTATCATGTTTTCATGAGGCTAAACTAACTAATTTAGCTTTTCGATCTCGTGAAATTAAAGCTCTTTTGATGGACCTTGATGCTTATGGAAGTGCAGACCCAAATGGTATTTTTCCTTTTTTTTTATAAAGACAGCAGATTTCTTAGCTCCAAAGTTATCTCTTATTTTGCGCAAGTTAGCAAGAGATGGAGCTTTTAGCACTTGTTGGGGAATTGGTAATGTTACTCCTCTATGTAAATGTGTTTGTGGTAGCTCAAGTCCCACTGATTACCGCCCAATTTCCATAACTCCCATATTACTAAAGTTTTTGAACACCTTTTGGCAAAACGTCATAATAGGTTTGCTGAAGGTAGTCCTTTATTCCCTACTTAACAATTTGGTTTTCGTAAAGGTCTTAGAGCATGTAATGCCCTTCTTATAATCTCCAATGTTGTACAGAAAGCCCTAGATTGTGGTCAGGAAGTTCGTATGATAGGCCTTGATTTTAGTGCTGTCTTTGACCGTGTTAATCATGAGGCCCTTGTTTTCAAACTCAAACTGTTGGGAATGGCCGGGTCGTTTCTTAGCATTATTATTGATTTTTTAAGTAATAGATCTCAAAGAGTTGTTGTTGATGGCACCATAGTGAGTATAGGAATGTGATATCCGGTGTTCCACAGGGTAGTGTTCTTGGCCCATTACTTTTCATACTATATACACATGGCATGTGGTTTGGCCTAAAAAACAGGCTTGTTGCATATGCAGATGATGCTACTCGCTTTGCATCAATTCCATCCCCTGAATGTAGATCTGGGGTTGTTGAATCCCTTAATAGAGATCTAGCTAAAATAAGTGCATGGTGCAAAAATTTGGGGTATGAAGTTAAATCCTAACAAAATTCAAAGTATGATTGTAAGTAGGTCAACGACATTGGCTCCTCAACATCCGGATCTCAGTATCGATAATGTTTCTTTAACTTTGCATGACTTCTAAAATTTTAGGTGTGATTCTCGACAGCAAATTTACTTTAAAGTAACACATTAGGTCTATGTCTACTTCCATTGCACAAAAAAGTTGGCTTATTGAGAAAGTCTTTTAAGATTTTCGGTGATCAATCCATTCCGAAGAAGTGTTTTAATTCTTTCATTCTACCTTGTTTTAAGTATTGTTCTTCTGTCTGGTCTTCAGCTGCTGATTCTCATCTTAATTTTTTTGGACAGAAATTTACGGTCTATTAAATTTCTTATTCCTGATCTAGATATTAATCTTTGGCACCGTCGTTTAATTAGTTCATTATGCATGTTGCATAAGATTTTTTTCATAACTCTGACCATCCTTTACATTCAGACCTCTCTAGAAATTCCATCCTGTTCATAATACTAGGCAGACAGTTAATTCTAATAACCAGGCATTCTCCATCATGAGGCTCAATACTTCACAGTATTCTTGAAGTTTTATTCCAGCTGTTACCAGGTTGTGGAATGATCTTTCTAATCGGGTAGTTGAATCAGTAGAACTTCAAAAGTTCGACTTTGAAGCAAATGTTTTTATGTTGACCAGGCTGACATGAGTCTTTTTATAGTTATATATAACATATCTGTTTTTGACGTTGTTAATAGTTTATATATGACATATTTGTTTTGACGTTGTTACTGTTTTTAGAATGATTTTTTGTAAATTTGGTCTCATCCTTTATTTCCTTATTTCCTTTCCTCGTTGGGCTATTTTTCCTTATTGGAGCCCTTGGGTTTATAGCATCTTGCTTTTCCAACCAGGGTTGTAACTTGGCTAGTAGTAATAATAATAATAATAATAATAATAATAATAATTTGGGGTCTTTTGACTGGCCAGACAGTACTACATTGGATCCTTCTCTCTGGTTACGGTTCATTTTCCCTTTTGCCTACACACACACACACACACACACACACACACACACACACACACACACACACACACACACACACACACTGAATAGTCCGGTATATTCTTTACATATTCTCTTCTGTCTTCATACACCTGACAAAGGTTACCAAACAATTCCTCTTCACCCAAGGCGTTACTGCACTATAATTTTGCACTATTGTAAGCAGTTCTTCTAGGAGGACACTCCAAAATCAAACCTTTCTTCTCTAGTCTTGGGTAGTGCCATAGCTTCAGTTCCATCGTCTTCCACTGCCTTGGGTTAGAGTTCTCTTGCTTGAGGGTACACTCCGACACACTATTCTATCTTATTTTCTTCCTCTTGCTTTGTTAAAGTTTTTATTGTTCATATAGGAGATATTTATTTCATGTTACTGTTCTTAGACTATTTTATTTTTCTTGTTTCCTTTTCCTCGCTGGGCTATTTTCCTTTTTGGAGCCCCTGGGCTTATAGCATTGTGCTTTTCCAACTAGGGTTGTAGCTTAGCAGTTAATAATAATAACAATAATAATAATAATAATAATAATAATAAGTGGTTTATTGATTGTAATGTTTGGAGACTGGAACGAAAATCCGGGACTAGAGGAGCTGTTATAGAGGTAAACTCTTACATATACTACTACTTTAAATTTTGAACGACCCTGCCTTTAGTTCAAGGCAAGATACGTCAGTAAATCTTCTGTGATCTGTCAAGAAAAAGCCTTAGAATTATGTCATTCCGTGTCCTCAGCTGGAATATCAATGGCCTAAGATCCTTCAAGACTGATATGAAGGAGTTCCTCACGAATTTAGAGGCTGACATCCTTTGTTTCCAAGAAACGAAAATAACAAGTATGTTCTTTTTTAAATGCTGTACGGTAGATATAGAATAACTTTATAGACACGATTTGTCTGTAAGAATGATTTGATGGCCAGATCTAGTTGAAAATAAGAGATAATTAAGGGGGTGTGTGTATAATAGCGGCCACCTAACTTAGAATACGACAGTGTAAGGTGGGGGATTACTAGCCTCCCCCGTTTGATATATAGGTAAGGACACGGCTTGTAGGTTAGGGGGGAAAGTTTTGTTCCATTTTTAATCAATGCACAACGAACTGGCCGCTGATATACAAAGGCTCCTAATTAAGTTTTATGACAAGTTTAGTTGATTTAGCTGTGTCCGTCCTAGTGATACAGGATATGATTTTAAATGTCTATGATTCCTTTGACCTTTCGAATTGCTACTTCTCTTTTAATTAACACCTGCAATAACTTTACAAAATTAATCTCATCCCATGGAACAGGTTATAGTAGAAGAGACTCTTTAGCTATGGTAAGCAGCTCTTCTAGGAGGACAATCCAAAATAAAACCATTGTTCTCTAGTCTTGGGTAGTGCCATAGCCTCTGTATCATGGTCTCCCACTATTTTGGGTTAGAGTTCTCTTGCTTGAGGGTACACTCGAGCACACTATTCTATCTTATTTCTCTTTCTCTTTTTTTAACGTTTTTATAGTTTACATAGGATATTTATTTTAATGTTACTCTTCTTAAAATATTCTAATTTCCTTTTTTCCTTTCCTCACTGTGCTATTTTCCCTGTTGGAGCCTCTGGGCTAATAGCATTCTGCTTTTCCAACTAGGGTTGTAGCTTAGCTAGTAATAATGATATTATTACTAGTAAGGGGATATTTCATTTTGAGAATTATAACCAGCCTATCATGATAAAAGCAATTAACTTAATTATGATCACTAGTTTGGTTGAATTATGATGCCAAAGTGCACTTCTTACGTTATAACATTATAATTTTTTGCATTAACTATAGACACATTATTGTCGTGCGTTTGTGCACGATTGCCTGCGAGTATTGTAGACGACCCACACGATTCAGTGGTGCCAATTGCTTGTTACTTGCACGATAAATGCACAGACAGTTGGCTTCCTGCATATGCATTGTTCTTTACATCATGCAAATTCTGTATCTGTTTTGTGCACAACAGTTAACTTCCTTTATGATAGTTGTTCACTCAACCTAGGATTTAAAAGTTTCTAAGAAGCTCAGTTTTAATGAATGAAATCATGAGTTTAATTATGGTATTTTTCTATCTCTAGATTTTATCTGTTTCGCTATCGTATAGTTATTTAATTTTTATCTGTAACAGTATTTTATCTATTTTATTTTTAGCAGTTAGTTCTACTATTGTACAGCAAATGAATTTTCTATTGCTTCCTAATTTTCAATATTAATCTTACCCGATAATCATGTAGCTGTCAACTCTGTTGCCGACAGAAATCTACGGTCGGGATACGCCAGCGATCGCTATACAGGTGGGGGTGAACACCACAGCGCCATCTGTGGTCAGGTACTCCAGTACTTCTTGTCAACACCACCTCAATTTTTCCTCTGTCGTGTCTCCGGCTAGACCTACATGGATACGCTGTTGATTCTGGAGTTATTGCTCACGATTTGGTGATGTATTTGCTCTAGAGTTTAGCCTTCGCTATTCAGGAAGCTTTATCATTAGCTTAGCAAGTTTTTGGAATTAATTTGATTTAATTTTTTATTTAATTTGGTGACGAAGAGAGTATGAACTCTCTTTCACTTTTAATGGCCGACCCTTCCCTTAGACGGAAGTGTTGGTGTCGAAGAGAGTATAGACTCTCTTTCTTAATTTTGCTTAACAAAAGTTATAGATTTATTTTATATCTCTCCGCCTTTTATAGGCCTCTTCGATTAACTTCCTTTTATTATAAACTTATTAAAAAAATTTTTATATTTGTTTATATTCGACCTTTCCTAATAGTAGGCGGTCTTTTCTTGGAACCGAAGTTAATTAACATTGAGCCCGTCATTTCGTTTTTACCTGTTAACATATTATGCTATTTTAATGTTTTTGAAAGATTTTCTTTGATAGTCTCGTACTGTTTTCAAAGTTGAACTAACGTTTTGTTTTGTCTCTGCAGTTGTTGACGTTCAGAACGTTCAACTTGCGCTCTATCGTTACGATAGAGAGAGAGTATTCACGGTGTCACGTTGCAGTAAGAGTAGAACGATTCTATCGTTTTGTTCATTCTTTCTTAGCTTAAATGGTTTTAATTCTAATAAAGGAACTTTTTATTTGGGAAATCTTTCAGTTTTTTTCCTTTAACAATAATATGTTTTAACGATATATATAATTGGGCTCATCTCTCAGGTTCTAAGTCAAGTGAGAGAGAGAGAGAGATAGAGACGGAGGGAGAGAGAGGAGGATAAACGTTTCGTTCAAGCGGGTAATGTTGTTATCGTTTTTGCTCTTCTCCCTAGTCTCTTTAGGGGAAGAAGGTAAACGTTTCTAGAGTTTTATTCTTGTTCTCAGGCTTTATGCGGTGAGAGATTTTAAACGTAGTTTAGTCTCTTTTCCAGCCACTGAATTATTTATCTTTCATTATGTTTTTCTGTTACATTGTAATACTGTTTTCGCAATTACTAACTTTTAATGAAGGATAGAATTGCGTGTTTCAGGTACAAACCACTTAAAGTTTCGAGTTCAGTGAAATAAGTGCAAACAGAAAATCAAAAGTGATAAAGTGATAAGCGCAAAGTGTTACAGTGTTGCGTTCGAGGGTTCGTCTGTTCGTGCCAGTTGTTCGCCTAGTCTGGGACCTCTTACAAGCTCCCAAGCAGGGGAGAAGTAACGTCGAAGGACTTATTGGTTCATCAGGCCTTGATCGACGAACAGACGTTTCCCTCCGTGGTTTCGGGTGTAACCAACTCACGTAGCCGACGTGATCACCCCACCCACACAAAGACGAGAGAGCCCTTTTATTCCTCGTCTGCGGAAGAGGTTTCTCGCAGAAACCATGGACCAAATCTTGCAGCTTTTAAGTGCAAGTCGGTCCCTTCCGCGCAAGTCCAACTCCTAGGTGGTGCCATTAGCACTGGGTCAGTTCGGACTTGCTGCAGTACGACAACTGCACACCTCCCAGAGAGGCAAGGTGGTATCGCAACAGGCAGTAACTCCGTCTGTTGCCGCACCAGCTGTTTTAGACCCTCAGTCTCAACGGACAGTAGCTCCGTTTGTCGTTGTCTTTCTTAAACTCTAGTGGTCTATGCTGCAGACAATGCAGTCTCAGCTTGCGGTGTTGATGCAGGAGTTTCAGGCAGAGAAGGTTAGCACACCTCCTCCTGCGAGCGCTCCTCCACCTCTGCGCAGTCCACCCTGCCAGACGTATGATGTTGAGGCTCCTCCTGCCTCCATGCGTGAGCTGCCGCATTGGGAGTTGCCAGGTACCAGCGCTATGCAGCAACCTCCACTTTCCTTGAGGCAGGAGCCTCATGCTATGCGGCAACCGCCTCAACTCTTGAGGCAAGAGCCTCAACTCTTGAGGCAAGAACCTCAACTCTTGAGGCAAGAGCCTCAACTCTTGAGGCAAGAGCCTCAACTCTTGAGGCAAGAACCTCAACTCTTGAGGCAAGAACCTCAACTCTTGAGGCAAGAGCCTCAACTCTTGAGGCAAGAACCTCAACTCTTGAGGCAAGAACCTCAACTCTTGAGGCAAGAACCTCAACTCTTGAGGCAAGAACCTCAACTCTTGAGGCAAGAACCTCAACTCTTGAGGCAAGAACCTCAACTCTTGAGGCAAGAACCTCATCTCTTGAGGCAAGAACCTCAACTCTTGAGGCAAGAGCCTCTCTCTGCGCAGCCACCTCCTCAACCCTTGAGGCAGACGCAACTCTTGAGGCAGGAACCTCATGCTATGAGGCAGCCGCCTCAACGCATGCAGCAACCGCATTCTTCACAGCATGAGCCTCTCTCTGCGCAGCTACCTCCTCAACCCATGGCAGACGCAACTCTTGAGGCAGGAACCTCACAGGAGCCTCATGCTATGCGGCAACCTCCTCAAACCATGAGGCAGGAGCCTCATGCTATGTGGCATCCTCCTCAACCCATGAGGCAGGAGCCTCATGCTATGCGGCAACCTCCTCTACCCATGAGGCAGCCTCATGCTATGCGGCATCCTCCTCAACCCATGAGGCAGGAGCCTCATGCTATGCGGCATCCTCCTCAACCCATGAGGCAGGAGTCTCATGCTATGAGGAGCCTCATGCTATGCGGCATCCTCCTCAAACCATGAGGCAGGAGCCTCATGCTATGCGGCAACCGCCTCAACCCATGAGGCAGGAGCCTCATACTATGCGGCATCCTCCTCAACGCATGCGGCATGAGCCTCATCCCTTGCAGCATGAGCCTCATCCCATGCAGCATAAGCCTCATCCCATGCAGCATAAGCCGCACGCCATGCAACATGCTCTGCTTACCTTACAGCATGCTCTACATACAGCATGCTCTGCATACAGCATGCTCTGCATACCTTACCACATGCTCCTCAGTCACACATCTTTGGTTGTTGCCAACTCACTAGACTGTCAAGCAGTTTCATAACGTTGCCTTCTAGTCTGCTGCTTTTGCACCAGTGAAACCCTCACTGAGAGAACTTAGCTTTTCTCGGATATGGTTCCTGTAGATGAGAAAGTGCTATTCTCCCTCCTTCTGATATTCCCTTGAGGACTCTGTCATTTGGAGAGGAGCCTTTAGCTGCTTAGCCTCCTATGGACTTTTATTTAAGCATAACATGCTTCCAGGGAGGGTAATGGTTCCACTTCAGTCGCTAACCCCGTCTGTTACCACACCTGCTCCCATAGACCTTGAGCTTTGTTGCAAGACATGCAGTCCAAGCTTAGTCCTTGTTAGAGGATTTTTTGTTTACGGAGTCAGTGTGTCACTGGGAAGACGTTCAACAACCAGCAGAAGTGACTTGTTGTGACGCAGTGCGGCAACCTCAGCAACCCGATAAGGAGTTGTCTGTACGACCCAGACAGTCTAGACAGCTTCGGGTTGTCGCTGTACTTCCTCGCTTCCCCATGGTTGACAGTTCACAGACTGTGCAGCAGTACCATGATCTTGTGTCCGGCTCCGTCAGACGACTAGCTTTTAAGAGCTCCCACAAGTCGTCGCTGTCTGGAGATTCTCAGATGGACTATGGATCTGACCAAGGAACTGGGCCTCCTGGTCAATTTTGAGGAGTCCCAGCTCGTCCCATCCCAGACCATTGTCTACCTGGGTATGGATCTTCAGAGTCGAGCTTTTCGGGCTTTTCCGTCGGCCCCAAGGATCTACTAAGCCCTAGATTGCATCCAGAGCATGCTGAGAAGGAACCGATGCTCAGTCAGGTAGTGGATGAGTCTAACAGGGACACTTTCATCGCTGGCCCTGTTCATCGAGTTAGGGAGACGCCACCTCCGCCCCCTTCAGTATCATCTAGCGGCTCACTGGATAAAGGACATGACGCTAGAGACGATCTCAGTTCCTGTTTCCGAAGAGAGGAGGTCTACTCTCACGTGGTGAAAGAACAGCTTTCTTCTCAAGGAAGTCTACCTTTGGCTGTTCAGAAACCCGACCGCCGTCTCTTCTCTGACGCATCAGACACGGGCTGGGGTGCGACTTTGGACGGACAGGAATGCTCGGGAACATGGAATCAGGAGCTAAGGACACTTCACATCTATTGCAAGGAGCTGTTGGCGGTTCATCTGGCCTTGATAAACTTCAAGTCCCTCCAGCTTAACAAGGTGGTGGAGGTGGACTCTGACAACACCACAGCCTTGGCTTACATCTCCAAGCAGGGAGGGACTCATTCGTGGAAGTTGTTCTAGATCGCAAGGGACCTCCTCATCTGGTTAAAAGATCGAAAGCTCACGCTGGTAACGAGGTTCATTCAGGGCGATATGAATGTCATGGCAGATCGCCTTAGCCGGAAGGGTCAGGTCATCCCCACAGAGTGGACCCTTCACAAGAATGTTTGCAGCAGACTTTAGGCCCTGTGGGGTCAGCCAACCATAGATCTGTTCGCTACCTCGATAACCTAGAGGCTCCCGTTGTATTGTTCTCCGATTCCAGACCCAGCAGCAGTTCACGTGGATGCTTTTCTGCTGGATTGGTCCCATCTCGACCTGTATGCATTCCCACCGTTCAAGATTGTCAAAAGGGTACTTCAGAAGTTCGCCTCTCGCAAAGGGACACGGCTGACGTTGGTTGGCTCCGCTCTGGCCCGCGAGAGAATGGTTCATAGAGGTACTGCAATGGCTGGTCGACATTCCCAGGACTCTTCCTCTAGGAGTGGACCTTCTACGTCTACCTCACGTAAAGAAGGTACATCCAAACCTCCACGCTTTTCGTCTGACTGCCTTCAGACTTTCGAAAGACTCTCAAGAGCTAGGGGCTTTTCGAAGGAGGCAGCCAGAGTGATTGCCAGAGCAAGGAGGACATCCACTCTCAGAGTCTATCAGTCTAAGGGGAAGTCTTCCGAAGCTGGTACAAGGCCAATGCAGTTTCCTCATCCAGTACCACTGTAACCCAGATTGCTGACTTCCTGTTACATCTAAGGAACGTAAGATCCCTTTCAGCTCCTACGATTAAGGGTTACAGAAGTATGTTGGCAGCGGTTTTCCGCCACAGAGGCTTGGATCTTTCCACCAACAAAGATCTACAGGACCTCCTTAGGTCTTTTGAGACCTCAAAGGAACGTCGGTTGTCCACTCCAGGCTGGAATCTAGACGTGGTCCTAAGGTTCCTTATGTCATCAAGATTTGAACCTCTCCAATCAGCCTCTTTTAAGGACCTCACATTAAAAACTCTTTTCCTCGTGTGCTTGACAACAGCTAAAAGAGTAAGTGAGATCCACGCCTTCAGCAGGAACATAGTTTTCACATCTGAAACGGCTACATGTTCCTTGCAGCTCGGTTTTTTGCTAAAACGAGCTTCCTTCACGTCCTTGGCCTAAGTCGTTCGAGATCCCAGCCTGTCCAACTTGGTGGGGGACGAACTGGAGAGAGTACTTTGCCCAGTTAGAGCTCTTAGGTACTATCTAAAAAGGTCATAACCTTTACGAGGACAATCAGAAGCCTTATGGTGTGCTATCAAGAAGCCTTCTCTTCCAAGGTCTAAGAACTCAGTTTCTTACCTATTCAGGCTCCTGATTAGGGAAGCACATTCTCATCTGAAGGAAGAAGACCTTGCTTTGCTGAAGGTAAGGACACATGAAGTGAGAGCTGTGGCTACTTCAGTGGCCCTCAAACAGAACCGTTCTCTGCAGAGTGTTATGGATGCAACCTATTGGAGAAGCAAGTCAGTGTTCGCATCATTCTATCTCAAAGATGTCCAGTCTCTTTACGAGAACTGCTACACCCTGGGACCATTCGTAGCAACGAATGCAGTAGTAGGCGGGGGCTCAGCCACTACATTCCCATAATCCCATAACCTTTTTAACCTTTCTCTTGAATACTTTTTATGGGTTGTACGGTCGGCTAAGAAGCCTTCCACATCCTTGTTGATTTGGCGGGTGGTCAATTCTTTCTTGAGAAGCGCCGAGGTTAAAGGTTGTGATGAGGTCCTTTAGTATGGGTTGCAGCCCTTTATACTTCAGCACCTAAGAGTCGTTCAGCATCCTAAGAGGACCGCTACGCTCAGTAAGGAAGACGTACTTAATAAAGGCAGAGTAATGGTTCAAGTCGTCTTCCTTACCAGGTACTTATTTATTTTATGTTTTTTCAATATTAAACTTACCCGATAATCATGTAGCTGTCAACTCCGTTGCCCGACAGAATTCTATGGAGGGATACGCCAGCTATCACAATACTAGAAGGGGGTGTACTTACCAGCGCCACCTGTGGCCAGGTACTATAGTACTTCTTGTTGACACCTCCTCAATTATTCCTCTGTCGTGCTTCCGGCAAGACGTTCTGGGATACGCTTATGATCTTCGAGTATTTTCACGGCTAATTGGTGAAGTATTCTCTCAGATTTCGGCTGTCGCTTTACTGGAAACCTTCTTATATTAGCTAGATAGCTTTTATATAGTCCTGATTAACGGTTAACGATCTTTTGCTTGATTTTGGAACCCCCTTTGGCTAACTCTTTGGATTCAAGATGTCTGACATTTCGCAAGCCCCCTCCCATAGACGATGTAGGTCTTGCAATAGGCGTATTCCGAAGGCCTCGGTAGATCCTCACACCGCTTGTTCTGACTGTAGGGACAGGCCCTGTCAGTTAGAAAATCGATGTGAGGAATGCGCCGGACTTTCGGAACTGGAATTTGTCCGTCTTTTGAAATATTCAACTAAGTTAGAGAGAGGTAGAGTTAGGAGGAGTTCTTCTCACTCTTCACTTTTCTCCTCACCTCATGATCCCCTACCTTTTCCTACCCCTGTAGTGGCTACCCCCGAACCTACTGTTTGCCCTCCGCCTGATATGTCTATTGTTTTGCGTGCTATTCAGGCCTTAGGCGATAAAGTAGAGTCAGTGTTAAGTGATCATAAGTCTCTGATGGCCGAAGTCAAGGAACTTAAGGTCAAGAGTGCAGTGGGTGGAATTAGTGCCAGTGCTGTGACGAGTGCTAGTGTTAGTGCAGTGCCAAGTGCTAGTGTCAGTGCCAGTGTGGTGCGTGAGGATACTTCTGTGCGAGCCAGTCGTCCTCCCAGTCCGGGACCTCTTGCAAGCTCCCAAGCCCAGGGGAGAAGCAATGTCGAAGGGCATAAGGGTTCGGCAGGCCTTGTTAGGCGCACAGAAGTATCCTCGGTGGTTGCGGGCGTGTCTTCCAAAGACCGTCACTCCCACCTGCAGACGATTGAGCCCGTCTTTTTCTCGTCCGCTGATCAACTGTCAGGGAAGAAACGTTGGTCTCAGGTCTCGAGACCACTTAAACGCAGAGTCCAGTCCGCGAGTGCTCAGCCAGGTTGCAGTCATTGGCTCAGCTCTGACTCGCCGCAGTCATCTGTCGACTGCACTCCGCCCAAGAGGAGTAAGGTTCTGCCACAACAGAGCTCGACTGTTAAGGCTTTACCTCAGCCTACTGTAGTTTCTGCCGACCCCAAGTGGACTCTACTACAGTCCATGCAAGCACAGCTTTCGGACTTAATGCGTGAGTGTCGGGCTGAGAGTGTTGCGCCTCCGCCTCCGCCTACGCTCCCTCCGCCTGCGCTCGCTCCGCCTGCGCTCGCTCCGCCTGCGCTCGCTCCGCCTGCCAGGCGTACGATGTTGAGCCACGTTCTGAGTTTGCTGTTCCCAGTGGTGTTCAGCCTCCGCCTTCTTTAAGGCAACCTTTACAATGGGATCAGGAGGATTATACCTCTCTTCCTCCGCCTCCACTTGCTGCTCCACCAGTGGTGCAACTCTCGGTTGAGGTACAACAACCTCTCCCGTCCATGAGTCAGTCTCCTCAGCTCTCGCTGCAGCGAGCTCAACCCTCCACAAGGCAAGCACCACTACACCTTAGCCTTGCGCCTCAGGAGCCTCAGCTTGCGAGACATTTACCTTGTTCTGCGCAGCCTCTACCTCATCGCGCTCCGCTCACACCACAGGAACAGGAGCTTGCTACTCCGCTTCCGCCAACCGCTCAGCAAGCGCAACCCTTGGGTTCAACCACTCATGCTAGGAGTCAGCCTCCTCCACCCATGCGCCTTCCTTCTGCTTCGTCTTTTATTCAGCCTTTGCAGTCTGAGCCTCAGGTTTTCCCTCAACAGTTACTTGAAGAGGAAACCACTAATATTGTTCCTACTCGATCTGACTCTGCTGTTCAGCATTCTTGTCCGATCTCTTCGCTACACTCTGGTGATGAGGCGTCTGATGATGAGGCGGCACACCTGGATCCCTCGTCAGACGTGGATGAATCCAAGCTTTCTCCACAGTCTATTGACTTTCGTAAGGTCTTGGCTCTGCTTAGGGAGGTTTACCCAGACCACTTTGTCTCTGCTATTCCCCGCTCTCCGTCATCTGAGTTTTCGCTGGGCATACAGCAAGCTAAGTCCACTTATACTAAGCTAGTCCTAGCAAGGTCCTCTAAGAGAGCGTTAAGGATCTTAGGGGAGTGGCTGCAGACTAAGCAACACCTTGGCAAAACTTCATCTTTCATGTTCCCTCCGACTAAGCTCACTTCGAAAGCGAGCGTTTGGTATGCCACAGGAGAAGCACCAGGCTTGGGAGTACCTGCCTCTGCCCAGGCTGACTTCTCAAGTCTGGTAGACTCGCCTCGGAGAACTGCAATGAGGCGCTCTAAGGTTTGCTGGACCTTCTCAGACCTTGATCACTTACTGAAGGGAGTTTTTAGAGCATTTGAGATGTTCAACTTTCTAGACTGGTGCCTGGGGGCCCTCAGCAAGAAGACCTCTCCTGCGGACAAGGATTCTGCCATGCTATTAATGTCCTGCATGGATAAGGCCATTAGGGATGGATCTGGTGAGCTTGCGTCGATGTTTGTATCAGGGGTTTTGAAGAAAAGGGAACAGCTGTGTACCTTCCTTTCCTCCAGCATTACACCTTGTCAAAGGTCACAACTCCTTTTTGCTCCGCTCTCGAAGTTCCTCTTCCCCGAAGAGCTGGTTAAGGACTTGTCTGCTGCCCTGATACAAAAGGACACACACGATCTTGTAGCCTCATCGGCTCGTAAGTCTAAGGTTGCTACCTCAGTCCCCAAGACTTATCGCTCCCCAGTGGCTGATACCCCTGCTACGAGGTTCATACCGCCCTTTCGTGGTAGAGCCCCCAGCCGAGGAAGCTCCCGTCCAGACTCTTACAGGAGCAAGTCTAGGAAAGGCTCCAAGACATCTAAAGGAAAAAACTGACTCTCCGCATCTCCAGACAGCAGTAGGAGCCAGACTCAAGATCTTCTGGCGAGCCTGGGAGAAGAGAGGTGCAGACGCCCAGTCTGTCAGTTGGCTGAGGGACGGTTACAGGATTCCATTCTGCCTCAAACCACCTCTGACCACATCTCCCATCAACCTCTCTCCCAACTACAAAGAAGAGGACAAGAGGCTAGCATTGCACCAGGAGGTGTCGCTACTTGTGCAGAAGAAGGCAGTGGTTATAGTCCGGGACCATCAATCCCCGGGCTTCTACAACCGTCTCTTTCTTGTGGCCAAGAAGACAGGAGGTTGGAGACCGGTGCTGGACGTCAGCGCGCTCAACGCGTATGTCACCAAGCAGACGTTCACGATGGAGACGACGAAGTCGGTCCTAGCAGCGGTCAGGCAGGAGGACTGGATGGTCTCGTTGGACTTGAAAGATGCCTACTTTCACGTTCCTATTCATCCAGACTCCCAACCTTTCCTGAGATTCGTTTTTGGAAAGGTTGTCTACCAATTCCAAGCCCTGTGTTTTGGCCTAAGCACAGCTCCTATGGTGTTCACTCATCTGATGAGGAATATAGCAAAATTCCTACACTTATCGGACATCAGAGCCTCCCTCTACTTAGACGACTGGCTGTTGAGAGCCTCCACGAGTCGTCGCTGTCTGGAGAATCTCAACTGGACTTTGGACTTCTTCAGAGAACTGGGTCTGTTAGTCAACATAGAAAAGTCTCAGCTCATTCCCTCCCAATCCATTGTGTACCTGGGAATGGAGATTCGGAGTCAGGATTTTCGGGCTTTTCCATCGGCCCCCAGGATAAGCCAAGCGCTAGAGTGCATCATGAGCATGCTGAAGAGGAGCAGTTGCTCGGTGAGACAGTGGATGAGTCTCACAGGGACCCTTTCATCTCTGGCCCTGTTCGTCGAGCTAGGAAGACTCCACCTCCGCCCTCTTCAATTCCATCTTGCAGCTCATTGGGACAAGGGTTCGACTCTCGAAGCAGTCTCTATCCCAATCACCCAAGAGATGAAGACCACTCTCCTGTGGTGGAAGAACAATCTCCTTCTCAGGGAGGGCCTATCGTTGGCTATTCAGACCCCCAATCTTCATCTCTTCTCAGATGCATCGGACTCGGGCTGGGGTGCGACCTTGAACGGACGGGAATGCTCGGGAACGTGGAACGAGGAACAGGGATTACTCCACATCAACTGCAAGGAGCTACTAGCAGTTCATTTAGCCCTGTTGAACTTCAAGTCCCTCCTGCTAGGCAAAGTGGTGGAGGTGAACTCAGACAACACCACAGCCTTGGCTTACATCTCCAAGCAAGGAGGGACCCATTCGAGGAGCCTATACGAGATCGCAAGGGACCTCCTCATTTGGTCAAGAGGTCTAAACCTCACTCTGGTCACGAGGTTCATTCAGGGCAATATGAACGTCTCAGCAGATCGCCTAAGCAGAAGGAATCAGGTCATTCCCACGGAATGGACCCTCCACAAGAGTGTGTGCAACAGACTTTGGACCTTGTGGGGTCAACCTACCATAGATCTGTTTGCCACCTCCATAACCAAGAGACTTCCGCTGTACTGTTCCCCTGTTCCAGACCCTGCAGCAGTTCATGTGGATGCTTTTCTACTGAACTGGTCCCATCTCGACCTTTACGCATTCCCACCGTTCAAGATAATAAACAAAGTTCTGCAGAAATTCATCTCGCACGAAGGGACACGGCTGACGCTGGTTGCTCCCCTTTGGCCTGCAAGAGAATGGTTCACAGAGGTACTTCAATGGCTAGTCGACATCCCCAGGACTCTACCTCTAAGAGTGGACCTTCTACGTCTACCTCACGTAGACAGGTTGCACCCAAACCTCCACGCTCTTCGGCTGACTGCCTTCAGACTGTCGAAAGATTCGCTAGAGCTAGAGGCTTTTCGAAGGAGGCAGCCAGTGCGATTGCCAGAGCAAGAAGGGTTTCCACTCGTAGAGTCTACCAATCTAAGTGGGAAGTCTTCCGAAGCTGGTGTAGAGCCAATTCAATATCCTCTACCAATACCTCTGTGACCCAAATAGCTGACTTCCTTCTACATCTTAGGAATGAGAGATCCCTTTCAGCCCCTACGATTAAAGGGTATAGGAGTATGTTGGCTTCAGTTCTCCGCCACAGAGGTTTGGACCTTTCTTCCAACAAGGACCTTCAAGACATTCTTAAGTCTTTTGAGACGTCTAAAGAGCGTCGTCTATCCACTCCAGGCTGGAACCTAGACGTAGTCTTAAGGTTCCTTATGTCACCTAGGTTCGTACCTCTCCAGTCAGCTTCCTTCAAGGACCTTACCCTCAAGACTCTTTTTCTCGTCTGCCTTGCAACAGCTAAGAGAGTCAGTGAGGTTCATGCCTTCAGCAAGAACATTGGTTTCACGACCGAATCTGCAACATGTTCTTTTCAGCTCGGATTCCTAGCAAAGAACGAACTTCCTTCACGTCCTTGGCCTAGATCGTTTGAAATACCTAGCCTCTCCAACATGGTAGGTAACGAACTAGAGAGAGTTCTTTGCCCTGTCAGAGCTCTCAAATATTATCTTAAGAGGTCTAAACCTATTCGAGGACAGTCAGAAGCCTTATGGTGTGCCATCAAGAAACCTTCGGGGCCCATGTCCAAGAACAGGGTTTCGTATTATATAAGGCTTCTGATTAGAGAAGCCCATTCTCACTTAAAGGAGGAAGACCTTGCATTGCTGAAGGTAAGGACCCACGAAGTAAGAGCCGTAGCTACTTCGATGGCCTTTAATAAAAACCGTTCTCTGCAGAGCATAATGGATGCAACCTATTGGAGGAGCAAGTCAGTGTTTGCATCATTTTATCTTAAAGATGTCCAGTCTCTTTACGAGAACTGCTACACCCTGGGACCATTCGTAGCAGCGAGTGCAGTAGTAGGTGAGGGCTCAGCCACTACATTCCCTTAATCCCATAACCTTTTTTAACCTTTCTCTTGAATGCTTTTATTGTTGTTTTTATGGTTGTTACGGTAGGCTAAGAAGCCTTCCGCATCCTTTTGATTTGGCGGGTGGTCTATTCATTCTTGAGAAGCGCCTGGGTTAGAGGTTTTGTAGAGGTCCTTTAGTAGGGGTTGCAACCCTATATACTTTAGCACCTTTGGGTTGATTCAGCCTCCAAGAGGAACGCTGCGCTCAGTAAGGAAGACGAACTTAAAAAAGAGGCAGAGTAACGGTTCAATTCGACTTCCTTACCAGGTACTTATTATTTCATTGTTATTTGAGATAACTGTTATATGAAATATGGGATACTTAGCTATCCTTTAATCTTGTACACTGGTTTTCACCCACCCCCCTGGGTGTGAATCAGCTACATGATTATCGGGTAAGTTTAATATTGAAAAATGTTATTTTTATTAGTAAAATAAATTTTTGAATATACTTACCCGATAATCATGATTTAATCGACCCTCCCTTCCTCCCCATAGAGAACCAGTGGACCGAGGAATAATTGAGGAGGTGTCAACAAGAAGTACTATAGTACCTGGCCACAGGTGGCGCTGGTAAGTACACCCCCTTCTAGTATTGTGATAGCTGGCGTATCCCTCCATAGAATTCTGTCGGGCAACGGAGTTGACAGCTACATGATTATCGGGTAAGTATATTCAAAAATTTATTTTACTAATAAAAATAACATATTTTTGAATAACTAATAAAATAAAATACGGGATACTTAGCTTCTTTGTTAACATGTATGCTGGTCTCCACCCACCACCCTGGGTGTGAATCAGCTACATGATTATCGGGTAAGATTAATATTGAAAAATGTTATTTTCATTAGTAAAATAAATTTTTGAATATACTTACCCGATAATCATGATTTAATTGACCCACCCTTCCTCCCCATAGAGAACCAGTGGACCGAGGAAAAAATTGAGGTGGTGTTGACAAGAAGTACTGGAGTACCTGACCACAGATGGCGCTGTGGTGTTCACCCCCACCTGTATAGCGATCGCTGGCGTATCCCGACCGTAGATTTCTGTCGGCAACAGAGTTGACAGCTACATGATTATCGGGTAAGTATATTCAAAAATTTATTTTACTAATGAAAATAACATTTTTTGGGACTCTACTCTTTAAGGGTCAAGTTTGACTCGTATGCAGGATTATCTCCACCTTTGTGAAAAAATAAGCAAAGTTCCCCGAGCAAGTGATTTAAACATTTCCTTGAATGATGACTGATTAGATGGTTGTCTTGCTAGTGGATTTACGTGAAACTATTTTAGTTTTTAAATGTTCTAACTGTGTATTCAGTAATTTAAAGGGTCTACTATTATTTCAGGAGACATGCTGGAAGAACCACTTGCTATTGTTGAAGGATATTCATCTTATTTTAGCTTCTCAAGGAAAAGGTAGGAAATAGTTTTATTATTATGTGGTGCTGTTTTGGTATGCAATCTCATTTATGGGTGATCTCAGAAATTATTCTTTTGCTTCAGTATGCGATCGTAATATTTTTAATAGGTAAAAAAAAAAAACAACAACGATAGAAAATCTAATGGTTCTTGCTTCGCCGTGCACTCGCTTCACTCGCAAAAAAATAAAAATATCCAGCAACATATGTTCTGGTAAGCGGTAATGCTGAGCTGCGCACGCTAACATCAATGATTGATTATTATTTCTTAAATAATTATTCCTTGTATATGTATTTTTTTCAGAAAATCTAATGGTTCTTGCTTCGCCATGAAGTGAATCGAATCGCTACTATCCGGTGAGATCGCATACCAAAGCAAAAGCACGACTTTGGGATCTCATACCAAAACAGCACCAAGTATGTGCATAATGTATATCATTGATATGAACTTGTTAATGTGTACTGTACTGTATTATGTTTTGTATTGGGTGTGAAGATTATTGTGTATTATTTGATAGTTATTGATACTTTACTCAGTTGCTTCCCTTATTAAAAAAAATTATATCTTTAGTTACCAGAAAAATTAAGCACTTATCATTTTTTTACATAAGCCAATCTTTCCTTACAATTGTTAATAAGATCAGGGTTTTCTGAATGTAGTCAACCATGTTTCTGTTAATGATCACTTCACCAGGTAAGGCTGTTGTGTCTGTTGATTCTAATCCATGAGAGGAAACTATTTGGTCAGCAAGGAATCAGTTCGAACTAAGTGTCCTCATACAGTCTTGCAGGCTCAGAAGCACTTTTAAAGGGGAATTTAGGGTTGTGGGGGCCGTTGTGGTAACGTCCGTGAATGGTGAATGCCAGACTGGGGTTCAAATCCCGCTCAAACTTGTTAGTCCCTTTGGTCGCTACAACCTCACTATTCTTGTGAGCTAAGGATGGGGGTTTTGGGGGAGCCTATAGGTCTACAGTATCTGCTGAGTCATCAGCAGCCATTGCCTGGCCCTCCTTGGTCCTAGCTTGGGTGGAGAGTGGGCATAGGCGCTGATCATTTGTATATATGGTCAGTCTGTAGGGCATTGTCCTGCTTGGTAGGGCAATGTCACTGTCCTTTGCCTCTGCCATTCATGAGCGGCCTTTAAACTTTTAAATTGGACTTGCAGTAATCACCTGCAAATCCCATGATCAAGCCCTGCCTGTGGCGTGATAGACTTTAGGAATAAAACCCTTGCCTTACTGTCCATGGGAGCTGGGGATTGTGGGGTCCAACGTAGGTCTACCTGCTAAGTCAATAGTAGCCACTGCCTGGTCCCTCATGGCCCTTGCTTGTGTCCAGAGGGGTCTTTGGCATTAATCATACTGTATGTTAATATATTTGGTATGCAAAAAAAGGTACGTTAGCGTCCCTTGCTTCTTCATAAGTGGCCTTTTAACCCTTCAGTCTACTCGAAAGGTGAGACTGTCATTAAACTACAGTGCTCTTTGCTTGCTTGAAGGGTTTTTGAGCAAGGGAATTCTCCAATCTCAGGATCAGAGGAATCACTGTCCTCCAACAGTTCTAAAAAATTACTTTCCTTACCTTTTACACAATAGAGGCTCTACATCTACACTAAGGGTATGGAAACTACTTTCCAGCAGGCTGACTTATTAGTCAGTCTGTGACTGATGAATTACCTCTCCGTGGAGTGACTCTGATCATAGAATTCTTTTCTGCTTTCAATTTTGGAGCTGGTTACTATGGCCTTCCAGACAGTGTCTTGGCTAAACCTCATGGGAAACACATTTGCTAGTTCATTTTGCCACTTCCAGTGTGTCTTTTATGGTAGACAAGAGGAATTTCAGGAGATAGCATTTGGTGTTGCAAGAAAATTTGATAATTTTTCTCTCATACCAGCCTCCAAACTTATAGGGAAACTTTTCCCCTTTGATGAAGGATGCTGCATCCACTCTCTTTAAATCAAGTTATGGCTGAGCATTTCTGCAGAACAGATTGAGTTTAGTTTTGTCCATACTCTTTCTGAAGAGTAAGGCTGAGGAATAAGGGACAAAGAATTGTTCTCACAAGTAAAACACTAGTGCAGCATTCAGTATTCTTAAAGTTAATTTGGACTTAAAAGGGGACTGTAACTAAGTTTTTTTGGGCCTAGTATGCCAACATATTGGGCTTAGTAAAGGCTGCATTCTCTGCTGAGCTGCAACAAGGAGCCCAACAGTTTTCTTAATTTGGTAAAAGGGTCTTGAGTTGGCTCAGACTTTGATGGGAAAGAGGAGAGGGGTTACTGTGGTAGGTGTTCATTTTCTTTTGCCATGAGGAAGGATGTGACTATCCTGCCATTAAGTAACAGGGAGTAATTGGTTGGAGCCATGTGTATTCTATGACCTTTAATAAACTACCATTGAAGAACCACCACTGTTTTTGTCTCAACTACCAATCCATTTTCTGCGTTTCTTTCCAGGATTGCCTGTCAGCAAAAGTGAGGGCAAAGTTGGAAAAAGTGCTGAAAATTATCATAGACCATGAAGTTGTTCAGTGCTTGAATTTGTAAGATAGGGTGACTTCATGCTTTTCGTGAATCTAATAGATGCCTAGTTTTAGAGGTTCCTTATTCCTTCAGAAAATATGTCCACTTTGTCTTCTAAGGGACCTTCTACCAATTCAAAAGTGTTTTCTTCAGTCTGACTACAGCACTTCAGGCGTTCACGTAAGCGCTCATCTTCGTGTCAGTATGGGATCATTTAGATATCCTCATGACGAGTTCAGACTTACTCAGAGACTTGATTTGGTCCAGGGAAAAAAATCATCTCACATTTTGCTGCAATCTGAGGATTATGGTAAACTTGAAGTTGGATCTCATGCCCAAGGAACCGGCAAAGAACCAGGGCATACTGATAAATATGGCTGTAGCAGAAATATTCCCCCAGACTCTTGTGTCTGCAAGCTCACAGTAGTCTCAGTGCAGTTCCTCTTTTGGAAGGAACAATCACCTTGGCTTTGGTAGGTTGTTCTTGGCCACCTGCTATCCCTATCATCCCATGGATGGTGCCTGTCTGCCAGAAGGTGAAGAATGATTTTTATTAGGGGTTGTATGACAAGAATGTGCTAGTGGGTGTTCCTCTGAACTCTGTGCACTCAGAGATGCTTATGTCCTTGAATGCTTCGGGTGGGAGAGAAAAAGTCGTGAGATCTAAAGGTTGTTTTTCTGGTTGTCTCAGCCAAAGCAAATCATGTATGCAGACATCACATACTCATGTGAAGTCCAGTATTCTGAGGGTTTGGGATGACACCCATTCTTGTTTATTTTTGAGCTTGCTGTGAAAACTCACATAAGCATTGTCTTAAAAGTTGTAAATCCCTTCATCCTCTCTAACAAGAGGGGTCCATATGGTGTAGCTTATCATCTGAATCCATTTCTTTTACTGTATAAGTCTCATTGATGTGACATATATTGCTGCCTGCAGACCTGTTCATCCGTTTCATGTTGTGAAAAACAAGATTCTCTTTAATCTTCTTAAGATCCAATTTTCAGACAAAGCATATTCTGACTCGGGGCCATTTCAGGCTTTGCATCTTTTATACCATACTCTATATGAGGTTACAGACATTATGTTTCCTTTGTTCTTAATATTACCATGATTGGAGAGATGACAATTTTGGATAGGTTTAGACTTTAGAGATTGTCCTCTTATGAGTGAATCTTCTACGTTAAAAATGATAGTTTGCATTTTCTTAGGAACAGATTGTGAGTTTTTAAGGCATTTTTCCTAGATGAACTGTACAACCACTCTCTCTATAATCCCATGGCAATAATTCTCATTAGTCAATGAACCCAAAGGAAAAAATTCTGGATTATGTAAAGCAGGCGAATGATACCCCAACCTTATTATGAAGCTTTGACAACTTCCGCTCTAGCTTGCACCTACAACACTGCTACAAAGGAGATTGTTTTGCTTATCTAGGAAAAATAGAAATGACTATGTGAATATCCAAAAATGTGATTAATTGGTCTTTGTAACCTTTCCAGGCAATATGTCTTTGCAAGGCCTGTCTGTTCCAGAGTTAGAGCAGTGATAAATGACAGTTTATTTGGTTTTGGTTCATTTGTTCCTACACAGATACAAACCCTTGTTCTTTAATAAGAGTATGCTTTCATCAAAAGTGGAACTCAGCTGGCAAGATTAATAAGGAGGAGTATGATTTCAACGAAACTAGAACTCTGTCATTAAATTTTATAACGAGGTCTGTAGTTACTTGTGGTCGGCAAGAAAGCACTGTCCCCCCCCCCCATGCCAGCACTCTGAGTAGCCACTTTGTTTTCAGCTGTTGGAGAATGCAGACATATTTCTTGCACCATCAACTGGCTGTTTGTTTTAATCTTGTTTTTCCTCTTAGATAATTGTTGGCAGTTCGTTGTCTGCAAGGGATATTAACGAAGAAGAAAGGTTTTGATGTTTTCCTAATAACTGTACCTATTGGACAGTGGTCTGTGTAGCCTGGTGATATGCATTTTCTTGTTCCTGTTTGACAGAATTCCTGTTGCTGTTTATTCCCTCATGAGTGGGAAGGAGTATTTGCAGCTGCCGAATTGAAGTAGAGAGGTGCTGCCCTTCTTAACGACAGCGTCTTCCTGTGTCCGGAAGGTTCTAGAGACGTATTGCCTGGTGGTGCTGTCTCTTCATAGAGTTCCTAGAATCTCTTTCTCCAAGGTGTTTTCGCCATCGGCTTGAAGCCACACAACTTGGTCTCTTCACTTACTGCCAATTGAGATGGAGGGGGCTGTGCCCTTCTTTTCCACTTTATGGAAAAAGTCCTTGAAGACCGATTGGTAGGAGTTGCGTATATGTAACTCCAACTGTTTCTCTCCATGTGGGAGAGACAAGGCTGCCCCTAGAGTCTCCATGACTCTTCGCCAAAGATGAAGAATAGACAACCTCAAAAGACAAGAGCACAACACTTGGACCAAGTCCTAAAGACAGATTGATAGTAGTTGTGTTTCATGAACCCTTACCTGTGTGCACACGCCCCTTATGGGGTGTGTTCTCCTTTGGGACTGTGCTCAGAAGCCATCCAGTTTTTGGATGAAAACACTAGTATGATGAGGTTGATCTTTATGATTCCTCTCCCTTGAGCAAACTTATATTTCTGGGCCCTTATTCTCATGCTAGCGCACCATCCCAAAGCGTAATTATGCATCTGAAGATGAACCAGCACGAGGTGGATCTTCAGCCTTGTACTTGTGCCCACTCTTTTAAAGAAGAACTTTCTTATGAGGTTGATACTCAATTGCTCTCCTATACATAGCGGACTATTACAGGAATATGACCTCACCTGCTTGCGCTCTCGAAGTCCTCACATATTGGTGTGCGGCCTAGAGCGTTCTCATACAGGAAGTCACTGTTAGCTGTTTGCGGTTGCTCACCTTCTGAGAGTGTACATTTGCCTTCTAATAAGGCTAGAAAAATTCTACCTTTGCCAGAATGGATCCCAAGAGACATGCACTGAGAGTGTTTCTGTCCTGTAAATACGTATCTGTATGTGTTTCATGTGCTCACACACCAGCTACCTATGCTCTTTTCTCACAAGAATAAACACGCATGCACACTAGCCCTTCCCGTTTCATCAGTTTCAGAAGAAAGTGGGAAAATTGCATACCTAGAGTCATTCCGTCGGGAACAGACATCAGTATACGCTATTTTGCAACTATAGTTGGTCTCATAATGGAGTAGAGAGGTACTGAGAAAGCAGTGAGACAGAGTGAAAGAAGCATGGTGTAAATGGAGATAATTAACGGGTATTGTTTTAGAAGAAAAAAATGCCAGTTAATTATCTCCATTTGCACCATGCTTCCAGCAATCCATCTTGCCATCCTCACCTTGGTTCTTTTCAACAGTCCCTCCTTTTTTCCTCCTAAGAGCCCAAATTGCGGCCCCTTATAATACTATGGACCTGATAACTGCCTTATAAATCTTTATTTTGAGCCTTAATGGCTTTTCTTTTTTCTAAAACAATTCTTTCTTTCTTTCTTTGTCTATATCTTTTCCCACTTCTATGTGGAGTCGATGTTTCTGGTCAGCTTTCTCCATCTACCTTTGTCCCACACCTCATCACCGGTTAATCAAGGATGACCTTTGATCAAAGGGATTAACCGGTGATGAGGTGTGGGACAAAGGTTGATGGAGAAAGCTGACCAGAAACATCGACCCCACAAAGAAGTGGGAAAAGATGTAGACAAAGAAAGAAAGAAAGAATTGTTTTAGAAAAAAAAGCCATTAAAGCTCAAAATAAAGATTTATAAGGCAGTTATCAGGTCCATACTATTATAAGGGGCAACAACTTGGGCTCTTAGGAGGAAAAAGGAGGGACTGTTGAAAAGAACTAAGGTGATGATGACAAGTTGGATTACTAGGATATCCCTACTGGAAAGGAGGGAGAGCCAAGATATAAGGAGAATGTGTGGTATATGTAATGTAAAGGAGAAAGCTTGGGAAGTTCATCTGAGATACTTCAGCTATTTAATAAGAAGAGAGGAGTAGACCCAATCAGGAGAACTAAAAACATGCCTGTGAATTACTGGCGCGGAGGGTGTGGGGCATCAGTAGATCAGATGGATAGATGTGGTGAGGAAGGATGATTGTGATGGAAAGTGGGGAAGAAGTCGCAATGAATAAAAATAGATAGAAAAAGTTGACCCTGCCATACAGAGGTATTAATAAGGTTGTGAGAAAAAGAAGTCAGTCTCATACTGAATGCAGTGTCCTTATAAATTGGTCCAATCAGTATACCAAGAGAAGTGTTACGTACTAAGAGCAGTCACCAACTCGGGTAAGTTGGACACCTTGTATTTTCTCCACATACTCCAGGTGGGAGGTTATGTATTGGAAAATGCTTACTTTCCCGAGAATACGTTTCACTGTGCCTGCTTGGCGTTATGCTATTTAACACTTCATGTACAGTAGTGAGGTTCAGGTGTTCACCATGCTTGCTTAACACTACGCATTCAGACACATTATTCTTTAGTGACTTTGTGTCGCAGAAATTCTGGCGTCTGTTTTATTTTGCTCTTCCATTACAGAATATGGTAGAAGAAGAACCATTGACCATTCACATTGCCTGTATATCTTACAAGATCTTACATTCAAGAAGGCCCGTGGTTTCTTTGTGTCCTGCTTTGCAACCTGTTTCCCACAGGAAATTTACATTCAGCTACCATGATCTGGAACAATACCGTAGTTTACAGCAAATGGAAATCTTACCGTCTTTCACCACAATTTGAAACCCTACCATGGCTTAGGGCAATGGGGATCCTTATGATCATTTATTGTGATTGGGAACCTCATAATCTTTTTCTGCCATCGGGAACCAAAAGATCGGTTACCACAATCAGAAAGATTACGTTAGGTTCCTGCGATTGCTTCCCATGATTGGGAATCATGCAGTCGGTGACCACATAATCTCGAAAAATGATCGGAACTTACGCTTGTCCTTCAAGTGATCCAGGGACCCAGTTTACCTGTTCTTTTCAGGCACTTCTACTACTGGAGAGGAGAAAAGAATCACAAAAGTACAGAACGACCAATTGGGCGGTCTCTCTTGAAACTTGGACCGTTTTCTGTGCATGGTTTCGTGGGAGGACCAACACTGTACCAAAACATAACCCGCTGAAAGGATTTTCAGTATGAGGTACTAGTTGTAAATGTCCGTCTATTCTCTTCCTTTATCATCGTAGGGGTGGAGCACTAGATGCAGACAAGCCTCAAAACCGAGTAACTTTTCTTTACAGACATTCCATATTGAAGTATCTCCCCCATCCTCCCGGACAAAAGGGAAGATAGGTGAAATGTATGCAACCTATTTCCCATAATGTGTCTGTATATATTATATACAGACACAATATCCATAAGGATATAGGTTCTTCCTTGACTGCCTACCCATCTCCCGGTAAGGACCTAGCTTAACCAAAACATCTCGATCATCAGGTTGGTAGGAGGTTGACAGGAGTTATTATTTTTGCTCCTAGACATTCCTGGGAAAGTAAACTAGCTTATTAGTTATAGGAACTTAATTCCTTCCTACTCAGGATAAGTCTCCCATTAAAGGAAGAGGGTTTGTATTCGTCAAGGAACAAATCACAAAACTTTAGTCATATGTATTTTTCCTAACTATACAAACTTGAGACCTTTTCTAGTTACAGTACACTTCTCACCTCCATCACCCCGCAAGTCCTAGGTTTAAGGTCAAAGTGCCTTCCCTGTCACCCGCCAGTAATTACCGAGACCTTGTTATGAATCTTAAAAGCCGGGTTTCAGCTACGCTGAAAGCATACTTCAGTTAAAGGACTCATGTTTGTTTAGAAAGAAAAAAATACAAATTACTGTACAGTACTTGGAAAAATTTTGATTTTAAAGCAGTTGTGTACTTTAATATCTAAGGTCAAGAAAATGAGATAATCTTTTTTTAAATAGCTGTTGAAAATCACCAAAGTAACCCTTCACATTGCCATAAATGATGGGAAATAAGGTTTGGAAGACTCTTCAGTAAGTCTTAGGATCATCCAGACTGTCTAATTACTTCATTATATAATACTGATAAAGGTTTCCCAGCTTTCATTTACCTATTAGCCAGCTTCTTGTTTGATGGCATGGTCAGTATGATGAGTCGAGTACCACTGATTGATTGAGGTTACAGATGCTAGATGATGTAAGGTTGAGCTGTCTTTTACATACTTGCAGTTCCATTTTTATTGAACTAGTTTTTAGTTTATTGCTATCTGTGTTTGTGAGGATGATTGTAGTCATTTGATGAAGAAAGAGATACCTAACAAAATTTGGTTGACTCTGCATTCATAAATACTGTAATGCAAATAACATATATCTTGGACTTTGTTATGATAGCCCTTCTCTTATTCTTACAGGAGTGGTTATTCTGGTGTTGCTACATTTTGCTCTAAGGAAGCTACTCCAATTTATGCTCAGGAAGGTCTTTCAGGTAATGGTTTCTCAAGGTCTTTTATGCCTAACATAATACTTGGTTATCAGTAGCAAGTATCTAAGTGCTGTACTGATGAAGTTGAATCAAATGGAAAAATAGTGTTCTTCTAGGAATTGTAACATGAAACTATTCCTATATTAAATTTCAGTTTATTTGAAGCCCTCAAAAATGCAAGCAAGATATCGTTAGTAAATCCTTGGCACTTGGGAAATAAATTTAGAATTAAACCCAGTTGAAGCATTCCATCTACTTGCCCTAATGCAGTAACTAGGTTAGGGACACTGTTCCTTGTCCATAAACCTAACATGTCAATTTCCTAATGAGTGTTTATATTTATGAGACCAGTGAGTGTTTGTCTTCCGTATTTTCAATTATACTGTATGTAGTGTAGTATTGTGTGTACTCCAGACTAAAGGTTCTTTGCTGTATTCTTCAGCTCCAGCCACAGTTCCACTTTTACCTTACCTTGCTTTGATTTTTACCCAGTACTTGCTAGACTAATGTATTACAGTATACAGTAATAATAATAATCATTTGCTGCTGCTATACTTTTGTTCCGTAACCGAAATACAAACCACGCTATTTACATTGGGTTTACCTTTCGGCGTAGCTGAAATGGCGAGCCATTAGAATTTAACAAGGGTGTATTACCCCCGCGCTAGTTAGCAGGGGGGTAGGGGAGTGGTAGCTAGCTACCCCTCCCCCCCTCACACACCGGTGAACTGCTCCACTTCACTTTTGGCTCGAACAATGGACAGACGTCTCTGTCTTTGTCCTCGCTTGGCAGTCATTGTTTGTTTTGTCTTTACTTAATCACTTACTTTTCTTTTACTCAATATATATGTAAAAAAAAATTTCGTGTTTATGTATATATTTGAGTATAGAAATCAGTAAGTTTCCTTTTCAGAGTTTGTGCTTGTGTGTGTAGTGTACGATATCTCCGTGGAGCCCTCGGCAGTTAGGCCACCATGGTGTAATTTCATGGGTCGCGATCGAGTTTGACTACGGTCTTTCTCTCTCTCTCTCTCTTTTAGGTCGTTCACCCTTTTACTACGTTGGGTCTGGCCGCACGCCCACGTGCTCGCACACCTACGCGCTCGCAGGCCTACGCGCATGCGCTCCAATGTTCGCCCGCGCGCGAACCAACGGTATTCCATCGCGCGGACCGACGGTGTTCCATCGCGCGAACCAACGGTGTTCCATCGCGCGAACCGACGGTGTTCCATCGCGCGAACGCCGGCTCGATTCCTGCAGTATCCATCGCTCGCCTACGGGTCATCGCTCGCCTATGAACTTTCGGATTCCGAACACCAGCTCTCGCCCTTCCTACCACGCTCGCCCTCCTTCTGCGCTCTTGCGTGCCTGCGCATGGGCGCTTCCACGTTCAGCACGCGCAAACCATTGATTTACCATCGCACGAGCGCCAAGGCGATTGCGACCGCGATTCCCGTTGGGGTTTCACAACATGGCCAGCCTGGCGAGTCTTCTGGAGCATATTTCCAGAACACGGTCTTCACCCCGTAAACGCAGAGCATGGCACATGCAAGAGCAGGAAGAATCTTCAGGGAGGTCTGAGCAACATTCTTCTTTCCAGAACCTGGGTTAGCCCTTCCTCGTCATTCCCTGGAAGGGTCTTGCCAGGGAGCTTTCCGTTCGAGATTTCTCCGTCGGGCAAGGGGTGACTGGTTTAGCCCTTCCTCTTCTCCATCTCGTGGAAGGGGCTTACCAGGTCCTTTCCCTCCTCGGTTGCGACCCGAGGTTTTGTACAAGGAAGCTCTAGGAAGATTATGGGTACTTTCCTCCTCTCGGGCTCACTCAAGCTCCTTGGGGTTTCGTCGCCAAGTTTCGAACTTGCGGGCAAACTCGATGTTGGACCATCTAGACGCAGTGACCGAGAGCTTCCTCTCGGGTGTCTCATCTGTGGATGTCGACAAGCTCAGACACTTCCATCCTTGGGAAGAGCTTGTTTGTGCCCAAGGTCAGAGACATGGACAGCGGTTGTGCGGAGGAAGTCGACTTCCGTTTTCACTCCTCCAAGGCGCTTTCTTCCAGACCCTGCAGGCCTCCAGCGCCTCTTCTTTCAGCCTCGTCGGCCCAAGTTATCGGACCGGCTACGGCAGCTAAGACAAGGTGTCCAATAGCAGTCCCCTCCTGTCAGGGACAGGTAGCACGGGAGGCTCTCCCGGGGGGGCTTAATCCTAGAGGGAGCTTCAGAGTTCACAAACTCTAGGATTGGCAACCCCCCTTGCAGGTCTCACTTTGGGAGGATGCTTAAGGTTACTCATCCGGATAACAGCTTCCCGATACCGATTCCTGCACGATCTCCGTGATCAGCCAAGGATATCGTGCCTCGCTCTTACCATCTCTCCGTCTGTCAGCGAATTCAGTGTAAACCTCTATGCCATGGGGTCGGCTAGAGTTTTGCCCGTTTGGGCAGAATGATCCATGCCTTAGGAGAAGGTCCTCCATAGGTTCGTCGACGGCTTCACCCCCCGGCTTCTTCAGTCGATCCTTTCTCGTAGGAAAGCATCTGAGGCGGGAGTTCCGTCGTCGACCTCTCAGCTCTGATCAAGTTTGTCGAACAAACTTCGTCCAGCGTGGAGCAGCAGAATCGATCAGACTGGTAACGAGGCGGCAGGACTCCTTAGGCCCTGGATCGGAAGGACGGGTACATCCAGTTTCCATTCCATCCATCTTCCAGGAAGCTCTTGGAATTCAGCCTAGACTACAGGTGTTCCTGCTCAAGATGCGGTGTGGCGATCCCGCCGCGGCATTGCAGGTTTTTCCCCAGAGAACTCTCCCTGCTTTCCTCATGGCCGCTCAGGAGCAGGCTTCCGCCTCCTTCGCCTTTTGGAGGTCTGGTCGACTCCGGTAGGCTCGGGTTCGACCTTCTTCAACGCCGGGACAAGCTTCCGGGTCCTTACCATGAGTGAGGGTTCATGGTAATTTGCTAGGAGCCTTCTCTACTTCTGCCTCAAGATCTGGAGTATATAACCAAGATATTGAGTCAACGGCCTTACCACGTTGAAAACACCGCTTCTCGTCCGATCAGCGAAGTTAAGCAACGTTGGGTTTGGTTAGTACTTGGATGGGTGACCGCCTGGGGACGCCAGATGCTGTTGCCTCCTTCTCCGAGCCTTCCCTTCAGTTGACTGTGGCAAGGCTGGGAAGAGTCGCAGTACCTGTTCTCAGTCAAGCAGAGCTTTCAGCCCTTCCTTGGAACGTTTCATGGGTCTCTTTTCCTCATTGACCCGTCTAAAGTCCCGAACGGTCGCCTCAGGATAAGTTCCCTGTGAGGCGGCCCAAGTTTCGGTGGTATCAAAGCAACGATTAACCGGACTTTCTGGCCCCTATGGGACCAGCGGAACGTTTAGACCTGCAATGAGTGTTGACCTATGGAACCTCTTGATGGGAGTGGATATTCTCGTCCTTTCCCCACATTTTGATGCTGTTCTCGGACTAGTCAAAGAAAAGGGGGGGGGGCATGTTCAGGTTCAGGCCTATGGTCAGGACCTGAAGGATACCTCTCCATCATTCAGGCAGGCTTAGGGGCCGTAGTCTGGCCCCTCTACAGATCCTACAGTTCCTGCCGAGTCGCTCCGTGCGCGACGACTTCATGGTACTGGCGTATTCCAACCAGCAAGGGACGCATTTTCATACCTTAGCATCTTGCAGTAGAGATACTGTACTGAGATGATCCGAGGTCCTCTCAATACCACTATCGGCTCGCTCATTCCGGGCAGAGGAATGTTCTCTCCGACTATCTGAGCAGAGCCTCGCAGATAGAAGGTATCTGGGGGGCTTTGGCCTTTAGTAACCAGCAAGTCCTGGCCTGGGGGTCCTGATCGCGAATGCCTGGAACTTCAAGCTTCCGCTGTTCTTCCCCCCAGTTTCAGACCCCAAGACTCTTTGGCAAGATGCTTTCCGGTGATGGTGGGACAACATCGATGCCTGCGTCTTCCCACCATTGTTGTCTGTTGAGAATGGGTCTCAACAAGACCAGGTTGTGTGTCAACCTTTCGATGGCCCTGAGAGCTCCACTGTGACTATACGTGGAACGGTTTCCGGACCCTCTGCTTCCCCTGACGGAACTCCCGGGAGAGCTTCTCCCACGGCACAGGCTACTCAAACAACCACACTACAACATCTTTCACGAGCCGTTGCATCGCTTCGGCTTCACGCCCGGAGACACTACGCTGCCTCCTCAAGAAGAGACAACCCGCTACAGTCGCGGAGCGGAGGTTGCGTCACCTGCGATAGTCATCCGCAGGGGTCTACCAGGCGAAGCGGAGAGTCTTCTGTGGTTGGTGTAGTGAGAGAGATACCTCTTCCCTTGAGGCCTCTTCTCCAGCAATAACGGAGTTATTGCTTTTCGGCGGGAGGAAACTCCTTTCCGCTCTCAGCAGTGAAGCCTGTCGCTCAGCCTTTCCCCGGCCTTCAGGCTGAAAGGAATAGACTTTTTCCTTCCCGCTGGACCTTTCTTCGCTCATGCGAAGCTGCGAACGTCCCTGCCCCCAGTCGGAGTAAACCCTCCTCCATGGAGCATGGTTCGGACTCTTTAGTCCCTTAAGAGATCTTCTCAAGAACCATTACGTCAGGCCTCTGATCGTATTCCGTCTTGGGGACGGTGCTCCTGCTCACTCTGGCCTTGGCCAGTGTGTAAGCAATCTTCTTGGTCTTGTACGACTCCGCCCTTTCTAGAGAATAGCGGAAGGCAACATTCAGGTTCGCTCCTGAGTTGTTTGCTAGACTCAGAATCTTGGGGTCCCGGCCCTTCGGTCCAACTCCTTCAAGATTTCGAGTCACCATTCTGTATCAGATGACCAAAATATTCTCCTTCTTGCCAGTAAAGGAATCAAGGGGTTATCTTTGAGAACAGCTGCAGTTTGTCCTCACGTGCAGCCGGGTTGGGAGCACAGGAAGGACACGGGAGAGTCACCAGTATACCTCTTCAGCTTGGACTCAAGGACATTCATCTCGACCTGAATCCAGACACTCTCCCGTCACGTCGCCCTACAGCATGATGTCGTATACATCGCAACGTCCCTCGCCTTCGAGTAGAACTACTCTGTGATGCAAGTGCTACAAGCTGGAGTCTGGAAGCGTCTAATGACCTTCGCAGCCCGCTTCCTGCAGGACGTGACCCACAGGAGTATCGATACGTTTCTATCGCTCTGTGGTGGCTACACAACAGCTGGTCTAACCTCAGGCTCCTTTTTGGACAGGTAGCAGAAGGTTGAGGGCATTGTTACCAGGTTTTAGACTGCATGAACGAAAGAAGTATGTCTGGCCCTTACTTCTTCTTCATCGTCCCCTCTACTGGGGAAGCAGCATCCTGGTCTCTGCATAGCTGATCTCAAACCTCTGCAGGTAAACCATGCTTCCTTGTGTTCCAAGTATTGAGATAATACTGTCGTGTCCCCCATACCCCGACGAGGCGGTATTGGGAACGTCCTAACCCAGAGTTCCTTCTGGAACTCCAGGTCAACTGCCTAGGATGGGTCACACTTCTTCCTTCACTCACAAGCTTATGTAGGCCACACGTTTCCTTGCGGAGCAAGGAACTTGTGAGGTGCAGGGACTCCTTTTCTCGAGTGCGACTCACTCGGATTCTGAGTCCCCGGGTAAAGCCAAAGCCAGTATGGCTGGGGACTTTCCACCCTTCCTAAGGGGTGAGTCACCCAATGTAAATAGCGTGGTTTGTATTTCGGTTACGGAACAAATGACAAATTCTGAGATAATTTGTATTTTCCCTAATCATACAAACCTTAGCTATTTACACATATTTGCCCGCCAGCCCTGTCCCCCAATACAAGTCCTACCTCTAAGTGAAGTGAAGCAGTTCACCGGTGTGTGAGGGGGGGAGGGGTAGCTAGCTACCACTCCCCTACCCCCCTGCTAACTAGCGCGGGGGTAATACACCCTCGTTAAATTCTAATGGCTCGCCATTTCAGCTACGCCGAAAGGTAAACCCAATGTAAATAGCTAAGGTTTGTATGGTTAGAAAAAATACAAATTATCTCCGAATTTGTCATATTTGATAAATGTAAAAATCTAGTGAAGATCCTCAAAACAAAATCTTTTGGGAGAATTGAAGTCAGCAACTTTATGGAAATGGAGTAGCAAGATCATTAGGCTTAAGAAAAGTTAGACAGGAAGCATATCATGTGAATTTCTTAAAGACTGTTTCAAGGAAAACAAAATTAGGTGGTTCTGCAAATCAGAACTTTATAAGCACTTAGTTGGAGTTCTACTCTGCCTGTATTTGATAGTGTCGCAGCAATATTGAAGACTTGAGCAACATTTTTTTGTTTTTGATTTCTATGTTGTGCAAATGCAATATTTTATTCAAGGATAGTTCATTTCTCCGATATACTGTGTAATCTAGTAACATATCTGTCTTGGACAAGCACTTTCACTTTCCTTACCTTTAAAGGCCTCCAGCTGTTCTTTAATGGCCTTCAACTCGGCCGCCAGGCTAGCGTACCGAGGGTCATCCGTAGATACGGAACCTGTAGTAGGTGCAGGAGTTACTACCTCAAGGGAAGGATCAACTTCCAAAGAGGAATCAATAATAGGATCAATAGATAAATCTACGCTAAGTTCGTCTTCCTTACCACTAACAGACTTAGACTTAGACCTAGAAGCTCTCCTAACTCTATCGAGCTCTAGCTTACGCACATAGCGCTTCATAATTAACCAATCTTTCTCATCCAAAACCTTACATTCCCCGCACCTATTATCAAGGGCACAAACAAAACCCCTACAATGAGAACAAACAGTGTGAGGATCAACCGCCATTTTGGGTAGTCTCACCTTACATTCCTCATTCGCACAGATACGGTAATGACTCTTTTCACTCATAATGAAAAACAGCAAAAAAAAAAAGCTAAGAGAAAACAAAATACTACGATCGCCAAAACCCCAAATCAGAGTACTTCACCAAAAAAAGCAGACTGGTACACCGAGCAGGGAAATCGAAGAAAAAACTCTTAATGACGGACCAACGTGTTATCGATCCGGCCGGCAGAGATGAACTGAAGAACAGAAAACGGGAATGATTCCTCCTACCACCCTTTAACGGGTGTTACCACCCAACCACCACAAGGCGGTTGCCTAGTTTTAGAAAAATTCTGCCGAAATAGAGATAATTAGCTATGTATATATAACTGCCAGGTAAGTATTCATAAAACTTTGTTTTATCATAAAAACTCCATATTTCAAATGGCATAAATTTACAGTTAATGTAAGACCGGCAGATGATGCTTATTAAACAAATATTTTTCTCCCATTATGATATACTGTAACTTAATAGGTAGAAGTTTTTAGGGTTGGTGATTATATTTCCAAAATATTTGTCAACTTAAGGTTAACAAGTCAATGTAAAGACTAATTTTAAATATTTAACTTAGCCGGTGAATATATAATACAGTGATACCTCGGTAGTCGAACGACTCTATACTCGAACAATTCGGAGTTCGACCAAAATTTTCGAGAAATTTTTGCTGCGGTGCTCGACCAAAAATTCGGTACTCGACCAGCCGAACACGTGACGACCGCATGGGCTTTGTGATGATCGCGCCATCTCGGCCACTCTCGCTTGTTCGGGAAGCATCAGTTCTCTCGAGAGCGTCACTCAGACAACGCGCGATCAGCATTCGTTGTGATTTAGTGATTTTCAGTGCTTTTAATTGCTTTTTTAGCTTTCATAATGAGTCCCAAGAAAGTAATGAGTGTTAAGGGGAAGGAGAAGAGGAAAACAGTGCGAACAACGATCGAGTTGAAGAAGGAAATTATAGCGAAATATGAGAATGGTGTACGAGTGTCCGATTTAGCGGTAGAATACGGAATGGCGAAGTCGACCATTTCTACGTTTTTAAAGCATAAAGAAATGATTAAGAAGGCGAATGTTGCAACGGGAGTTACGGCGGTAACTAAGCAAAGGCCACAAGTGATTGAGGAGATGGAAAAGTTGCTTTTAATATTTATTAAAGAAAAACAGTTGGCCGGGGAAAGTGTTAGTGAAGCGTTCATTTGTGAAAAAGCGTTGCATATCTATGAAGAATTAGTGAAGAAAAGTCCGAGTACCAGTGAAAGTGATTCATTTACATTTAAAGCGAGCAGGGGTTGGTTTGAAAAGTTTCGTAATAGAACAGGTATTCATCGTGTTACTAGGCATGGGGAGGCAGCTAGTTCGGATCAAATTGCAGCCGATAAATACGTGGGGGAATTCGATCGGTACATAAATGAACAAAATTTGATCGCACAACAAGTCTTTAATTGTGATGAGACTGGGTTATTTTGGAAGAAAATGCCAGCCAATACGTACATTACCAAGGACGAGACGAAGATGCCAGGTCACAAGCCAATGAAAGATAGGCTAACATTGTTGCTGTGTGCAAATGCAAGTGGCGATTGCAAGATCAAACCCTTGTTAGTGTACCACTCGGACAACCCCCGGGTGTTCAAACGAAATAATATTTGTAAAAGTGCACTACCAGTTATGTGGCGCTCGAACACTAAATCTTGGGTCACAAGACAATTCTTTACTGAGTGGATAAACGAAGTGTTTGCCCCCCAGGTTAAGGCTTACCTCATTGAAAAGAGCTTGCCAATGAAATGTCTTCTGGTTATGGACAATGCTCCTGCACATCCTCCAGGTCTCGAGGATGACTTGAAAGAAGAATACAGCTTTATCAAAATCAAATTCTTGCCCCCCAATACTACTCCCATACTCCAGCCCATGGACCAACAGGTCATTTCAAACTTCAAAAAACTCTATACCAAGGCCCTTTTCAGAAAGTGTTTTGAAGTGACCAGTGACACGAAGTTGACCCTAAAGGAATTCTGGAAGGAACACTTCAGCATCCTCAACTCTGTTAACATGATTGACCAAGCTTGGCGAGGTGTGACCTATAGGACATTGAACTCTGCCTGGCGTAAGCTGTGGCCATCATGTGTCACAGAGAGGGAGTTTGAAGGTTTCCAACCAGAGGCGGGTCCAAGCACTGCTACCCCTGTAATTTCTGATGACACTGATGTCGTTGAGGAAATTGTTGTCATGGGCAGGAGTTTGGGGCTTGAGGTCGACAAGGATGATATTGATGAGCTTGTAGAAAGCCATTCTACCGAGTTGACTGTGGAGGAATTGTTGCACCTGCAACAACAACAGCAGCAGGATCTGATTGTGGAGCAGGAATCTTCAGAAGAGGATGAGGTAAGGGAGGATGTTCCAAGTTCTCTCATCAATGAAATTTGTTCCAAGTGGGCAGATGTGCAGGCTTTTGCTGAAAAATACCACCCAGAAATTGCAGTAGCAAACCGGGCAGTGCATATGTTTAATGATAGTGTCATGTATCATTTTCGAAGAATACTGCAGAGGAGGAAGAAACAATTAACAATAGACCAGTTTTTCACAAAAGAAAAGAAAGCTGCTACATCAAAGCCTGTTTCTCCTCCAAAGAAGAGACAAAGAAGAGAAGAAACCCCTGAAATAGATCTGCCCACCCTTTCATTGGAGAGAGAAACAACTCCTGAAGGAGAACTACCCCGCCACATCATGGAAGGGGACTCTCCTTCCAAGCAGTAACCTCCCCCTTCCATCCTCTCCACATCCATCCCTGTATGCCATCGAACCGCTGCTCAAAGGTATGTTCACTACAGTACAGAAAATGGTTTAAAATTGTTTTATTTTAGTACAGTAAATGGTTTAAAATTGTTTTATAGGATTTTCTGACCAATTTCATACACATTTAGATAATTATTGTTGTTTAGGTACACGTTTTATTAATATTTTGGGCCTGTTCGAGTGCTTGGGAACGGAATAGAATATATACCATTATTTCTTATGGGGAAAAAAAATTCGGTACTCGAACAAATCGGAGGTCGAACACGGATCTCGAACGGATTATGGTCGAGTACCGAGGTATCACTGTAGCTGCAACTCTGCGGCTTGACAGACAACATACTCAAAAAAACTCGCGAGCGATCGCTATGCAGGTTGCGGGTGTGCCCACCAGCGCCAACTGTCGGCCAGATACCACTCTTGTATGTAAACAAAACCTTCAATTCTTTTCTGTCGACGTTGACGACAAGACGTATTTATACTCGCTGTAGAACCTGGAGTTTTCCCATCATATTTGGTGAAGTACTTTATTTTGGTTTGAGCTTTCGCAGTACAGGTGTTTTTCCTCAACATAAATTCTTGAACTCTTTATTGAATCGCATTATTTGTTGATGACTTGGATTGTTTTTGGAATTTTCTTTGACTAATTCAAAATGGCTGACCCTTCTCAAGTACCTAGATTTCGAAAGTGTAATGCTAGGGACTGTAATAGGCGTCTTCCAAAGGCTTCTCTCGACCCTCATACTGTTTGTTCCAATTGTCGGGGTAAAACCTGTCAATTGGGAGATCGGTGTGAGGAATGCGTGGGCCTTTCGGAATTCGATTGGCTCGAATATGATAAGTATGCACGCAGACTAGAGAGAGATAGGGTAAGGAGAAGTTCATCTAGGTCCGTAGATTTTTCCTCTCCACATGCCCCTGAACCTAATCCTTCCCCTGTAGTGGTTGTTCCTAACCCCCCTTCTAGCACTCAGGAACCGTCTATGCAAGACATGTTACGTGCTATTCATGCCTTGGGGGAGAGAGTTGAAGCATTAGCAAGTGACCGTAATCAACTCATGGCTGACGTGAAGGAACTTAAGTGCCATAGTGCCACGGCGGAAAGTGGGAAAGTGATTAGTGCCCAAAGTGTTGTGAACAGTGTTGCGACCGAGGGTTCGTCTGTTCGTGCCTGTCGTTCACCTAGTCCGGGACCTCTTGCAAGCTCCCAAGCCCAGGGGAGAAGCAATGTCGTACGACTTATGGGTTCGAGAGGCCTTGATCAGCGAACAGACGTTCCCTCTATGGTATCAGGCGTATCTCGTCAAGATCGCCCCTACCATAAGACGAGAGAGCCCATTTTTACCTCGTCTTCCGAAGGCTTTTCACGCAAGAAACCATGGAGCAAGGTTTCTAGGCCTCTGAAACGCAAGTCGGTCCCTTCAGGACTGGTCCAACGTCCTGGATGTAGTCATTGTGACAGTTCGGACCCGTTGCTGTCATCGGATGACTGCTCGCCGCCTAAGCAAGGCAAAGTTGTGCCGTCTCAGACGCTAACCCCGTCTGTTACCGCACCCGTTACCGTAGACCCTAAATGGGTTATACTGCAGGACATGCAGTCTAAGCTTGCGTCCCTTATGGAAGACTACAACGCAGAGAAGGTTTCCGTTGAACCTAGCCGTTTATCTCATGGAGATCCTGGCCTTCAGCCACCCAAGCGTTCTGTTGTGCATCCTGTTGACGTTGGTGTAGCCATCTCACGTCAACCAGTTGGGGTTGTACCACACCCGATGCGGTCTCGTGTGGATTTTCAGCCGCATGTGGACGTTAGGCAACTCGCTGATGCGCCTGGTGACGTTCAGGACGTTCGCCAACCATCAGAGTTGACTTGTTTTGACGCGGTGCGTCAACCTCCGCAACCTAGAGTTGTTTTGACTGCACAACCCAGGCGGTCTAAGCAGTCTCGGGTGGAGGCTGCGCGTCCTCACGCACCTGTTGTTGTTGACAGTTCCCAGACTGTTCAGCAGTTCTAGGACGCTGCGTCCTGCTCCGCCACTTATGCACCAGTGCGGGCGGACGCTGCGTGTCAAGCATTACCAACCCCTTTGCTTGTTTCTCATCAGTTGTCAGATGAGGAACTTTCGGATGAGGACGTTGCTGACCCTCAGCCTGAGGATCATCCTTCAGATATTGATGAGCCTAGAACAGTTCCGCCATCTATGGACTTTAAAAAAGTCATGCTCATTTTTAAAGAGTTGTTTCCTGAACACTTTGTCTCTGTGGCTCCTCGTTCGCCGCCGTCTGAGTTTGTTTTAGGCGTACCTGCTGCCATGCCAGCCTTTACAAAACTCGTTCTCTCTCGCTCATCCAAGAGAGCTTTACGGCTGTTAGGCGATTGGTTGGAAACCAAGAGGAGTTTAGGGAAGACGGCCTTTGCCTTCCCCCCATCTAAACTCTCGTCTAGATCGAGCGTCTGGTATGCCACGGGAGAAGTTCTCGGCTTGGGAGTTCCTGCCTCTGCCCAGGGCGACTTCTCAAGTCTTGTAGACTCTCCCCGCCGCCTAGCCATGAGACGCTCTAAGATTAGTTGGTCATCCTCAGACCTGGACCATCTACTTAAAGGCATCTTTAGGGCTTTTGAAGTTTTCAACTTCCTTGACTGGTGTTTGGGAGCCTCGAGTAGGAAAATCTCATCAGCCGATAGAGATGTCTCCTTACTCATTATGTCCTGCATGGTTAAGGCCATCCGCGATGGATCCAATGAGCTCTCCTCCTCGTTTACGTCAGGAGTCCTAAAGAAACGAGAGTCTCTGTGCTCTTTTCTGTCAGCAGGAGTGACGCCCTGTCAACGATCTGAGCTACTCTTTACCCCTTTGTCTAAGTTCTTGTTTCCTGAACTTTTAGTTAAGGAAATAGCGTTGTCTCTAGTGCAGAAGGACGCCCATGACTTGGTTGCGTCCTCGGCTCGCAAAGGGACCCCTTCGTCTGCCTTGTCTGCTAGACCTAGGATAGACACTCCAGCGTCCAGGTTTATTCCGCCCTTTCGTGTCAGAGCCCCCAGCAGGGGAAGTACTCGTGCCGAAGGGAAGAGAGGAAAGAGGAAAGGAGCCAAGTCCTCGCGTGGCAGAGTCTGACTGCCCGCAGCTTCAGACAGCAGTAGGTGCCAGACTCAAGAACTTCTGGCAAGCCTGGGAGAAGAGAGGCGCAGATCAACAGTCTGTGAGGTTGCTCAGAGGGGTACAAAATCCCATTTGTACGCAAACCTCCTCTAGCGACGTCCCCCATTGATCTCTCTCCCAGGTACCGAGAGGAAGCAAAGAGACAAGCCCTGAAACTAGAAGTGTCTCTTTTGCTAGAGAAGGGAGCGGTGGTCAAAGTCTCGGACCTTCAATCACTGGGGTTTTACAACCGTCTCTTCCTAGTACCGAAGAAGACAGGAGGTTGGAGACCGGTGCTAGACGTCAGTGCTCTGAATGTCTTTGTCACAAAGACAAAGTTCACCATGGAGACCACGAAGTCAGTCTTAGCAGCGGTCAGAAAGGGAGACTGGATGGTCTCTCTCGACCTAAGAGACGCTTACTTCCACATCCCCATTCACTCAGATTCCCAACCTTTTCTGAGATTTGTGTTCGACAATGTGGTGTACCAGTTTCGGGCCCTGTGCTTTGGCCTAAATCCTGTTCCTCTCGTGTTTACGAGGATTATGAGGAATGTGGCAAAATTCCTCCATTTATCGGGTATCCGAGCCTCCCTTTATTTGGACGACTGGCTTCTCAGAGCCTCGTCCAGTCATCGCTGTCTGAAGGATCTCAATTGGACTTTAGATCTGACCAAGGAATTGGGACTTCTGGTCAACTTGGAAAAGTCCCAGCTGATCCCATCCCAAACTATTCTGTATTTAGGGATGGGAGATTCGCAGTCCAGTTTTTCGGGCTTTTCCGTCGGCCCCCAGAATAGATCAAGCCCTGCTTGTAATCCAAAGGATGTTGAAGAGAGAACGTTGCTCAGTCAGGAATTGGATGAGTCTAGTAGGAACTCTATCATCCCTGGAGCAGTTTGTATCGCTAGGAAGGCTACACCTCCGACCTCTACAATTCCATCTAGCTTTTCACTGGAAAAAGGACGACGCTAGAGGCGGTCTCGATCCCGATTTCCGAAACAGTAAAGACTTGCCTGAATTGGTGGAAAGACAATATCAGTCTACGAGAGGGACTTCCCCTAGCAGTTCAGAAACCAAACCACGTTCTCTTCTCAGACGCATCGGATTTGGGTTGGGGTGCGACACTGGACGGTCGGGAATGTTCAGGTCTGTGGACCTCAAGTCAGAGGAGCATGCATATCAACGGCAAGGAGCTTTTGGCAGTTCACCTGGCCTTGATGAGCTTCGAGAGTCTCCTTCGAGACAAAGTGGTGGAGGTCAACTCGGACAACACCACAGCCTTGGCGTACATTTCCAAACAAGGAGGTACCCACTCCCTGACACTGTACGAGATCGCAAGGGACCTGCTCATCTGGTCAAGAGATCGAGGCATCTCCCTGGTAACGAGGTTTATCCAGGTCGACTTGAACGTTCTAGCAGATTGTCTCAGTCGGAAAGGTCAGGTAATTCCAACCGAATGGACCCTCCACAAGGATGTGTGCAAGAGGCTTTGGGCGACTTGGGGTCAACCCACCATAGACCTCTTTGCAACCTCGATGACCAAGAGGCTTCCAATCTATTGCTCTCCAGTCCCAGACCCAGCAGCAATACATATAGATGCCTTTCTCCTAGATTGGTCTCACCTAGACCTATACGCATTCCCACCATTCAAGATTGTCAACAAGGTACTGCAGAAATTCGCCTCTCACGAAGGGACAAGGTTGACGTTAGTTGCTCCCCTGGCCCGCGAGAGAATGGCTCACCGAGGTACTTTGATGGCTGGTAGACTTTCCAACTTTCCAAGAAGACTTCCTCTAAGAGTAGACCTATTACGTCAGGCACACGTAAAGAAGGTACACCAAAGCCTCCACGCTCTTCGTCTGACTGCCTTCAGACTATCGAAAGACTCTCGAGAGCTAGAGGCTTTTCGAAGGAGGCAGCCAGTGCGATTGCAAGAGCGAGGAGAGCTTCTACCATTAGAGTTTACCAATCGAAGTGGGAAATCTTCCGAGACTGGTGCAAGTCAGTATCTGTATCCTCATCCAGTACCTCTGTAGCCCAAATCGCTGATTTTCTCTTATACCTGAGAAGAGTTCGCTCCCTTTCAGCTCCGACGATCAAGGGCTACAGAAGCATGTTGGCTTCGGTCTTCCGGCATAGAGGCTTAGATCTTTCCAACAATAAAGATCTACAAGATCTCCTTAAGTCTTTTGAGACCTCTAAGGAACGTCGTTTGGCTACACCTGGATGGAATTTAGACGTGGTCCTAAGATTCCTCATGTCAGACAGGTTTGAGCCTTTACATTCAGCCTCCCTGAAGGATCTCACTCTTAAGACTCTTTTCCTGGTGTGCTTGGCCTCGGCTAAAAGAGTCAGTGAGCTTCATGCCTTCAGCAAGAACATCGGTTTTTCGACAGAAAAAGCCACTTGTTCTCTTCAACTTGGTTTCCTAGCCAAGAATGAACTGCCTTCTCGTCCTTGGCCTAAATCTTTTGATATTCCTAGCTTATCAGAGATCGTAGGCAACGAATTAGAGAGAGTATTATGCCCCGTTAGAGCTCTTAAGTTCTATTTAGCTCGTACTAAGCCTTTACGAGGTAAATCTGAAGCGTTATGGTGTTCGGTTAAGAAACCATCCTTACCTATGTCAAAGAATGCTTTGTCATATTTTATCAGATTGTTAATACGAGAAGCTCATTCACACTTGAGTGAGGAAGACCGATCTTTGCTTAAGGTTAAGACGCACGAGATTAGAGCTATAGCAACTTCCGTGGCCTTCAAGCAAAATAGATCTCTGCAAAGTATCATGGACGCGACCTTTTGGAGAAGCAAGTCAGTGTTCGCGTCATTTTACTTGAAAGATGTCCAGACTCTTTACGAGGACTGCTACACACTGGGTCCATTCGTAACAGCGAGTGCAGTAGTGGGTGAGGGTTCAACCACTACACTTCCCTAATTCCATATCCTTTTAATCTGTCTCTTGAAATGTTTTTAATATTGTTTTTATGGGTTCGGAAGGCTAAGAAGCCTTTCGCATCCTGGTTGATTTGGCGGGTGGTCAAAGTCATTTCTTAAGAGCGCCCAGATTAGGGGTTTGATGAGGTCCTGTTGTATGGGTTGCAGCCCTTGATACTTCAGCTCCTGGGAGTCTGTCAGCATCCTAAGAGGATCGCTGGGCTCCGTGAGGAAGACAGACTTACAAGGCAGAGTAATCGTCTAAGTCAACTTCCTTACCAGGTACCTATTTATTTTGGCTTTGTTATATTGATAACTGTCAAAATGAAAAAACTCTTAGCTTATATGCTGTAAACATAATTAACTCTGGTCTCTACCCACCTCCTTGGGTGTGAATCAGCTATTATATATTCACCGGCTAAGTTAAATATTTAAAAATGATATTTTAATTATAAAATAAATTTTTTAATATACTTACCTGGTGAATATATAAATTAAATGACCCTCCCTTCCTCCCCAATAGAGACGCAGCGGGACGAGAAGAATGGAAGGTTTTGTTTACATACAAAAGTGGTATCTGGCCGACAGTTGGCGCTGGTGGGCACACCCGCAACCTGCATAGCGATCGCTCGCGAGTTTTTTTGAGTATGTTGTCTGTCGAGCCGCAGAGTTGCAGCTATTATATATTCACCGGGTAAGTATATTCAAAAATTTATTTTATAATTAAAATATCATGTTTGTATTTTCTGTTGGCTTTGATAAAACTAGTTATGTTAAGTAGCTTTGATAAAACTACAGTAGTTATGTTAAGTACCTTGAGTATTGTTAAAACTATCTTTATTTACTTTACACTTATTATTCAAGGTCTCAAGTTGGTTTGAAGCCAAAAATTGTAGCATTATTTCCTTCATACATAAGAAACTATCATATAGTTAAGAGGTCTTTTGTTGCCATGGTCTTCCTCAGTACATATACAGTATGTAGTGATTAACCCATCAACTGCTCTAAAACCATATTATTCTGACAATTACCTCTACAGCAAGTCACCTATGTAAGAACGTGATGCATCTTGGGTAGGTTCTTAAGCTGAAAAGTCCAGCATAATCAACCTAGTCATACATTCATAAATATACCAAAGCACTTCCCTCAATCTTAGCGGTAGCCGACATCAAATAAATGAAAAAAAGGGGACCTCTCCTCTCTACGTTCCTCCCAGCCTAACAAGGGACTCAACCGAGTTCGGCTGGTACTGCTAGGGTGCCACAACCTAGTCATACAGCTCATAAATTCCAACCCCACCTACTCACCATTGCTTTTAGTAACTCGCTTTCCTTTTTAAAAGTTCTTGTGTAGGGTCACAGTTACTATCTATTATTGGTTTGCTAAACTGAATACAGTACAGTATTAATTATAATTCGACTTTTGTAAGGAAGTAATATGTAATAATGATTTCATTCAAGCATAATAGTCTTATAATCTTGGTGTCAAATGGTTATAATGTATATAAGCTGACAAAAAGAGTCAAAATCTAGTTGATATTATTATGGTTATTTTTTATTATATTTTTACGTATAAATCAAATCAAGCATCCAAGTACCCAAGAAGGAAAATTATAGATAGTAAAATAAAGTTTGAAAGAGAATAGAAAAAGTTTAAGAGACAGGAAAATTATTATTCAACGATATGAGAGTGAAAACAGGGAATTCAGTTTTTCATTTACACTAATTTTCTTTTTAGTTTTTACATACTGCAATGCTTTACTTTATGCAGATATATACTACTAAAATGAGTAGTTATTTTACTTTGTAAATACAAGAGACCTTATAGTTGGCTCTTCCTCAAGTCACATGTTTTTTTAAGCAGTGATGTTGTGATAGTATGTCTTCATTTATTGGCTAATATTCTTTTTTTCTCAGGTTTATATGGTGGGAGTTTATTTGATAAAGGTGGGACTCCCGAGGTGCTTGCTGGTCATTGGACCGAGGAAGAACTAAGAAGTTTGGACAGTGAAGGACGGGCCATTATCACACAGCATTCCATGAAGGTACAAAATGTTAGATCAGATTGTTGATAAATATTCTTTAAATAAGTATATCATTCTTGGATGTGCATTTTTGTAGTGCATTTAAAAGTGTATTTTTACTAAAATATTTTCATTTGCAGAAACTTTTATATTCTTATGAAATGGTAAACCATTATAATTTTATGCATGATTCACTGTACAGTATGTACAATACATGTATATTGGCAGTTGTAAAAAACTGATATTTTGAACTGCAATACAAAGGTCACTGCCACTTGGGAAATAAAAATACACTATATGAATAAGCTTCTGATATTATACATACACACTTTTAGGGTAAAACAAGTTTGAAATTTTATTGTACGAGGTTGGGAGACAATGAAGGACGAGTGATTGAAGTAGAATTTAATAGATACAATTATTTCAATCTTATGAGCTAATCCAATAACTGAAAGAGAGCACTGGTTGAAAGTTGTTGTTTAGTTCTACATAATCTAATTTTCCTCACAGTATTCCAATTTTCATTTGTTTCAAATAATTATCAAGAAGATTATATTAGTCTTGGAATAAATTTCATTTTGTGGAATGGTAAGTTTCCTTCTTAAACTCACATTTATTATAATAGTCAAGTATTTCTGTATACTTTAAACTTATAATTTGCTTATTTTGTTATTCAGTTCCATGTTTTGGACACCTATATCAAATTCATTACTTTACTGATTTAGTACCCTTTAATAAAACTTTAAATATTTTTCTATGAGAATTGGACATTTATTCAAAAGTGTTTGCTTATTTAATAACTACTTAACAAAAAAAAGTTACAGTATTACATAGGACTGACATACCTGTAATGTGATTGATAACAAATTAAATCTAGTTAGTCCATGCTTTCTCATTCAGATCTGAAAAATTGCCTAAATAATTTTTATTCCAATTCAGGGGAACAACAGTAAGTTATCATCCATTGCAGTAATAAATGTCTATTGTCCACGAGTAGATCCTGAAAAGCCAGAACGAAGAGTTTACAAGTTGCGATTTTATGAATTATTAAGACAACGAGCAGCAGCAATTTATGCAACTGGTTGCCACGTCATTATAGTTGGGGACATCAATACATCCCACAAGAGGATTGACCACTGTGATCCTGATGATAATGAGGTATAGTAATTACATATCCCTGTAAAGAATCTCTTTCTCCGGAATACAAACCTTGTATCCCTTACATAGGAGCGTCTTCAGTGTAGCTAAAATGTCCATTGAATCGTTAACTACTTGGCATAGTTAGCGGGAAGTAAGTCAAGCGAGTCACCCGCCTGCCCAATCATATCATATGTCTCTTGTTTTCGGCTCCGAGATTGGATGTATTCACTGCTGCTCTCCCCAATGGTTGGATCTTTTCTTACTTTGCTTGGGATAGTGCTTCTTTGTTTTGTGTCTGTGAATGTTTTTCCTTAGCTGAGGAAGTGCACCAAAGATAAGGATGTAAAGTGAATATTGTTCCTACAAGGATACAAACCTCCTGTTTTATATGTTTTGTACCTTTATGAAGAGCAGGACTGTATGCAGAAATCATTTATGCTGCTGATCAGGGAGATGAACTTCTCTTGGAGGGTAACTCTGCTCTCTTGTTATTTTCCCTTTTTTGGGAGGGAATTTACCCAATGCACTGCGAGCATTTGCTCATTCCTTTGTGCCTGGTAGTAATCATTTCTTTCTGCCAGGCATGCCCAACATTCCACTGAATATGAACCCTGTTGTGTGCTAATGTCAATGTTTCCCATATGCAAGGGGAGTTTGCTCTCGCTTCTCTTCCTCTACCAACCTAACTCACGCCTCTTTCTCTTTTTGTTGGGTGCTTCCCTCGCAGAATAAAAGGACGACTGGGATGTTTGTCGGGGTCAGGTAAGTGGTTCGTAAGTACAGAGCACAGGGGAAGGTTGGATGCTGCAGAACACTCACCTTTCCCCGTTTCCTTTCGTGACAAGGGAAGACTTTCTTGGTCTTAGCATGCCTCTCTGTACCTTCAAGGCTAACCAGTACCTTTGGGGTTATTGATTTTGAGCCTAGTAATAGGCTGATAAGGGTATAGATCGTGTTCTTCCTTGAGCCAATATGGAGATTGTGCATCTCTGGTACCCTTGAGATCAGTTTGAACTGTGAGCCTTGTGGGTGTTCAGGATGATATCGATTGTTGCTTCTTAATTCGGTGAGAAGTTTTCTCACTATTCAGTACCATCAGGGTTGGTTATTAGAAGGTGAGACCAGTGTGACAGTTCTCTTTTTGCACTGGCTGCAGGTGAACAGTTCATCCTGGACTGAATACTAATTCCTTAGGCAATCAAAGATAAGGATCCACAATCCTCCTCATGCAGAGGGAGAGGCACTCTCAGTATGACCTTTCAAAATAAAGTTCCACAATCCTTCCTCTTGCTAGTTCTTCTTCTTCCTCCTCCTCCTCCTCCTCCTCCTCCTCGAGAGAGAGAGAGAGAGAGAGAGAGAGAGAGAGAGAGAGAGAGAGAGAGAGAGAGAGAGAGAGAGAGAGAGAGAGATTTTTACTTTTAAGAGGCCTACCTCCAGCTGTGCTACTTTACAGGATCCGACATCTTGCACCGAGTGTCGCAACCTTCTCTTAGCACTAGCAGGACATAAAGGAAGTCCCCAGACTCAGTTTCTTCTGACTCAAGTCTTTTGATGATGAAGGCACTTTGCACCTGAGGTCAGTGCAGACCTCTACCATCTTGAGGTGGAACTCAGTATCCCTACCAGATTACCTATTAGTAAAGTCTGAACTAAAGATAGTGTCAGAGGGTTTCAGACCACTTTCACTTCTCTGTACTTTTAGACATTGCCACAGATCCCTGGACCTCCTTCCTTTGGGTCTTGTGGTGCTGTTCTGTATTTGTCTAAAGTAACAAGCTCATTATGCCTCTTAGGAAAAGTGGAATAACTTTCCCTTCTAGTGTTTCTTGTGCTCCTCTTGAGGGGATGAAGCAGCCACAACCATTATGTGCTTGTCAGATATGACTGATGCTGGTTATGTACCATGTTGGGTAATATTGCAGAGGGGGTTGTGTGTGTTCACCACTGGCATAGACTATATGGTATTAACCTGTCAATGAAAGAAACATTGTTAATGCAGGAAATGCCGAAACTGTAGTTGTACCCCATAAATCTATATTTAAAGATAAGAAGAGACAAATAATTAAAACATAAATTAGTATCATCACAATAAGGAATCCTTAGATACTGTATTTATGTATGTGTAAAGAATCTTCGTGTGTGCAAGTAACAAGTACAGAAATAACAACCAGATTACTTTATAAATGAATGGTAGCATAAAATAATAACAGTGCAATTCTACTATTCTGCTGTTAAACTTCAGAGTATTTACATTTTTTAACATTAATTTTATATGTACGGTACATGCATACAGTTAAGTATTTTTCTATGAACCAGTTTTATGCACTATACCAGTTTATTTTCAATTGAGTAAATATAATGTGTACTACCTAGGTAGAAGGAATTATGTAGTTGTCATGGGTGATTTAAATGCTAGAGTGGGCGCTGGAGAGGTAGAAGGTGTCTTTGGGAAGTATGGCGTACCAGGTGAAAATGAGAGTGGTGAGAGACTGGTGGATATGTGTGTTGAGCAAGAGATGGTGATAAGTAATAGCTTTTTCAAAAAGAAAGATAAAAATAAGTATACATGGGTAAGAGTGGCAAATGGAAGAGTAGTAGAAAGGGCATTAATGGATTATGTGTTGATAACTAAAAGAATGTTTGGAAGATTGAAAGACGTGCACGTGTTTAGGGGTATGGCTAACGGTATGTCTGATAATTTTTTGGTGGAAGAAAAATTAGTTGTAGCAAAAGAGTGGGGGAATAGAGTAGGTGAATGTAAAAGGGACTAGTGAGGGTTGAAGAGCTAATAAAACCGGGGGTAAAAAGTAAATATCAGGAAAGGTTGAAAATGACATATGACGAAGTAAAAGTAAGAGAAACTGGCAATTTAGAGGAGTGGAAGTTAGTAAAAGAAAATTTTGTTGGGATTGCAAGTGATGTGTGTGGCAAGAAGGTTGTTGGAGGCAGCATGAGGAAGGGCAGTGAATGGTGGAATGAAGGAGTGAAGGTAAAAGTGGAAGAGAAAAAGAGGGCTTTTGAAGAATGGCTGCAGAGTAATAGTGTAGAGAAGTATGAAAAATATAAAGAGAAAAATGTGGAAGTAAAGCGCAAGGTACGTGAGGCAAAGAGGACAGCTGACCTGAGGTGGGGTCAGGGATTGGGTCATTCATATGAAGAGAATAAGAAGTAGTTTTGGAAAGAAGTGAAGAGAGTAAGGAAGGCTGGCTCAAGAATTGAAGAGACAGTGAAAGATGGAAATGGGAGGTTGTTAAAAGGAGAGGAGGCAAGGAAAAGATGGGCGTAATATTTTGAGAGTTTACTGAATGTTGAGGATAATAGGGAGGCAGATATAATTGTTGTTGCAGCGTCTGGTATGGATGGTGTGAGAGCTGAGATGTTGAGGGGAAGGGGGTGTGACTGTACTTGAATGGTTGGTGAGATTGTTTAATGTGTTTTGTGTTGTCAATGGTACCAGTAGATTGGGTTTGTGCATGTATTGTACCACTATTTAAGGGTAAGGGAGATGTGCATGAGTGTTGTAATTCAAGAGGTATTAGTTTGTTAAGCGTAGTTGAAAAAGTATACGGTAGAGTAATGATTAATAGGATCAAGGATAAAACAGAGAATGCAATCTTAGAAATACAGGGTGGTTTTAGAAGATAAGGGTTGTATGAATCAGATTTTTACAGTAAGGCAGATATGCGAGAAATATTTAGCAAAAGGTAAGGAGGTGTATGTTGCGTTTATGGATCTGGAGAAAGCGTATGATAGAGTTGATAGGGAAGCTATGTGGAATGTGATGAGGTTATATGGAGTTGGTGGAAAGTTGTTGCAAGCAGTGAAAAGTTTCTACAAAGGTAGTAAAGCATGTGTTAGGATAGGAAATGAAGTGAGTGATTGGTTTCCGGTGAGAGTGGGGCTGAGACAGGGATGTGTGATGTCACCGTGGTTGTTTAACTTGTTTGTTGATGGAGTAGTGAGAGAGGTGAATGCTCGAGTGCTTGGACGAGGATTAAAACTGGTAGACGAGAATGACCATGAATGGGAGGTAAATCAGTTGTTGTTCGCGGATGATACTGTACTGGTTGCAGGCACAGAAGAGAAGCTTGGCCGATTAGTGACAGAATTTGGAAGAGTGTGTGAGAGAAGGAAGTTGAGAGTTAATGTGGGTAAGAGTAAGGTTATGAGATGTACGAGAAGGGAAGGTGGTGCAAGGTTGAATGTCATGTTGAATGGAGAGTTACTTGAGGAAGTGGATCAGTTTACTTGGGGTCTGTTGTTGCAGCAAATGGTGGAGTGGAAGCAGATGTACGTCAGAGAGTGAATGAAGGTTGCAAAGTGTTGGGGGCAGTTAAGGGAGTAGTAAAAAATACAGGGTTGGGCATGAATGTAAAAAGAGTTCTATATGAGAAAGTGATTGTACCAACTGTGATGTATGGATCGGAGTTGTGGGGAATGAAAGTGACGGAGAGACAGAAATTGAATGTATTTGAGATGAAGTGTCTAAGGAGTATGCCTGGTGTATCTCGAGTAGATAGGGTTAGGAACGAAGTGTTGAGAGTGAGAACGGGTGTAAGAAATGAGTTAGCAGCTAGAGTGGATATGAATGTGTTGAGGTGGTTTGGCCATGTTGAGAGAATGGAAAATGGCTGTCTGCTAAAGAAGGTGATGAATGCAAGAGTTGATGGGAGAAGTACAAGAGGAAGGCCAAGGTTTGGGTGGATGGATGGAGTGAAGAAAGCTCTGGGTGATAGGAGGATAGATGTGAGAGACATTTCATTTCAAACACATTCAATTTCTGTCTCTCCGTCACTTTCATTCCCCACAACTCCGATCCATACATCACATTTGGTACAATCACTTTCTCATACAGAACTCTCTTTACATTCATGCCCAATCCTCTATTTTTTACTACTCCCTTAACTGGCCCCAACACTGCATCCTTCATTAACTCTCTGCCGTACATCTGCTTCCACTCCACCATTTGCTGCAACAACAGACCCCAAGTACTTAAACTGATCCACCTCCTCAAGTAACTCTCCATTCAACATGACATTCAACCTCGCACCACCCTCCCTTCTTGTACATCTCATAACCTTACTCTTACCCACATTAACTCTCAACTTCCTTCTCTCACACACCCTTCCAAATTCTGTCACTAATTGGCCAAGCTTCTCTTCCGCGTCTGCAACTAGTACAGTATCATCCGCAAACAACAACTGATTTACCTCCCATTCCTGGTCATTCTTGTCTATCAGTTTCAATCCTTGTCCAAGCACTCAACATTCACCTCTCTCACCACTCCATCAACATACAAGTTAAACAACCACGGCGACATCACACATCCCTGTCTCAGCCCTACTCTCACTGGAAACCAATCACTTACTTCATTTCCTATCCTAACACATGCTTTACTACCTTTGTAGAAACTTTTCACTGCTTGCAACAACCTTCCACCAACTCCATGTAACCTCATCACATTCCACATTGCTTCCCTATCATCTCTATCATACGCTTTCTCCAGATACATAAACGGAACATACACCTCTTTACCTTTTGCTAAATATTTCTCGCATATCTGCCTAACTGTAAAAATCTGATTCATACAACCCCTACCTCTTCTAAAACCACCCCGTACTTCTAAGATTGCATTCTCTGTTTTATCCTTAATCCTATTAATCAGTACTCTACCATACACTTTTCCCACCACACTCACCAAACTAATACCCCTGGAATTACAACACTCATGCACATCTCCCTTACCCTTATATAGTGGTAAAATACACGCACAAACCCAATCTACTGGTACCATTGACAACACAAAACACATATTAAACAATCTCACCAACCATTCAAGTACAGTCACACCCCCTTCCCCTCAACATCTCAGCTCTCACACCATCCATACCAGATGCTTTTCCTACTCTCGTTTCATCTAGTGCTCTCCTCAACACCTGCAACAGCAATTATATCTGCCTCCCTATTATCTTCAACATTCAGTAAACTTTTAGTACAGTAACAAAAACTATAACCAATCAAGATAAATGACAATGTTGCATAAAGAAAATAAGCACAGTACATACGAAAAAGATTCCTACTAAAGTATGTTTGTTCCAACTCGAATACAAACCATTCGCTCTTTACTAGGGACATATTGTTCTGGCGTAACTGGAAACTACACAAACTTTATACTCGAGGTAAACAACCTACCGTTAGTTAACGGGGTAGACTAGTCACCCTGTTCACACACTCGTCTAGTATATTGATCTACTTTTGTTTTTGGGTGGAGGGCAGAAGTACCATCTAATAGTGAAACTGCTTGTAAACAAAAGTATTTTCAGGCTAGCTGGTCGGTAGGTCATGGAAGAATAAGTCAAAGTGATTCGTCTCCCTCGGGAGTTTACTCAACGGCGAAGACGAACAATTTCCGACTTATTCCTCCAGTGCCTCATTTGCCCTCCCCACGTCCTCTGCTTGCTCTGTCTTTTTTGAAGGACAAATGAGCAAGACTACCCCTCAGTTATGGAGGACCTGGCTGCTTCTCCTAGTAAAGTGACCATGCCCAAAACTGCAGGGGTGTCTTTCCCGTTGACTCCAAGGTTAACACTTGCCTTCCTTTGGGCTTTCATATCACTGCTAAAGAATGGCTGTTGGAGTCGCTGATTCATGGAACACAGTAAAATCACACATCTGCCTTCGCAGGGGTTGGCCTCGGCCTCCCCCGCCAGCCGCTGGAGGAAAGCTGCTTTCTCCAATAGACATCGTGCCCCTTGCTGATGTGTCCTCCATAACTCCTAAGCAGCAGAGGAGTTACAGGCAGCTTCTCTCCGGAGTACCTATGGGCCCTGCGATCCTTTCATCGTGAGCAGGCTGGCTGAGCTTACTCAGCGTGCAAAGTGCACCCAGTGGCCTGAGCTTGCTCAGTATGCTGTGTTCCCTTGCTAGGAAAAACTTCTTTCTCCTGCCTTTGCAGAGGAGTTACTGGCCGAGTCTCTGCAGAGTCCCGGCCAGACTTGCGATCCTCCCAGAGTGAACATGTCAGCTGATCTCGGTCAGTCAGCTGAGCTTGCTCAGCATGCTTGGCACACTCAGCAACCTGAGTTTGCTGAGTTCCCTCAGCTAGAGAAATGCATTCGTGCTGATCCTCCACCCTACAAGGAAGGTCGTCCTTCTTGCCAACGCGAAAGGGCTTCCTATGAGAGTGGTCTCCCCCTTGAGTTTCTTGTAAGCGGGCATAAAACTTGTCTATGCCTCACTCCAGCTCTTCTGAGCATGCCGATGGTGATGCCAGCCATCTGCTTCTCACAATTCTGCCTCTAAGGCACAACGAGCCTCAATGGGTCTCATGAGAGATAACTCCTCTAGGCTATTGCCTTAGGCCTCTACTCCCTACATGATAGAGCCAACTTGTTCTGACATACTGTTCGAGATCCCCAAGGTAGCGCATGCCAAAAAAGGGGTGTGGGAGAGCTGGCATACGTATGCACGATAATTCATCGTTCGCCAAATGTTGACGTGTGGGTAGCACACGAGCCTGTGTCTCATGCTCCTCCCTTGTAAGGAGATGCATGGACGTTTGTTTGTGAGCAAGGCCTTTTAGGTAGAGGGTTAACTGGTGTCACCCTCTCAAGCTCACTTGGGGCCTACAGGAGACTCACCTGATGTGTGAGCACAGCAAGCTGCACGCAAAGGAGATCTAGGAGTCTCGTAAGGCCGCAGTGGCGGGATGGGATGCACATTGGGCCACAGGAAGATCGTGTACTGTATAGTACATGAGCACCTGTGAGCTCCAAAGAGCGGGAACGCATTGACAACGAATTGCGCTGGTGTTTAAGAGCTGCTTGAGGGAAAGACCAGTCAAGTGAGGACGACCTCTTGAATCTGAGGGAGTGTCCCTGGAGGGTCAACATGCTCGGAGGGGGTGAGGATAGCGAGTGTCCTGTAGGCGAGCAAGCTCAGTATGCACGTTTACCCTGAAGGATGCATGTGAAAGGATAGCACTCTCTTGAGTAGTAATCTGCTGTTCCTCCAGTGGGAGAGTAACTGCAGAGGACGAAGAGTCTAAGAGAAGGGAAGTGCCAAAGCCAATTCAGGGAGGAGCAGCAACGCTATCTGCACTGCCCTTTGATTTAAGACTCCAAAACCTATCCTTTGGGGAGACCCCGTAAGTTCTGATGATCGCCAAAGAGAAACAATGTGTCAGGAGTCGAGGATACCCTGCGAGGGTAAGACTTTCCTGCTTCATTGGGGAAAAGGGGAGGACTTCCTTACCTGAATGTTTCCCAACAAAAGGCTATCACTCTTACCCGATCGTTCTCCAGAGGAAGCCAAGCAAGCGGAGGGAGGGAGGCAGAAGTCGGGACTTCTTTGACTCCGAGGATGGAGAAAACCAAGAGAATACTGTACTTGTTCTGCCTATCAAGTATCACTCCCACTGGGAGGAGGCCTCCCAACACACGGGACATGGACAGGCCTCCATGCAGGAATGTCCTCTGCACGAAGGGCAAGTCATCCTCCATTGCTGACCTGGAGAAGAAGAGAAGTCTGCTCTTTACCACGGCTGAAATCAAAAGTGACTTTGTAGTGAGTGGGGGAAGCGTTGGTTCCCCCTGCTACCACTGTTAACAACTGGTAAGGTTACTGACAACTGTTAAAAGTTTTTATGGCCGTAACACCAGCTCACGCTGCTATCCTGTACTATGTAAAGAATGGAGTTTTGTATTTATGTAGGAACAAATTGCTATTTTTTTTTTTTTCACATATTTTATTCAATACAAACTCATTACCCATAGTAATACCTGACAACACAAGGATTGGCTCTACTTACACCAGAAGTGCAGTGGAGCCTTGATGTACTGTATATTCATTCAAGTGAATCTCTTCATATTAAACAGTGGAATGTCTATAATTATGCAGAGCACACATTAAGACTATGTAAAGTAATGAGTTTGTATAGTGGAATTATTTTTTTTATTAGATTTTATAAGTTACTACAGTATGTATTAGTTTTTTATGCTTATTGTACTATTATTTATTAAATATAATTTCTTGAGATTAACTAAAACCAGAAAACTTGAGCTAAAGCCTCCTTTATTTTTCAAGCTTTGCTCTTCATATCTAATTCTTAAAACAAATTTTCTGGGTCGACCTGTGACGGCCGGCGAAAAAGTCCTTCTTTGTACTTTTTCTGATATAAATCTTCCAAATATACCAGAGAAAATTAAAAGCATGGAATGCAGAGGTTACAACCCTCGCGCGAGCACCTTGTTGGTGTCGTATATCTAACAAGGGCGTTTGTAAAACACTATTCACAGGCTGTCTTCCATTTAGATAATCCCTTCATCAAAGGGGGAGGGCCGTGACAGGCCCTAGAGAATACAGTTGGGTTACCCTACCGACACCTACCACTCGCGCTCACCAGGTAATCCTTCTGTTTTGGACTTGCCCGCTAAGTTGATAAGTGTTTTGCCCAGTGTTTTTCGAAGTGATTGTCGTTAATTCAACATGACTGACGTTGATACTTCACCCTTACCAATGTTAAGTACCATAGTTTGTTTTGGCAGCTTTTGTCAGTACCGGGCATTTGTTCTGTTTCCAATATGGTGGTTTTTAGTTTTGGAAGCGATTGTCCTGCCGAGATATCGGCAGCCATTTTGGGTTATGTTCGCTTCGGTAAATATTCTAGTTAATTTTGCCCATCTGGTACTCTGTCATCTAGGTTATATCACTTACGTTTTATGGCCTTTTAGTGTTATCATTAATTTTTACTATGGTATTTATTTGCTTGCAAGTCCAATTTGGACCTACGAAGAATAGCGATTTAAAGAATAGCGAATTAAAGTTTAGCGATTTAGTCTGTTAGTTTGTACTCGCCTCAGAGGCTTCGATTTAGACTATATCCTCGTTTATTTGTTACGTTGTCGTTTTTCTTCGTTCTTGGTTATTACAATTACTAAGAAAAGCAATCAATTTTATTAATGTTCTTGTTTTATTGTGTGATGTTAGTTTTTTATTATGTAACCTTGAGAGCGAAACAGAGACTGCTCGTTCCCTGTTCTACAGATATGAGTTATCCCTTCTCTCGTTTTCTTTGTTAGCTCGAGTAAGAGAGGTGAATTTCCCGTTCTCCGTTTTTATACGATCACGAGTTATTCAGGCCTCCTCTTAGTATCAGAGTTGATGATAGTACGTTTAATATTATAAACGTTTTTATTGATGTGGTTACTGTTAATATAGCTAACACTATTAATAGGTACGTTAGTGTATGAGTCATTAATTGGGGTCGTTTTATACCGACACCCTTAGCTCTGCCTTGAGTTATGCTTAGCTCCGCCTTGAGTTATGCTCCGCTATATGGATACTCATTGGGTGAGAACTAGTTAACGTTCAAGAGCAGATTTTTGGAGTGCAACGGTGAAATCCGGCACTCGGACTTCGGCTGAAGCCTTTTACACACGAACCTTTGTCATGTTTGATCATAATTACACCGTTACGGCCGGCTTCACGGGAGATAACACAATCATTCATTGAGGTTAATGTTATCGTACCGGGAACGGTCACGATATCACGGTGACGGGCCTTTGCTACCGGATCTCCGGTACAAACAGAGATCAAGCAGATGACCAGAACCGGAGTTAACAATGTGATACCGATGAAGACTTCACAGTTTCATTATTACGGTCCCTTTTTCATCGAATCTCCGGCTTCACTGGAGATAACACAAAAATTCAGTATTAGAGAATGTTATCGTACCGATGAGGATCACGTTTTCACGATGACAGACCTTTGTCACTAGTTCTCCGTTACAAACAGAGATCAATCAGACGATCAGAATCAGGGTATGAACCCTTTTTCATAAATAATCACAATATCGTTATTACGATCCTTTTCATCGAATCTCCGGCTTAACCGGATATCGTACAGGCGATCAGCATTGAGGTTAACATTAGTTTTCCTCTGGTGTTCACGTTGTCACTATGACGGACCTTTGTACCGGGGATTGTTACCGGAGCTCCGGTACAGACAGAGATCTCTCAGACCACGGGTGGCCAATCTCTTGTTTTTGCTGTAAAGGAAAGGATTTAACATGAATACAAAGTAAACTGTACTTACTTTAATGACACTTTGAATTTGCGTTGGTAATATTCATTAGTTATTCTTGAAAGTCCAAATAAAAATATATGAACATAACTATGCCTATATTTATGCAGATATTTAATTCTAACTATGTATAAATATGGATAAATATCCATACAACATCGTGTTCAAATAGAAATAAATTGATTATGCCTATATTTATGCATTTTCAATTCTAACTATGCCTAAATATGAATAAATATCCATACAACATAGTGTTCAAATAGAAATAAATTGATTGTGCCTATATTTGTGCATATTCAATTCTAACTATGCCTAAATATGAATAAATATCCATACAACATAGTGTTCAAATAGAAATAAATTGATTATGCCTATATTTATGCATATTCAATTCTAACTATGCCTAAATATGAATAAATATCCATACAACATAGTGTTCAAATAGAAATAAATTGATTGTGCCTATATTTGTGCATATTCAATTCTAACTATGCCTAAATATGAATAAATATTCATACAACATCGTGTTCAAATAGAAATAAATTGATTATGCCTATATTTATGCATATTCAATTCTAACTATGCCTAAATATGAATAAATATCCATACAACATAGTGTTCAAATAGAAATAAGTTTCCACTCAGTACTGGGAACCAAACGTTGGCCCCTTCTAATGAAGGGCCGGGTCGAGACTAACCATGCCATGAGAGGCTATCTACTGTTCCTTGAAACTCTGGTCAGTGAACAGATGAATCAATAGAATACTAATAGCCAGTAAATAATGTTAGACCCGGTTCTGAACGTCTGAGTCAGGGGTGGCCAACCTGTGGCGGATGCGCCAACAGTGTCACATTTCATGAATACAAGTGTCGAACTATACCCCAAAAGATAGTACATTAAATGATTTTTCTTTAAAATTGATTTTTATGAGTTATACAGCTGATCCCAGCCTGTGAATAGGATCACTAACCAAAGTTCAAGGAACATCCAGACTTATGTCCCCTTTCTTTTACAGAAGGTTCGCCTACATGGTTCCCGTCAGGATGATGATGAATCTCTCTGGCCTGCAAGAGAGGCTCTCCGCCCTTGGTTATCAAGGTTGGGAAGAAATGCTCCATCTGAGGTCCCTATCTCCTCAGAGTGTCCTCTCTAAGGTTGGACGACGACCCCATGGACGGGCAGGTAGGTGGGGATGAATTTTGAGCCTTCAGCTTTGCAATTACCTACGTCACCGACCTAGGACCCTTATGGATCCTGATGTTCATGTTACCCTGCATAAACCGTGACTGCTAAAAGCAACACATTCTAGGGAAAACCAAGGGGCTATGACGGAGCTCAAAAGTATGGTAGTGAGTCGGATCTGTTCAGGAACTCAGAAGTTTCCCCCTATAGCCCCAGGCATATCGAAGTATCCTCCTTCGATAAAAACAACACATAGAGATTTGCCTTACATGTTCCATATATAGATGGTACCATAAATCTGGATGGCATAGACTTCCTCCCTCTGGGGGACCTAGAATTTACTCCCAGGTACTAGAATTCCCGTTCAACGGATTCGTTCGATTGAAAGAGATTGCCTTGGTTAGGTTAAACAAGGTACCGAAGGTAACAGTATATTTCCTAAAGGGCAGGCCCGATCTGTCTGGACCAGGATGTTGTCAGTCTGGGGGGTACGATAATTCCAAGATCTGCCCTTCCAATTCGACCTACACGTTTGATGGTCTGATCGGGTTAGTTGTGGGAAATACGTTCTGTCTGAGGCCTCTATCAGACAGGAATCGATAGTCGGTTACCCACTCGTCATCACAGCCTCCCTCTGATTCGACGTCTATGCATCCAAATCCCCCTCATCAGGTGGTCTACCTCACTGATTCTCCAGGTACACAGCCCAACCCCGTTGGGATGTTTTACCTGCATACAGCCCTAGATCCGAACCCTCAGGCTCCTCTCGTGGACACCAGAGAGGAAGCTACAGGAGTAGAAGACAGTCTCGCCATCGAGACGGACCTAGAAAAAAGGGGGCTCGGAGAAGGAAAGTACCTAGATTCACCCCCTCACAACACGGTGGTCCCGGTAGGGGGTAGACTTTACCACTTTTGAGACCATTGGACCTTCGGTCTGTGGGCTCATAGCATAATCTCTAAAGGTTTGAGGTGAAAATGGCCACAAGGTCCTCCTCCTCCACCAGTGACCTTCTCCCAGAAATCCACTCCCATCCTGGAAGAGTACACCACAGGGTTACTCAAGAAGAAGCAATCAAACGGGATCGATCACTGAAGTTCCAAAGCCACCTGTTCACAATTCCGAAGAAAGGCTTGACGGCATTGAGAGTGGACCTGGACTTGTCAAGCTAAACTCTTACATTCTCTGCGACAAGTTCCGGATGTTGACTATCTCTCAGGTACGGACCTTACTTCCCCGTAGGACCGTCACCACCTCTGTCGATCTTACCGACGACTATTATCTTGCGCCTTTAGCTCGAAACTTCTCTTCTTATCTGGGTTTCCGCCTAAGCAGGAAAGCCTTTGTGTTCAAGACATGCCCTTTGGCCTCAACATTGATCCCAGGATATTCACGAAACTGGGAGAGAGAGTGTTAGAACAACTCAGGAACCAAGAGATACAGATCATTGCTTATCTGGCCGGTTGGCTCATTTGGGCCCGGCCGGTCATAGAAGGCAACAGAGCTACGAAGGAATTATTTCAATTTCTCGACAACCTGTGATTTCGAAAGGTCCCACTGCGAAGCACACGTTGTCTCTTCCTTCCAAAAGGTAAGAGGAATAGTTTCCAAGATCAAAAAATTTTCTCAAACACAAACAGGTGTCCGAAGAGCCTTAGAAAGTATCCTCGGACTTTTCCAATTCACTTCAGTAACAGATCTAATAAAAGCCAAACTCAAAGACATAAATCGAGTTTGGAGAAAGAGAGCTACAGTACCTATAAGAGACATGGTCTCGAAGATCCCCTCTGTCTTGAAAATGAGACTACGCCCATGGTCCGAACCGAAGGACCTCTCCAAATCGGTTCCTCTACAATTCTCACCTCCACAAGTGACATTCCATACAGCCGCGACTAAGTGGATGGGGGGGATTACTCCGAACATCAGATGTTTCAGGTTCTTGGTCACTCTCCATGAAACAGTCCCATATCATTGTTCTCAAAGCCATGGCAGTGTTCTTGACCCTGAAGAGAGACTCTCCTCCGAGGTCGACCCACATCAGAGTAGTGTCAGACAGCACAGACGCAGTACACTACGTCAACAGGGGAGGATCCAAGTCACCCAACCTGAATCAGATCCTGGTCACTATCTTCGCCTGGGCAACAGAAGAGAACTGGTTCCTGTCAGCACCTCACCTAGCGGGAGGCCAGAATGTGAGAGCGGACTCACTATCCAGGACAGATCCACTGGAGTCAGAATGGTCTCTAGACATAATTTCATTCCGGTGGATACTCAGGCTCGTTCCAGGCCTCCAGGTAGATCTATTCGCAACTCAGATGAATCACTAACTTCCTTGTTATGTGACCCCAACCCTGGACCCTCGGGCTTATGCCATGGACGCATTACCCCGGGATTGGAACCATTAGAAGAAGATTTCCCTATCTCCCCCAGGGAATCTTCTAAAAACTTTTACACAAACTACGCTCCTTCCGGGACGCAGTGGCTTTAGTACCACCTCACTGGCCAAGAACAGTTGGTTTCCTCTCCTCCTCGAGTTGAAACTCAGTCCCATCCGGATCCCGTTCCTCAAACTGACCCGAGTATCCAAACTCACTGTGTCAGATTACTCAAGGATAGCCAAAACTCTAACTTTGTGGACTACAGGAAGTTGGCAGCTCGTAGAGATGCGAACATTGAACCGGAAACGATCTCTTCATCGAATGGGACAAAAAGGTACTCGACAATTCGCCAATATGATTCGGCCGTTAACAACTAGTAGGTCCCCTAAGAGTGCAGACCATACTCGTATGTCCCCGCATTTAGCCATCTCTTTCTTGAGGTTCCTATTTGACAAAGGCCTAACAGTTAGCACTTTAACCACCATCAAGTCAGCTTTGAAGAAGATCTACCTTGTTGGGTTCAGCATTAACCTAGCTGATTCCTATTTCTCATCAACCCCAAAAACATGTGCTAGGCTTCGACCTTCGGTTCGGCCACAAAAGGACTCTTGGTCTCTGAACGGTGTTCTCAAACTTGCGATGGACACGGACAATGAATCCTGCTCTTATATCACTCTTCTTAGGAAGACTTTATTTCTAACGGCTATGGCCTCAGGTGATGGAACATCGGAACTGGCAGCTCTCACGAAGCCCGGAAAACATAGATTTCCTCCCTTCAGCCGAAGTACTCCTTTTCCAGACAAAGCTTCCCTAGCTAAAAAATGAGGATCCGCAAAATAGGTGCTCCTCTCGGAAGATTATTCTTCATCCCCAGGATTTTTCTCCGTGTACAGTCACACTCTCAAGCCCCTTTTTAGCTAGAACTGCCACCCGCTCGTCTGGCCCCTTGGTTATCAGGGAACAAGGAGGTACTATTTCCATTCACGGTATCAGGCAACAAATCCTCTACTTCATTAAACATACTAATCCGGAATCATTTCCCCAGGCTCATGATATACGGACAGTAGATGCCTCCAACAATGACTTCCAGAACAGGGACTTTGATGATTTAAAAAAAAAAAATATACGGGTTGGAAATCCCCTATGGTTGTCAAACGCCAATATCTAAAGATCTTACAGGCCCTTAAATACCCGACGATGGCAGAGGGGAGCCTTATCTCTCCCCATTAATCTCCTCTTCTTCCTTTCTTCCATCTCTTCTCTTCTCCCCCCTACCCGCCACTCACACCACGTCGCCGCTCTCCTTGGTAGTTCGTTAGCCCTATGATATTTGCCATGTTTAATTCCTATGGTTTAACTGTTATTGTAGTTACCGTTCCTTTAATGTTTAGATATACTTAGACATGTAAGGTTTGATGCCTTTTGCGATTCGACACTCAGTTGGTTCCTTGTCGTCATTTTTATTTAACCTTACGTTCCCTATGTCATTTGGCTGGTTGGTAATTGGACGATTACTTTATTATATCATAGTATTTTCATACATGGTGATTGTATTCTCCTCATTATGTTATTAATTTATTGGGCTTGGAAGGCATTCTCTGGTACTTTTTCGCCGGCCGTCACAGGTCGACCCAGAAAAGGGATTTTGACGAAGGAAAAATCTATTTCTGGGGAGAGACCTGTGACGCCCGGCGAAACCCTTCCCGATTATTTTTGTACGGACCCACCCTTTTCCTTGCCAAGCCATATGTTCTTGCAGAAGGATGACCTGTTGAGCGCGAGTGGTAGGTGTCGGTAGGGTAACCCAACTGTATTCTCTAGGGCCTGTCACGGCCCTCCCCCTTTGATGAAGGGATTATCTAAATGGAAGACAGCCTGTGAATAGTGTTCTACAAACGCCCTTGTTAGATATACGACACCAACAAGGTGCTCGCGCGAGGGTTGTAACCTCTGCATTCCATGCTTTTAATTTTCTCTGGTATATTTGGAAGATTTATATCAGAAAAAGTACAAAGAAGGACTTTTTCGCCGGGCGTCACAGGTCTCTCCCCAGAAATAGATTTTTCCTTCGTCAAAATCCCTTACTTATATTTTTTATTGATATCCAATTTAATTATAAGATGTGAAATTCAAACATAGATTTTTAAGAATCAAATACCGTATGCTAATCCAAGGAAATTCTAGCAATGTATTTTATGAAGACATGATGTTTATGTACTTTCAGGACTTTGAACTGCGTCTGGAGAGGCGTTATTTGGACAGATTCCTCATTCCCGTATACAAAGAAGATAACAAGGACATTGATGAAAGAGGAAATTCAGAAGACAAAACTAACACTACCTTGCTAACAAATGCACAGCAGCTAGAAGGTCGTAAGTTTTCTGAAGCTGAATTTGTTACGAACCAAAAGGACATTGCACTCGATGATAGTGCTTATGAGGAGGATGTAAATACTGATGAATATCTCCTTGAGTCTGCCAGTAATTTTCAAGTTGTTGATACTTTTCGTTACTTCCATCCTAATCAACAGGAGGCATTCACTTGCTGGAATACATTTACTAATGCCAGGTCCTCTAATTATGGCACAAGGATTGATTACATATTTACCGATGAAAGTATACTGCCTATTATTGATGAAAGTATAATTTTGCAAGATGTAATGGGCAGTGATCACTGTCCAGTAGCATTAAGAGTCAAAGGAGAATTGAGCCCATCATCTACACTTCCCGATGTTTGCACCAAGTTCTTTCCAGAATTTAAAGGTAACCAACAGAAGCTGTCATCTTATTTTCAGCCTGTAGATGAAATTCCTACTTTCAAAGCTGATGATAGAGCTATCCAGTTAACTTGTGGGAATAAGAGAAAGCTTAATGATTTAAAAGGTAAATCGGTTTCTAAGAAAAAGCAGTTATGTGAAAAGCAAATTAAGCTGAATTCTTATTTTAGTATAAAGCCTAAGAAAATGGAAGAAAGTAAAGAGATATTATCAGCAAATGAGGCAGACATAAAAGGAAATAAGTCATGCTCAAAAAATACATATGCTTCATCCTACAGCAACGGTGAACATTTTTCAAAACAGGATGACAAACATTCTCCAGAGACAGGGAATGAAATTTATGATGGTACTACTACTACCCCAAATGAATATGAAAAAGGCACAAAGTCACCTGAAAAAAAGGTTTCATCTCAAAGTTCAGGATGGGGCTTCTTAATGAAAGGACCCAAACCCCCACCCCTGTGTCCTGGTCATCAGGAACCAACTGTTGTAAGAACAGTAAGAAAGAAAGGACCAAATATGAACAGACAGTTTTATGCATGTGCAAGGGGAGCAGGGCGAGAGGGAGATCCTAATGCACAGTGTAATTTTTTCCAGTGGGTTGGAAAAAAATAATAATAAAAAAAAAAAAAGTCTTCTTGGGATTTACATATATTTTTGGATGCCTTGTGTTGATTTTACTACAAGATTTTCTAAATAAATTGAATTATTTTATCACTTCTCGCTTGGCAGCTGTGAAGACATCCTTTTGAGCGATGGAGCAAGAAATGTCAAAGAGACAACCTTAAGGTAAAACTCTAGGCAATTTTATATATTTTCTTACCGTGTAAGAAATATACTATTGAATCAAATGTCTGTTGTCTTATACAATCAGCATGGTGGATATGTTATGTCGACCATTTATTGTATGTTGATATGACTATTTTTGCAATATTTTCTTTTTTAGAATATATTATTGAATGAGGCAGTCCAACCAGACCACTGAGGTACATACAAATCCCTCAAAGGGCTAGAATACAGAAACCGAGTTATAGTACAAATATCTCCGGTCTGGTCTTCTCATTAGAAAAAGTTATATTTTTTAATCTTTGAATGCATTTAACTTTAACTGATTAGGAGGAATGAATATTTTGTAGTGTTGTAATAAATAGTGTTTAAAATAATGGAAATTCATGACAACTGCATTACCCAATAGTGATATATGCAGGTATCATGAAGATACTGTAAATACTGTATACTATTTTAATATCAAGGCTTAACTCATATTATAATTTCATATCAAATTATAATAATTTATTTTTTCAACACTGATTACCATAATATTAAAACAATAACTTTCTGCTACCATTATCTTAAGTTCTGCCATATTTGTGAGATGCGGTAATTCAAATCTCCAATCTTGAACATAATTTCTGAACTATCATTACTTAGTAAATTTGTATAAATTTATGAAGGGTTTTGTAGAATATCTTTTTTTAATGCACTGATGTTAATCAAGCAGTGTTCATATGTTAAGACTAAACCTTTTCTCAATTGAAGCAAAAAGACCCATAATTTAATAACATGGAGTTTTTGTGTACATTATGTACAATATTACCCAATAGCCTAAGAACTTTGAATAAAAACTGGCTAAATGAAAAAAGAGGTTTTTATGGCTTCCCTGTTTTATCCTTTCACATGAAAATTCTTTATGACCACACAGTACATTAACCCCCAAAATTACAACAAATTACAGCAAATAAGGATTTCCTGTTTTTATAACAACTTTGTTTTATAATATTTCTTCAGTAATTTGTAAATTGCACATTACATTTTGTGGGGTTTATTCCAGATTTGAATTACAGAGATATAAGCGATCTTCCACTTCATTCAACATGATGTCTGAAAAATATCAATAAATTTTTTAACCTCAAATTATTATTATCATTAATTAACTGCTGCTAATACCAAAGATGAAACAGCCATTCAAAAGTCATCAAAGAGAATGTTTTGCCACATTAAAAACTAAAAAAAAGCCCTTTTATACAGTATATTAAAAGAATTACCTCATGTATGATCTCCAGAATGATTCAAACCCTCCTAAACATTACTGAAGACCTAAAATCTCATTTTTTGGACTCAGTCATGTCGTCCTGATGGAAGGTTCCTTTAGGCAGCTTTGTAAGGGATATTTAACTACAGTGATACTCTCAGAGAATTGACCACAGGTCTCCAGAATTCTAACTCCTGGCGCGAGTGTTCTTAAATTAACTCTTAAGGAAATCGCATAATATCAGGGGACGTATTTCTTGATACGACACATGGCAACCTTCAACCCGAATAGCGTTTTCGCTCTGAGGGAAAATAGTGGCGAATTTGAAGGGGAGCCGTTATGAAGGTTACCAGGTGAATCCCCTCCCGGTACCACCCCGGCAAACCATTCCTTTTCTAGTAGCTAATTAAGCACAGTGTATCTCCCAACCGCGCTCGGTTTTGTTGCTATTTCAAGGATTATTACTGTGCAATCTCCAGCATCTTCATCCTCTGGAAAGTTCAGTATTTAATCTATCTTATGTATTTTGTTTTGGCTCCCTTCTCACAGTTAACCCTTTTACCCCCAGGCTCTTTGGAAATTTCCAACCCTTAACCCCCAAGGGGTTATTTTTTCCCCAGCACATTTTGCAGTATATTTTTTTAAATTGCTCTAACAGCCTTAATTTTGGTCATAGAGAGGTCAGGTTGGTCTCATTCTCTTGGAAAATGCCTGAATTTTTTCAAAAAATTATCAAAAATATGAAAAAAAAAAAATTTTATAGCATTTTTTTGCAAGGACGTACCGGTACGTCCATGGGGGTAAAGGGATGAATTTTGTGAAACGTACCAGTACGTCCTTTGGGGGTAAAAGGGTTAAATTAGCATAATTTAGATGTGTTTAGTGGAGCAAAGCCATCACTGGAGACAGCCACTTTGGATCGCTGTCGTACGCCATGAATGCTTTATGTAGTTAGTAGTACGACATCCCCGGTAATTAGCTTTAATGAATTACAGTATAGCTATTTAGGAAAATTATACTAGTGAAGATAAGATTACACATGTAATATTTCCTCCTATTAAACGTTTGAATCATATACGATAGGGCCTCGGTGACGTAACGGAACCGAGACCCAGATTCGAGTTAGGCTAGCTTAATGTGTTTTAGTATACATTAGTAACGTTATCCCCGTTTATCCTCTTGTATCGTTTTATTAATTCGATCGAAGATAGCACATCTCCTAGAATTACTAACATGATTCGGTACTCGCCTCTTTTAGAGAATTAAGGATAAACCCTTCCTCCCCTCTGAGTGCCGCCATTAGGCGGCAACCCTATCCTTGGTCTTGCCATAGAGTAGTGTACTCCGGCTTGACTGGGATAGTGTTTCTGTCGTTCCTCTTTGCCGGTGAGTATCCCGGCTTTGAATTACGACAGTAACTCAGAGTATTCAGTCTTGTTGCCGGAAACTCTACCGATAGGGGATTAGTCATTCCCCTGCCGGTTTCACAGTTGCCGGCATAGGAAGTCCGGCTTCCCTAGTCCACAACCGTAAGTGGTAGTACAGTTGCCGCCACCTTCTCCCTTGTGGTCTAGAAGACATGTCTTATATCCGGCAATGTCTTAGGCTGAGGAATCATTATTCTTCTGTCGCCCAAGACGGCGCCAGCATAGGAAACTATGTTTCCTTGTTTTGCAGCTGACAGTGGGAGGCAGACGTGCCACCTTCTTTCTATGCAAAATATAAGACCCTTTCCCTTCCTCTTCTGTCCTTTAGTCCGTCACAACATCTGTGGCCGGTATTCTACAATCTCCCTGCTTGCCTAGCTGATTACGATGCCGGCCGGGCTCCTACAAAGGCGGCTAGATTGCCGCTTCAGCCTTTCCCTAACGAAAGCAGGGCTCCGGGAAAGGTTGTGCCGGCCATGACGGCTGCCGGTGGGAGACCCATTATAACTTTGAGTATTCTTCAGTCCTCTCTTGGACTGCCATCCACAAACCCTGTAACCGGCAGCGCAGCCGGCAACAGATTTTGTGGCTGGATGGAAGCTAGAATGAATACATTCTTTCCCCTTCCATTTGAATCCTCATTTTGGGAAGAAGGCAGTAGACACAGTAGACCCTACAATCCCTATTATTGTACTAAACTATAATAATTTGGTAGCCCCTCTCTCCATGCTTTCTCTCTCTCTGTCGGCTAGTGCCGCCAGGTACTAACCTACCCGGTCCCGCCAGGTACTAGCCTACTGAACTACAGTAAAAGACTATACAGTAGCCAGTATTCTTACAGTATAGAGATACAGCAGTTAGAAAACTACAGTATATAATATACAGTAGTATGATTTTCCAACATATTCTGTGTGTCCTTTCACAGTCCATTGTTGAGATCACTAAGCAAATGTTGAAGTGAAGTATTCCTTCAACATTCTGATGTATCGTAGATCATCAGAACATAAAATCTTTACCCTACAGTATTAATATTCACTTGTGGTAGAGTTAGTGCTAGTATACACCGACTCCAGCTCTACGTACGAGGGCTATTCCACCCTATATTTCCCTGATAAGGAAACTTTGGAATATTAATAATTGAGGGAGGTCACAGAAATTGCCTGGACAGGAAGCACAGGTATGTGTCTTTGCTATTTCCTTTATAGCTTACTATCCTAAGCTATAATTATGATAGTAATGATTACTATTTACTGTATGTGTATAATTATCAGTATGATAATTACCCCATACTCATTTCACCCTTCCTTCCTTACAGGAGGAGAGCAAAGTGAAGTGTGCAGACCTGTCCTGCAGCCACAAAAGTAGGACCTTTTATGGCCAGAAGATGTGCGGGTCTCATGCTCCCCGCTGCATCGTATTTGGATCCCTGAGGTACTGGAACCCGTATTTTTAGAATATATTATTTCAATAATATAAACAACCTAATACTCATTCACCCTTCTCTCCCTTACAGGCGGAGCTGATGGCGAAGTGTACAAGGGTGTTCTGCAACCACAAGAGTAAGAACTTTTGTGGGCATACGATATACGGGCCTTAGGCCCCTGCTGCATCATATCTGGATCCCTGAGGTTCGGGGACCCAAAAGGTCACCCCAATCACTTGACCTTGCTGACCGATGGCTTTATAAAGACATCCCTGACACTATAGAGTCAAGGGATACAGCAAGGGAAACCCAGCAAAGTTGAGTATGAGGCTTCTAGAAGAACTTTCAGGGACCTTACCTAACTAACAAATTTTGAATTGCCTACTGTTCCCTAAGGCTCAATTGAATACGTTTGTGCCTCAGGCACAGGTCCAGCCCCCTTTATCCAATGGACGGTGGACACGGATATCAATAGGCACTACAAGGCGTGAACATCCACCATGACCGGATGAAATAGGTGTCCATTGACACCAGACAGGACCTACTGCAAGAAGGCCCTGTATAAGGAGTGGTTCAACCACCCATGGAGGAAGAAGGATCCGTTTCAACGATGTCTGAGGTACTTCACCTCACTGTGCCGGCATATTAACTTATGCCGTCAACCTCTTCAACCCCAACTCCCCAACTGGCTAGACAGTTCGGCAGGAACGAAACGCTCCTAGAGTCAATCCAGCAGATACTGACACTGTTCCGGAGGGAACGAGAGGAGAATAAGCAAAATCTCCAAGAGAAGAAAAGAGAGGTACAGGGAAGGAAACGCCCTGGCGCTTCCAGGGGCTCTGCTAAGCCCCTTAAAATATCTGACCTCCCTCACAGTTCCGAACCAACCCCTGGGAGTAGACGGAACACATGCCCAAATTGAATAGGAAGCTTTATATCTCCTAGAAGTTGGGGCCCAATCCCCTTGAAGAGCTTCAATTCTGGCCCAGCTTCAGCGTACCCAGATTGCTTCGTGAGACTACGAGATGAACCTACATCCCGAGAAGAGGCTATATCGAAGAAAGTAATTTTCCTCGAACATGACAAGGCTTAAGCCATCCTTACCAAGACCCTGAAAGGGGCCGGATATAACTCTAAAGTCTCAGCAGTAAACAAGAAGCATCCAACCGTCATTGCTCCTTCCTCATGAGCCTTCCTCCCTTTCGGGGAAGGCCCTAGACTGCGTTAGAAGAGCAGGCGAAGAGGGCAAACCCTGCCCAATCCTAGAGAAAGGTCTCTGGCTATGCGAGGAGAAGCGGAAAGAAGTACATCCAACCTTCTCCGTCTCGAAGTTGGATCCAAAGATAGCAGGTCAACAGTTGAACGAGAACCAAACCATTCCTTGAGAAGGGAACAGGAGACGAAAGATAAGCTTATCGCCTCCCTGTCACGTCAGAACTGCTTAAGAAATGTGTGCAGGCCTTTAGTAACACCCCACCCTTGTGATGGATTTGTAGGTTTTTTCCCCAGGTCAAAAAAGGACCGGTAGAGACCACGCGTTTGCCGCATCAATGGCGAAACACGGACCCAGAAAATCGATTTCATCATGTATCTAGGGCACAAACCCTTTCCCACAGGAAATGGTCCAAGAGGTCATTACCAAAACCACCACAGAGAATGGGAACCTGCTCCAAAAGTGGGGCATATCCTCAAAGAGGAAATCATCATTAGAACTGCACAATTTCCGACCGTGACCATGACCATGGTGCCTCAAATGGTAGCACAGCCGCAAACCACCTTCCAGATTGTCCCTCAACAGCTGGTAACCAGTCACCTGCATTTAATCCAGGCTTTGAAAGGCACTCGACCACCTTTTGGACCTACAAAGGTAAGGGCCCAAAAAGAGGATCCTCCGGAAACCCCCCAAGGGGGGAGGAGGATGCGGTCACGGAAACAAGTCCTCAGGAACCTCTAAATATTGAGAGGTTCCAGGTAGGAGGTAGACTTTTTCCATATTCGGGATCGTTGGACCTTCGATCCCTGGTCCACAGCCAAATTATGAATGGACTTGGTTGGAATGGAACAAAAATCCACCCCACTTTTCCAAAAGTCTTCCAACACTCCACTCCCTTATTGGAAGAATATACCTCAAAACTCTTGAAGAAGAAGGTAATGAGAAAAGCAAAGTCCATCAAAATTCCAGGGAAGGCTGTTTTGTGTTCCCAAGAAAGACTTGGACAAACCCAGTCATTCTAGACTTGTCTCCACTCATTAAGTTCATTGAGAACAAGAAGTTCCGGATGCTTACATTGCAACACATGAGGACTTTTCTACCAAAAAGGGGCATACACAGTCTCAATAGACCTGGCAGATGCTTACTGGCACCCACCAGTCAGTCGCCCCCAATCCTCTTACCTAGGATTCAGACTACAGAAGACAAAATTTGTCTTCACAGCCATGCCCTTTGGACTAAATATAGCCCCAAAGGTATTGACAAAACTCACGGACACGATCGGCCAGCACCTGCGCTCAGGAGTACAGGTTGTAGCATACCTGGACGATTGGTGGTTGCGGGCAGCATCCAAGACTACTTGTCCGCAAGCGGCTGGAAAGGTGATCCAGTTCCTGGAACACCTGGGCCTCAAGACCAGTCGCTAGAAGTCTCACTTTTCTCCAGCTCACAAGTTTCAATGGTTGTGAATCCATGGGAACTTGCAGTCACAACACCTCTCCATTCTATTAAAGAATGGACGAAAAAATAGCGGTATCTGTCAGGAGACTAATCCAACACAAGGGGATTCCAAAATGCCAACAGGAAAGAGCACTGGGCTCTCTCCGGTTCGCAATAGTGACAGACCCGGTGCTAAAAAGCACAGCCAAAGGATGCACCAGGAGTCTGGAGAAGATACGCATCAAATGCTCGAAGAGATCGACAAGGTTGACACCGACCCAATCGCGCACGCTATTGAGGCCGTGGTCAAAGAATAAGAGCCTAATACAGACAATTTTCTTGCAACCACCACATCATCTGTGGCGATTCACACGCGAGCCTCCCTAAAAGAACGGGGAGGCCACCCGTATGAATGAAAAAGACAAGAAATTGATCAGTGTAGTTCAAAACTTTCACATCAACATTTTGGAGGCTCTGACAGTCCTCCTGACGTTGAGGAGACTATCCCCTCGCAGAACAGTCCACGTCAGATTGGCTCTCAACAACAAAGTGATAGTAATATGTCTAATCGACAAGGCTCGAGTTCACCTCACATCAACCATGTGATGTTAGCCATCCTCCGCCTGGCAAGGGAGAGTAAATGGCATTTTCAAGCAGTTCACCTTCAAGAGTTCTGCGATGTGACGGCGGATGCTCTATCCAGGCGAAAGCCGATAGAGACAGAATGGTCCCTAGACGCAGACTCATTCTCCCTTATTTTCAATAAAAGTCCTGGAACTGCAGATTGACCTCTTCGCAACGAGCGACAATAAGTACTAGTAGCCCCTTACGAGAACCTTAAGCAGAAGCGATAGACGTCATGTCTTTCGATTGGAACGGATGGAATCGAAGGTTTCCGCTTCCACCAACCAACCTCCCGCTAAAAGTACGTGACAAGCTAGTATCCTGCAAAGGAACAGCTCCTGCAGTGGCCGCCAAACGGGCCAAAAACAATGGTTTCCTCTAATTCTAGAATTGAAACTGTAGCTGTTTCCTCTGTCGTACCCAGCTTTATCAAATCTGGTACAGAAGTCGGCTATTAAATTTCATCCCCGAGACCCAACAACCTGCATTTCAGGAGTTTTTCGCCCTAATAGCAAACAAAAGTTCGGGATTTCGAAGAATGTGACTGACCCCATTGTAGAGTACAACTCAAATCCAACCCGGAGACAATGTGAATTGTCTTGGAAGAAAGGGCCACTCCTTGTGAAAACAAGGTGACCTACAAGGTTTCTGACTCTCTTTCTTTTTTTACCTACTTGAACAAGGCCTGACTTCCATTAAGATAACCACGTATAAGTCGGCCTTAACTAGACCTCTTCTATACGCCTTGAGGCGAACCTCATAAGCGAAACCTTTTTTTAAGGTACCAATGCATACACTAGACCCAAGCCGACAACCCTCCAAAGCCCATTGCATGGTCGTTGGTCAAAGTCTTACACCATGCTTCGAACCTAAACAATGAGGATTGTACTCTAAAGGAGTTAATACAGAGAGTCAATTTTCTGTTCGCAATAGCCTCAGGGGCTAGAGTTAATGAAATATAGGCCATATTCAGTTCACAGAAGAGGAACTGAATCCTTTCCCAATCCTACCTTTCTTGCCAAAATGGGCTGCCCACCAAAAGGTGGGGTCCTTGGAGAATCTGCCCACTGAAGGAAGATGTCTCCCTATGCCCAATAGGGGGTCTTAAGGTCTATCTTCGTAGAACTTCAGACTTCAAGGAAGGACAGCTCTTCCGAGACGATACCTTAGGATAAAAAATCTATCCCTTAAAATAACTGAGAGCAGTGCTCACCTGCTTAATCGCAGTTCATGATCCTAAGAAAAATTGCTTCTTCACGGAACTTCTTCCAACACTATTCGAAGCAAATACATAAGATAAGACATGTTGTGGTGGCGGCGGGTAGTTTTAAAGAACCTGTCGTCTAAGCCTGGGATGAACAGTGAACTGCTTTGGGACTTTCCAGTGCATCGGGTGCCTGGGTACATTTACCCTCAAGTGCAAATCATAACTATGATTAACACTGTTCCACATAAGTGTATATCTGACCGATAACATCAGTGCCGAGTGAACATTTGCTTCACGGTGTTCATGCATTTCTAAAATCTGTACAGATCAGTCAGATTTGGTTTCACATCTCTATTGAGAGGCATTATTTCGATGAAATTACATATTTTCCCAAAAGGAGAAAATATTGACCCTGATGTGTTTTTAATGCCGGATCAGATTCATACCTGATTGTAATTACAATCGATAATTTAGCTACAAGGTAAAATACTGAACGTATTTGAGTCTTATTGCTGATATTTCAGTAACACGAATAAAACATACTAGAGTTTTAATTAAGCCCTAGAAGGGCCCAACTTGAAATCAGAGTACAGATTTCCAAGGGATAAAGGGTAATCTCTTAAGATTTACCGTCCGTCCCTATGGAGAGATAAACTTTGAATCCTTATAGTCGAAGTCGACACTTTCCCTGCAGAGGGCAGGAAGCCCTAAGCTAGTTCCAAGCTTAGTGGATATGACAGATAACGGTAATGTCATATATGAAGGTCTAGGAGACCATATAAGGAACTCATTCAAAGTGAAGGCACTTATACAAACCCACAGATATAGTACTTTCAAGTAATACTCTGGTAAACTTCCATCTGGACGACATGACTAAGCCCAAAAAAGGGATTTTGACGTAGGAAAAATCTATTTCTGGGCGAGGGACCTGTGCCGCCCAGTGAATAAGCTCCATTTAGCACTTATTCTTAGGTAATTTACTGCTAAATATACCAGAGAAAAAATGTAAAGGAGTGCTAGGTTAACTAGCTCGCTCACCTATTGGTGTCGGTATAAAATTGGGCGTATAATCCAGAGGTCCCGCACTATTTAGATTTATCCACGACAAATACCCCAATAGAGGAGAGCCGTTCAACCCCACTCGGCACCACCAACTCTGCATCCGCTCAGAACCCAACTCCTTAGCACCCAAAGTTTGGGGACTCCAAGGGAGAGGAGCTGGGAGGGTTCACTGGGCGGCACAGGTCCCTCGCCCAGAAATAGATTTTTCCTACGTCAAAATCCCTTTTCTGGGCTCGAACCTGTGCCGCCCAGTGAATATATACAAGAGAAATGTCACCAAACTTGCAAAATAAAGGAAAAAACATAAGCGTAAGGAAAAACAAGTTGCTTTAATCAGAGTGCCAAAAATAATTATAAGGGTATCTTAAAATGAACATAAATCCACTTGGTAGAACAATTGACAAAAAAGGTAAGGTATAATAATGCCGTGAGTGATAATATATACAGATACTCAGGAGTTAAAAATTTACAAATATAATAACAGTATTCAGGTGCGAGACTAACGAATACAAATAGGGTATAAATGAGGCAGGTAAGAGGGAGAGATAAAGTGACAAGGAATTAACCTGTGAGTTACCTGGGAGTAACTACGCTCCCTGCAGCTACTGTAGAAAATTTTAAGGCTTCCAAATGTTTAAGGTAGTGTTTCTTGAACACTGACGGTGATTTCCACCCTGTATACCTGGAAAGGTCCGTAAAATTCATGTGGTGAAAAAAGTTCACCGAAGTAGCAACTGCTCTGATATCATGTGCAAGAGGAAAAGAGTCAGGGCTAGCTTGTTTAATAAAATACAAAATTTGTTGCCTGATCCCTTTAATGGTAATGGTACCACTTTGTTCTCTAACGAATAGAGGCCCCGAGGAGATAGAGGAGGTCCGGGATAACTAAGACCTAAGAGTAGTAACAGGGCACAGAGACGGGTCTTGCGTGAGAGGGACGATTTTCCAGGAGGACCATCTGTTCTGAGGGTCTTCGTTCTTAGCCAAAAAGAATTTGTTAGGTGAAAGAAGGACCTCTCCCGAAGGAAGGAACTCAATATGACCCGGGTCTCTCGACAAGGCTGCCAGTTCAGAAATTCTTGCCCCGGAAGCCAAACTCACCAGGAAAAGTGTTTTCCTGAGAAGGGGAATGTAATCACACGAACTGTTAATGGTATCAGAAGCCAATTTGAGTACATCATTAAGGAACCAGGTCACCGGGGTAGGACGAGTAACCGGTTTCAGTCTGGCACAGGCTTTCGGAATTGAAGCCAACAAAGAGTCGGTTAAGTCTATGTTAAAACCCACTAGGAAGATCTTTTTCAAAGCAGATTTAATAGTAGTGATAGTATTGGCTGCCAGACCTGATTCTAATAAAGATCTAAAGAAAGTGACTGTAAGGTTCAAGTTCATACAGTGCACGTCTGAGTCTATCAAAAATTTTGCCAACTTTTTAACTGCAGAGTCATACTGGCGGATGGTGGAATCCCGTTTATCTGATTCTAGGAACAGGGTGTTTTGAGGATCAATATTGGCACCATGCATAGCCGCAAACTTCATGAAGTCCATAAAGTTAGGGCGCTCTGAATGTTTGAGAAAGCGTACACAACGCGTGTTTGTACTATCTGAGACAGAACCGGATTGGGTATCAGGTGAGGATATAGTCTCAACTCTCGCAGGAGAGGATACCAGTTGCTCTTGGGCCAGTTGGGTGCGACCAAGGCTACTTGTCCCTTGAAGGATCTCAGTTTGTCTAGGACTTTCAGTAAAAGATTCACCGGGGGAAAGAGATAAATCTTTTCCCAGATGTCCCAATTCTGTGACATGGCGTCTGTGGCGTAAGCCTGAGGGTCTAGATTGGGAGCCACATATACTCTCAATTTGTGGTTGGACTCCGTGGCGAAGAGGTCCACTTGGAGACCGGGAACCCGAGAGAGAATCCACCGAAATGACTTTAGATCGAGTGACCATTCCGATTCTAGAGGGGAGGTCCGGGACAGGGCGTCCGCCACCACATTCCGGACTCCTGCCAGGTGGACAGCTGAAAGATGCCAACGGTTCGAGGTTGCTAGGGAGAATATGGCTACTAGAACATGGTTCAGAGGCCCTGACTTTGACCCGCCTCTGTTGAGGCAGCGGACCACCACTTCGCTGTCGAGGACCAGACGAAGGTGTTGTCTCTTGGGTAGAGCGAGACGTTTCAGGGTTAGAAGAACTGCCATGGCCTCCAGCACATTGATGTGAAATTGGCGGAATAAGGGAGACCAAAGACCTTGAACTTTCCTGAGCTGAGAATAGCCGCCCCAACCTGATAGGGATGCGTCCGTGTGAATGATTAACTTCGGAGGCGGAAATCGAAGGGGAACTGACTTTGACAGACTGTTGGCTCTTGTCCAAGGAAGAAGTCTTTCCCGTAAAATGGGAGGAAGGCAGACTTTCCTGTCCCGGAGCTTCCGGTTCGCCCTCGAACGCCAGACACGATTGATATCTTTCAATTTTGCCTTCAGAAGTAGATCCGTCACTGAGGCAAACTGAAGGGACCCCAGAATCCTCTCTTGGAGACGTCTGGAACTTACTTTGTCTTTGAGAAAGCGTTTGGTGTTCTTTGCAATCTCTAACCTCTTGGGTTTGGGAAGACACAGAGTATGAGATATAAGATCCCATTGCAGGCCGAGCCATTGGAACTTCGATTTTGGAAGAAGACGGGACTTCTTGAAGTTGATCTGGAAGCCTAGAGATTGAAGATATTGGATGACTTTGTGAGTGGCTTTTAGGCAATTTTAGGAGGTGTCTGACCAAATGAGCCAGTCGTCCAGATAGGCTACTACTTGAATCCCCTGATTTCTGAGTTCCTGAACAGCGACTTCTGCTAACTTTGTGAAGATCCTTGGGGCGATGTTGAGCCCGAAAGGCATCACCTTGAAGGAGTAATTTTTGTCCCCTAAGCGGAAGCCTAGATACGGACGGAAGTGTCTCGCTATCGGGACGTGATAATAGGCGTCTGTAAGATCGATAGAGGTGGTGACGGCCCCACGGGGAAGTAAGGTCCGCACCTGCGAGACCGTAAGCATTCGAAACTTGTCGCATTGAATGGACAAGTTGAGAAGGGATAGGTCTAGAATCACTCTTCTCTTGTCTGAATCCTTCTTCGGGACACTGAACAGCCGACCTTGAAACTTCAGGTGTTTCGTTTCTTGTATGGCGTTCTTTTGTAACAGATCCTGGACAAATTCGACTAGGTCCGGAGTGGAATGTTGATGAAATTTGTTCGGAGGAGGAGGCCCCTGAATCCAACTCCACCCTAGTCCCTTGGAGATGATACTGAAAGCCCAGGGACTGAACCTCCATTTGTTGAAGGCATAGAGCCTCCCCCCTACCTGCTGCACCTCAGTATTGGTTTGAGGAGTTGCCTCCACGTCCGCCTCGGAAATTCTTTCCCTTGCGAAAGAATCTTCCCCTGCCTCTGTTCTGGTTAGAACCACGGTGGTAGCCTCTACCTCTACTATAACTCTGGGAAGAGCTATGAGTCTCATAAGACTGGTTAAAGGCAGGAGAAGTGGTGGAGGCACCGGAGAGCTGGCTCTTAGGGAGCAGAACGGTGACATAGTCGTCCGAAGGAGCCTGAGAGGTGGAAGGCTGTGCAGGGGCAACGGGAGATGGAGGAAGAGGCAGTCGGAAATTGGACGAACCACTCTGCTGTTGCCTGAACTGGGTGGAGGTATATGGACGGAGCTTCTTCCTACCCCGGGCTTGATAATTTGCGGGGTCATATTTTCGTTTAGGAGTCAAACCCCAACGGGCTTTAAGGCTCTGATTGACTCTAGTGGCCTCTGCCAAGACTTCCTCTACAAGATCCTCAGGGAAGAGATTTGAACCCCAACAGGAGGACCGGATAAGCTTATTAGGCTCGTGCCTAATAGTCGCCTCAGCCAGGACGTGTTTGCGACACCTGCGTTTAGCAATAGCGAAGTCATACAGGTCGTAGTATAATGACTGCAGCGTAGCCTTGTTGAGAGACTTAAAGATACTCTCAGTATCATAAGTCAAGGCTATCGACTCCGTGGACGTGGCCAAGTTCAGAGTACGGCCAACACGTAGGCGGGAATCATACTCCTGTTTAATGAGGGATTCCGGGAGACGGGGAAGCCGCTCACTAAACATTACTGAAGCACAGTCTGCTGCTAGTTTGCCAGAGGTAAAGGTGGTATGGACATTGTCCCAACACTCAATGCCTGAAGGAAGAAGGAGGGAGATTGGATCCACCTCTCGGATGGGAGGCAAGGGCTTCTCCTCCAGAGCATATTGAAAAGCAAGCTCTGCTACCTTATTGACGCATGGAGTCACGGTGTTTTTGTCCATTAAGAACATTGTGAAGGAGCTCTTATAAGGCGTCAACATGGTGTTGGTGCAACCAATGTCGTTCAGGAATCTGGCCCAAACAGATTGGGCTTGCTCTTTTGGGAAGATGACCGTCTCTTTGGGGACCTTGTCTAACCGAACCAAAGCTTCCTCGGTAAGCCTGGCATAACCATGAAATGGAAATGCCAGACCAGGAGGAAAGAATTCAAAGTCCTCTAGAGGACGAGTGCCAAGACCCTCCAAAGTTAACATTCCGTCTGAGAACGGGGAATGAAGAGCCATACGCCAAGGATTATTCTTGGCAAACGGCGGGAGCTTAGAGGCATCCGGGATGAGAGAGCTTTGGACTCGCTCCGGAGCCCCTTGCTTTAATGCCCCAAGTCTCTGACCGATGTTAGAGAACATCGTGTCCATCTTGGACTGCATTTCCGATACCAACTTAGCCTGCATCTCCGACACGATGCGAAGCATGGCTGATTCGGAAAGGCCCGGGCTAGCAGCAGGAGTGGCGGAATGAATTCCCGGGTCGTGAGACTTAGAGGAGGAACCAGAAGCCTTAGATGACAGGTTTGTATTCTGCTTAGAGCTATGGGAAGTCTTGTGAGGCTTACGAGCTTTAGGTAAGGTTCTAGATGTAGACTTATCCTTGGGGGAACCGGGTATGATCGTTGAGACGAATCACGGTCCCCAGAAAAACCATGAAAGGAAGAGCGATCAGATGAAGAAGAAAGAGCGGGGCTGAGGATAGGAATCTCAGCGCCGGAAACACCTGCCTCACTTACCACCCTACCTGTATCCGGATCGTCCAATAACATTGGTTCAACGTCCAGGTTCATGGAGGCAACATTGTCTTCCAGATCTCCGGGGGCGTCCGACGGATCTTGTTCTGGGTCAATGAGCCCCGCTATGGTGGCATCAATGTGGGCAATGATGGGAGCTGCAACATGCCTAGCCACAGCGGCTGAAGACTTGGCGTTGGGATAAATCATGGAACAGTAGTCCTCAGATAGGACGTACGGCCGCTTGGACTTCACGTTCCGAGCAAAACCACCAACCCACACTTTCAGTGTGGCCCGAGCCGCAGACTTTTGCTCCGGGGATGCCTGAAATAATAGTGGGAATTATAAAAGGGAAGACTCCCAGAGGTCCTTCAAGACCATAGAGATCTTACTAAATAGTGTATGTATACCAAAAAAGGTAAGATAAATAAGAAGGCAACATAGCCAACGGGACTCACCAAGTCAGATCCAAGGGTGGTGATGAGGTCGAAACAAACCACACAGTTATCCGGGTGCCATACCACAACGTCCTCCAGCTGAACTCCGCAGAGGGCGTGAGATCGACATACGGAGTGGCCACAAGGCTGATGCAGAACAGCCGCACAGGCCGTCGTCTGACAATGCACCATCTATAAAAAGAATAGTATATGAGAAACTGTAATTCTCTTAAGTAGGGGCGGGTCCGGAGGACCCGGGCCTAACATAGGTCTAACACAAGATTAGAGCTTAACTGTAATATTCTTAAGTAGGGGCAGGTCCGGAGGACCCGGGCCTAAACATAAGTCTAACTTAAGACTAAAGTATAGCAATCCATTCCGGTCGAGCCAGGAGCATAAAAAAGGATGCAACAACAAGGAATTAAGACACATGGTGTCTGATTTCCCGGGGCGGGGATAAGCCCCGGGCCGGGAAATAAAAGTATATCCAAAACCAATTCGTATAGGAACTCCGGGGTAGTGATCTGTCATATATAATCATCATATATAATCATAGGAACTGTTATAAATTAATAGGGGGGCGGAACTGTAGATAAGAACCGCCAACCGAACCCAGAGGGTTTCGTATAACATAAACCAGTGTGATAAGTGAATATAAAATAGGGTGCAATGGGATCCAACTCTGTTGACCGGTGGCCAACCAGACTAGACTGAGACGAACCCGCCGGGACACCCGGAGGACAAAGTCCATAAACACTGAACTACCCCCTCTAAAAGGAGGGAAGGCAACGGTCCCCTAGGGGAGGGGGGGAGAGAAGCCTAGCCGCCCACCTAGCGAGAGGGGGAGCATGGGGGAGGATCACGTGATACGGAGCAGCAGGGCTACCAACTGACGATCCCCAACCAGACAGATCAAACGGAGTAATAGCACAAATATTCATTATAATAGTGATAGCGTTGAAATTTATATAAATAAACACATAAAAATTTTGGGCAAGGCATGCAACATAATAATTAAATCACAAAAGACACACCTGATGGCTTAAAAATAACATTTCCGCCTAGCAACGAAGGTCGGCAGCCATAACGATACGTAAATGATATCGGCCCTAAAATTGAACCACGAGGGTTCTAAACGCTAAATAATGAATATCCACAATTACAAATAAAATTTAATAATAAAAATAATACACATAGCAACACCGCGAGTGAAACTAAAAGCTCTCAAAACAGGAGTACCAACTGTAAGTGAAATCAAGCAAGATCGATATGAACGAAGAGAATAAACTCCTATAATTTAAATATTAAACGATCTAGGTTGCTCAAAACACAGCAAAACCAAGCTTGGTACTTAACTTAGGCGGTGTCTCCTGGGAAACCGACGAAGAAGCCATAATCCAGTGGAAAATAAGTAGAAAACGAGAGCACAACAAAAAAGCGGGTTACAACACAAGGCGTGCTAAAAGGAGTTGAGTTCTGAGCGGATGCAGAGTTGGTGGTGCCGAGTGGGGTTGAACGGCTCTCCTCTATTGGGGTATTTGTCGTGGATAAATCTAAATAGTGCGGGACCTCTGGATTATACGCCCAATTTTATACCGACACCAATAGGTGAGCGAGCTAGTTAACCTAGCACTCCTTTACATTTTTTCTCTGGTATATTTAGCAGTAAATTACCTAAGAATAAGTGCTAAATGGAGCTTATTCACTGGGCGGCACAGGTTCGAGCCCAGAAACCGGATTTTGAAGCAAAGCGAAAAATCTATTTATGGGTGGGATAGCCATGTTGTCCTGATGGACCCGCCCTCCTTTCTAAAAAAAAGAGTATACATATATGTAACAAATCCCCTCCCGAAACTACTCTATCTGCGGCTATCCATGCTTAATTGCAACCAGGAATAGTTCGCCGGGGTGGTACTGGGAGGGGATCCATCGGGTAACCTTGATAACGGCTCGCCTTCAAATTCGCCACTCTTCCCCCTCAGAGCGAAAACGCTATTCGGGGTGAATATTGCCATGTGTCGTATCAAGAAATACGTCCCCTGATATTATGTGATATCCTTAAGAGTTAATTTAAGAATACTCGTGCCAGGAGTTAGAATTCTGGAGACCTGTGTTCAATTCTCTGGGAGTATCACTGTAGTCAAATATCCCTTACAAAGCTGCCTAAAGGAACCTTCCATCAGGACGACATGGCTATCTCACCCAAAAATGTTATTTTCATTAGTAAAATAAATTTTTGAATATACTTACCCGGTGATCATGTAGCTGCAGCTCTGCTGCCCGACAGAAAAAACCTACGGGCGGAATACGCCAGCGATCGCTATACAGGTGGGGGTGTACATCAACAGCGCCATCTGTCGAGTAGGTACTCAAGTACTTCTTGTCAACACAGAACCAATTTTCTCCTCGGTCCACTGGGTCTCTATTGGGGAGGAAGGGTGGGTCCTTTAATTCATGATCACCGGGTAAGTACTGTATATTCAAAAATTTATTTTGCTAATGAAAATAACATTTTTCAATATTAATCTTACCCGTTGATCATGTAGCTGATTCACACCCAGGGGGGTGGGTGGAGACCAGCATACATGTTAACATTAGAAGCTAAGTATTCCGTATTTCATTTTAGCAGTTATTCAAAATAACAAACATAAAATTAATAAGTACCTGGTAAGGAAGTCGACTTGAACAATTACTCTGCCTTTTTAAGTACGTCTTCCTTACTGAGCCTCGCGATCCTCTTAGGATGCTGAGCGACTCCTAGGTGCTGAAGTATGAAGGGCTGCAACCCATACTAAAGGACCTCATCACAACCTCTAATCTAGGCGCTTCTCAAGAAAAGAATTTGACCACCCGCCAAATCAACCAGGATGCGAAAGGCTTCTTAGCCTTCCGTACAACCCAAAAACAACAATAAAAACATTTCAAGAGAAAGATTAAAAAAAGGTTATGGGATTATGGGAATGTAGTGGTTGAGCCCTCACCTACTACTGCACTCGCTGCTACGAATGGTCCCAGGGTGTAGCAGTTCTCGTAAAGAGACTGGACATCTTTAAGGTAAAATGATGCGAACACTGACTTGCTTCTCCAATAGGTTGCATCCATTACACTCTGCAGAGATCTGTTTTGTTTGAAGGCCACTGAAGTTGCGACAGCTCTAACTTCATGTGTCCTTACCTTCAGCAAAGCATGGTCTTCCTCATTCAGAAGAGAATGAGCTTCTCTAATCAAAAGTCTGATGTAATAAGACACTGCGTTCTTCAACATCGGTAAAGAAGGTTTCTTAATAGAGCACCATAAAGCTTCTGATTGTCCTCGTAAATGCTTCGTACGTCTTAAATAGTACTTAAGAGCTCTTACTGGGCATAGGACTCTCTCTTGTTCGTTTCCAACCAAACTGGACAGACTTGGAATCTCGAACGATTTGGGCCAAGGACTAGAAGGGAGTTCGTTTTTGGCTAAAAAACCAAGCTGTAAGGAACATGTAGCCGTTTCAGATGTAAATCCTATGTTCCTGCTGAAGGCGTGTATCTCACTGACTCTTTTAGCTGTTGCTAAGCAGACGAGGAAAAGAGTCTTCAAAGTGAGATCTTTAAAAGAGGCTGATTGAAGCGGTTCGAACCTTGCTGACATCAGGAACCTTAAAACCACGTCTAAGTTCCAACCTGGTGTGGCCAACCGACGCTCCTTCGAGGTCTCAAAAGACTTAAGGAGGTCCTGTAGATCTTTGTTGTTGGAAAGATCTAAGCCTCTGTGGCGGAAGACTGCTGCCAACATGCTTCTGTAACCTTTGATCGTAGGAGCTAAAAGGGATCTTACCTTCCTTAGGTGTAAAAGGAAGTCAGCTATCTGAGTTACAGAGGTACTGGTTGAGGATACTGAATTCGCCTTGCACCAGCTTCGGAAGACTTCCCATTTTGACTGGTAGACCTTGAGAGTGGATGTCCTCCTTGCTCTGGCAATCGCTCTGGCTGCCTCCTTCGAAAAGCCTCTAGCTCGAGAGTCTTTCGATAGTCTGAAGGCAGTCAGACGAAGAGCGTGGAGGCTTGGGTGTACCTTCTTTACATGCGGCTGACGCAGAAGGTCCACTCTTAGAGGAAGAGTCCTGGGAACGTCTACTAGCCATTGCAGTACCTCGGTGAACCATTCTCTCGCGGGCCAGAGGGGAGCAACCAACGTCAACCTTGTCCCTTCGTGAGAGGCGAACTTCTGCAGTACCTTGTTGACAATCTTGAACGGGGGGAACGCATAAAGGTCTAGATGGGACCAATCCAGAAGAAAGGCATCTATGTGAACTGCTGCTGGGTCCGGAATCGGTGAGCAATAATTTGGGAGCCTCTTGGTCATCGAGGTAGCGAACAGATCTATGGTGGGCTGACCCCACAAGGCCCATAGTCTGTTGCAAACATTCTTGTGAAGGATCCATTCTGTTGGGATGATCTGACCCTTCCGGCTGAGGCGGTCTGCCATGACATTCATGTCGCCTTGAATGAACCTCGTTACTAGAGATATGTTTCGATCTCTTGACCAGGTGAGGAGGTCCCTTGCGATCTCGAACAACGTCATCGAATGAGTCCCTCCTTGCTTGGAGATGTACGCCAAGGCTGTGGTGTTGTCGGAGTTCACCTCCACCACCTTGCCTAGAAGGAGGGACTTGAAGCTTCTCAAGGCCAGATGAACTGCCAGTAGCTCCTTGCAGTTGATGTGCAGTGCTCTTTGATCCGAATTCCACGTGCCCGAGCATTCCCGACCGTCCAGTGTCGCACCCCAGCCCGTGTCCGATGCGTCCGAGAAGAGAAGGTGGTCGGGGGTCTGAACAGCCAGTGGCAGACCTTCCCTGAGAAGAATGTTGTTCTTCCACCAAGTCAGTGCAGACTTCATCTTCTCGGAGATAGGAACTGAGACCGCTTCTAGCGTCATGTCCTTTCTCCAGTGAGCAGCTAGGTGATACTGAAGGGGTCGGAGGTGGAGTCTCCCTAACGCGATGAACTGGTCCAGAGATGAAAGCGTTCCTATCAGACTCATCCACTGTCTGACTGAACATCGGTTCTTCTTCAGCATGCTCTGGATGCATTCTTGGGCTTGACTGATTCTGGGGGCCGACGGAAAAGCCCGAAAAGCTTGACTCTGAATCTCCATACCTAGATATACTATAGTTTGGGATGGGACGAGTTGGGACTTTTCCATATTGACCAGGAGACCCAATTCCTTGGTCAGATCCAGAGTCCATTTTAGATTCTCCAGACAGCGACGACTTGACGCAGCTCTTAAAAGCCAGTCGTCCAAATAGAGGGAGGCTCTGATGTCTGCTAAATGCAGGAATTTGGCAATATTCCTCATCAGTTTGGTAAACACTAGAGGTGCCGTGCTTAGGCCAAAGCACAGGGCTTGGAACTGGTATACCACCTTCCCAAAAACGAACCTTAGAAAAGGTTGGGAATCTGGGTGGATGGGGACGTGAAAGTACGCGTCCTTTAGGTCTAACGAGACCATCCAGTCTTCCTTCCTGACCGATGCTAGAACCGACTTCGTCGTCTCCATGGTGAACTTCTGCTTGGTGACAAAGACATTTAGAGCACTGACGTCTAGCACCGGTCTCCACCCTCCTGTCTTCTTCGCCACTAAGAAGAGACGGTTGTAGAAGCCCGGGGATTGATGGTCCCGGACTATGACTACCGCTCCCTTTTGTAGCAAGAGAGACACCTCTTGCTGTAAAGCTAGCCTCTTGTCCTCCTCTCTGTACCTGGGAGAGAGGTCGATGGGAGTTGTTGTTAGAGGGGGCTTGCGCAAGAATGGAATCCTGTACCCCTCTCTGAGTAACTTCAGACTGTGCGTCTGCACCCCTGTTCTCCCAGGCCTGCCAGTAGTTCTTGAGCCTGGCTCCCACTGCTGTCTGAAGAAGGTGGCAGTCAGACTCTGCCTCTTGAGGACTTGGAACCCTTCTTCTTGTTGCCACGTTAACTATCGGCACGAGTACCTCCTCTGCTGGAGGTTCTGCCACGAAAGGGCGGAATGAACCTAGACGCTGGTGTGTCCATCCTAGGTCTAGGCACGGAAGGTAAAGCTGTGACTTTACGTGGGGATGACGCCACCAGGTCATGAGTGTCTTTCTGGATCAACGAGGCGGCAATCCCCTTGATCAACTCTTCAGGAAAGAGACACTTTGATAGCGGAGCAAACATCAGTTCTGACTTCTGACATGGGGTGACTCCCGCCGACAAGAAGGAGCAAAGGTGATCCCGCTTCTTGAGAACTCCAGACACGAAAGAAGCCGCAAGCTCGCCAGATCCATCCCGTATGGCTTTGTCCATGCAGGACATGATGAGCATGGCAGAATACTTATCCGAAGGGGAGGTCTTCCTGCTCAACGCTCCCAAACACCAGTCCAGGAAGTTAAAGATCTCGAACGCACGGAAAACTCCCTTCAAAAGATGGTCCATGTCCGAAGAAGTCCAGCAAATCTTGGAGCGTCTCATAGCCAGTCTGCGGGGAGAGTCTACCAGACTTGAGAAGTCGCCCTGGGCAGAGCCAGGAACTCCCAAGCCGAGAACCTCTCCCGTGGCATACCAGACGCTAGATCTGGAAGCAAGCTTGGCCGGGGGAAACATGAAGGATGTCTTCCCAAGTTGCTTCTTGGCCTGCAACCACTCTCCCAGTACCCTTAAAGCTCTCTTGGACGAGCGAGCGAGTACGAGCTTCGTAAAGGCAGGAGCTGCTGACTGCATGTCTAAAGCGAACTCAGAGGGAGGTGAGCGTGGAGCTGCAGACACAAACTGGTCTGGATACAACTCCTTAAACAGGGCAAGGACTTTCCTAAAGTCTAAGGAGGGAGGCGTAGTCTTGGGTTCATCTATGTCGGAGTGTTGGTCGTCCAAATGCGCAGCTTTGTCGTCATCAGAGATTCCTTCATCCGAATGCTGAGGAGGAAGCGGCAAAGGAGGAGATAAAAGCTGAACGGCTGAATCCGGCAGCACGGGTGCATGCGTAGCTGCACTGGATCCAACGTCATGCCGCTGTTGGTCAGTCTGAGAGCTGGCATCAACCAAAGCGGAGTGGTGGTGCGTGGTGGGGACCACCGTGGGTTGCGGAGACTGACGCACCGCGTCAAAACACGGCAGCTTGACTCCACCTTCCTGCTGATGCGGTAGCTCACGCACGTCAACGGAGGGTGCCGCACGTCGGCTAACGTCAACATGCGTCTGGCAGGGTCGACTGCGCATAGGTGGTGGAGCTCTCACAGCCGGAGTGTGGGAGCAGGCAGCCGCAGTGTCAGCTGGGCGCACAACCGTGGCAGGTTGTAGGCTAACGGGTGCAGCGTCAACCTTCTCAGCACGATACTCCTGCATGAAGGAAGCTAGCTGAGTCTGCATAGACTGCAGCAAAGACCACTTAGGGTCTACAGCGGCTGGTGCGGCAACAGACGGAGTGATTGCCTGCTGCGGAACCACTCTACCTCTCTTAGGAGGTGTGCAGTCTTCGGAGGACTGCGGCGAGTCCGAACTGACCCAGTGGCTACACCTGGGCCGTTGGACTCGCTCGGAAGGGACCTTGCGCTTGAGAGGTCGTGAGACCTTGGTCCAGCGTTTCTGTCGAGAAACCTCTTCCGCAGACGAGGAATGAATGGGCTCACTCGTCTGTTTGTGGGTGGGACGATCTCGGCAAGATACGTCCTCAACCACGGAGGGAACGTCTGTCCGCTGATCAAGGCCTGTCGAACCCTTTGGTCGTACGACATTGCTTCTCCCCTGGGCTTGGGAGCTTGCAAGAGGTCCCGGACTGGGAGGACGACAGGCACGAACAGACGCACCCTCATGCGTAACACTGACACTTTTCACTGCACTGACACTCACTTCACTTCCCACTGCACTTTTACCTTTCAACTCCCTGACGTCAGCCATGAGTTGATTGCGGTCATTCGCTAATGACTCAACTCTCTCACCAAGAGCCTGAATGGCACACATCATATCCGCCATCGAAGGTTGATGAGAGCTAGTAGGAGGGTCGGGTGTAACCACTACAGGGGAAGGATTAGGTTGTGGGGCATGGGGAGAGGAAAAATCAATAGAGCGAGACGAACTCCTCCTGATCCTATCCTTCTCTAGCCTACGTGCATACTTAAGGAATTCTTGAAAATCGAATTCCGAAAGCCCAGCGCATTCCTCACATCGATCTTCCAATTGACAGGCTTTACCCCTACAATTGGAACAAACGGTGTGCGGATCGATAGGGGCCTTCGGAAGACGCCTAGAACAGTCCCTAGCGCTACACTTCCTGTACTTGGGGACTTGAGTAGGGTCAGACATCTTGAATTAGTCAAAGGGGGGAAATCCAAAATCTATCCAAGTCGTCAACAAATAATCCAAAATCTAATCAATGAAAGTGAGAAAGTATTGAGGATAACTTCTGCACAGCGAAAGCTAATAACTAGAGAGAATACTTCACCAAATAACGTGAAAATCAACTCCAGAAAACAACAGCGTATCAAGTAGGTCTTGCCGGTGGCACGACAGAGAGAAAATTGGTTCTGTGTTGACAAGAAGTACTTGAGTACCTACTCGACAGATGGCGCTGTTGATGTACACCCCCACCTGTATAGCGATCGCTGGCGTATTCCGCCCGTAGGTTTTTTCTGTCGGGCAGCAGAGCTGCAGCTACATGATCAACGGGTAAGATTAATATTGAAAATTAGATTTTTCGCTTTGCTTCAAAATTCGTTTATTGTTTTGAATCCCAGGTGGGAGGATGTTTTTCTTTTATTGTTTGAACAATGTCAACCGACTTGTAATTTTTCCTAACGATACAAACCTGTAGCTATTTATGTGGATTTTCTTTCGGCAAAACTGGAAGACTAGCCATAAACTTTCAAGCGAGGTATAACTACAGGCCCGCTACTTAGGGAGAGTACGGCCCGGGGTAATAGCTGGATTGGTATTAGCAGGGGTAGTCCGCTACCCCTCTCACTCACACACCAGTGTTGCCTTCTCACTTTTGATTGCAGGCAGGACTTCTCGGGGGACAGGTGATAGCGGGAAAATTTGTATAAATAACTACAGGTTTGTATTACAGTGAACCCTCGCTACTTCGCGATTCGACCATCGTGGATTCACCACTTCGCGGATTTTTTTCATAACGCATGTATATACATATATCGCGGATTTTCCGGAAATTTCGAAAATACCGCGATGTGACCGATGGTGCTAGATAGGAGAAAGTAAGGAAAATTGAATCATGATTGATTTTCAATATAAATGAAACTCTGAGGAGCAAAAAAGATATCATTTGTTAAAGAGATAGAGAGAGGTAAGGAATGGGAGGTAGTGAAAAGTAGCCCACAGAGAGAGAGAGAGAGAGAGAGAGAGAGAGAGAGAGAGAGAGAGAGAGAGAGAGAGAGAAGAGAGAGAGAGAGAGAGAGAGAGAGAGAGAGAGAGAGAGTGAGTGGTGTGTGTGTGTTGTTTTAAATGTACAGTAATAAACAAAAAATATTTTATAGGTTATAACACATTGGTGCTTATGTAATATCAACTGTATACTGTAGACGGTTTGAATAAGTTAAGAAATGAGCGGCAGCTAGACGTCAGCTGATCTAATCACAGCCAAAAGTAAAACAAAAAGAAGTCAACAATACTCGATTTTTAAAACACACCCGAAATTTAAAAACAAAAGTACATGCTTTCTTAATGTGCAATTAACTATTTAAAGAGTAGCAATTTTCTAGAATAATATGATGTTTCCCAAAAAATAGTGCTTTGCTGATGAAATCGGATGCCGTATTTTTAGCAACGATTGAAATGGATGTAAACTCGGCATAATTTTTTCATTTCGTATTTAATTGACACTAAGAAAACTAATCTTAGTTTCTTCATCTATATGTAAGTATTGTATAACACGAAGAGAGAGAGAGAGAGAGAGAGAGAGAGAGAGAGAGAGAGGGAGAGAGAGAGAGAATGAATCAGCTGTTGTAATTGAATGCCGTGTTTTTGTTACGTGAGAATTTCATCGCCACGACTATAACAACAACATACTGAACTGCTTTACAGTATTATACAGACTATTGTACTGTAATATGATAAAGTAAAATATTTGTAATAACCTATTTTATATGAAATGGGGCTATTTTTTTTGTTTAAAATTTACATTTCCGTACGTAAAACAACTATCTCTCTCTCTCTCTCTCTCTCTCTCTCTCTCTCTCTCTCTCTCTCGTAAATTGTTTTCCTGCTTTGCTACGTATGTATGATTTTATATAGATACGGTAAATAATATTTGTAATAACATATTTTCTAAAAGTTTTTACTGTAATATCATTATTTATCACTTTCATCATGCGCGTTAAATGCCTTCGTTTGTTTACTGAGCGTACTTTATTACGCCGTCGTTTCAGGCGGCGTCATAAAGAAAAACATTTCCTTTGGAAGTCCTAAGAAAAATTAAGTAAAACATTGGTAATAACAAAATCAACATACTGTACTGAATAATCAATATAATCGATGCAAAAACTAACCTATACACAGATGTGTAAATGCGTTTGTTTCTTCATTATGATCAGAGATAAACGTAAACAAAACATTGGTTGCCATTTTTTATCGTGCTTTTTGGCGTGTTTAGGAAACGCATGATATAAAATCGCCTTTAATATTTGTGCCTGTTTTAGTTTAGGGTACTGTAGTACATGCATTAAGTGTTCTGTACATTAAAGGGTAGTTTGTTAACAGTACTACGTACAAGGGAAGGTTTTAAAAGTCTGAATATACATGTTAAATAAATAGGTAAATATGGTGTCACTACTTCGCGGATTTTCACCTATCGCGGCCGGGTCTGGAACCTATCTACCGCGATAAACGAGGGTTCACTGTATTAGGAAAAATACAAATTTCTTTCAAATTTGTCATTTGTTCCAACACAAAATACAAACCCTTCTGCTATTTATAGGTATGACTCACCCGTTAGGAGAGTGGAAGTCCAACCAACTGGCTTGGTATTTGACCTGAGGTTTTCTTGTACGTGTTCTGCACGTAACATCAAGGACCCTGACACCTCACTAACTTCGTGCAATGCACTTTTAGCAGCCTAAGCAATCTGTGTGTTTGTGATACTAGCAATGCGACTGGCCTAAGTAAGAGTTCTCGGAAACCATAGAAATCTTTAATATCAACCATAGGCATTACCCAATCCCACCTTGCAAAGGCTATGGGGATGTAAAAAACACTATGCTAGATAACATAAGGGAAATGGTTTTTTCCTGCAGATAGGCGAGGCCAGCTTGCAGAGGGCCGTAGGTGCTGCTCCCCCAAAAGAGAGGACGATGAAAGAAAGAAAGTGCCAGTCCCCCACACTAATCCCGAGTAACCTATGCCCTCAACCATCTGATACTTGTACATCAAGGAGCCTGAGATGTTTAAACCATTTGTTGTACAGCTAGTGCAGGACCAACGGAAAGTGTCTCCATGTTCCTGTGGGTCCCGTCTTGTAGGTATTGGCCGGTGAAGGTGGTTTGATACTTCCACACTCCGTCTTTTAGGACCTGCGTTACTGAGTGCGTAGTTTCTTATGAACGCTGGTGACGTATTAATACCCCTAAGGTGGTGAGCTCTGGGTCGCTGATTTGGAGGAGGATCAGGATTCTGGACAAATTCTATGACTTTGTGAATCCAAGCAGAGAGGGTATTCTTTTTTTATCCTCCTCTTGACCCTCCACGCGCTTACAAAAATTGCTGACACTCGGGGGCGAGCTGCTGCAGTCTTTTTAAGGTAATACCTCAAACTCCTCACTGGGCAAAGTAACAGTTGATCTGGTTCATCGGTTACAGAACAAAGACTTCCAATACGAAAGGGCCAGAACTTAGGAGCCGCTACTCCCAAATTTTGAGTCTTGGCAATCAACTCAGGGACGAAGCTGAGCATTACCTCCCCCCATCCCCTTCAATGGGCGACGTTGTAGGATAGACCATGAAGTTCACCGACCCTCCTGCCCAAGGCTAAGGCGAGTTGAACATCATCTTTACAGTGAGGTAGCGATCTGTTGCCTGGCGTAATTATTCGTTGGAAGCACGAGCACCCCTCAGAGACTGAAGGAGTTTTGAGGACGAGCATGCGCGGAGAAGACTGGAAGAGCCGGCAATCTGGGGAGAACGCCTTCTTCGCGGCACCCGTCATACCCTTTGACCAGGGCAAAGCTACACTGGCCTTGGGAGGTCATTAAGTTCCGTAGACATGATCAAGAACGGTGTCCTTGCCCTCTTGAGAGGCTGTCATATGGTCAGCTAACCCGTTGATGGCCCTCATACAGGATAGAACCCACCAGAAGGCGTACTCCAACTCCTTCTGCTCCGCTTCTGAATACTTCGGATTGGCGGCTCTAGGGAGGTAGCGGTGATCCTTATAGTCTTGGTCATCTTCCACTTTCGACTCTCATCCATAGAAGCCCGGGGTTGAGGTCGTCAACGTTTAAGGCTGGGGGGACACTGCTTGCTGACGTCCTTGCTGCTGCAGAGGAGGTCCAACATGCTCTCTCTTGCTGAAGAGCCGCTCTAGCCCTGGCGTTCTTTGGTACCGTCCTGGTGTTCTTTGGGACCGTCCAGGTGTCCTGAGACTCTACAAGGCGTAAGGAATTTCTCCAGCAGTGATGGTCTGGAGGGTTCCTGCCATCCCGTAGAGGAGGTGCGGCCGCAGGTTCTTCTGTTGGTCTGGAGACGGGACGAAGCTCTAGAGTGACCACCTCAATTAAAGATGGATGAAACCTGAGGTCAAAAGATATCTCCTGCAGTGATCGTAAGCCCGGCTTGTACGGGGTGGAGACTATCACCTGGTGGGGAGTCAATTTCTTGTCTCATATTCTACTTGGTTGTAAGGACCAAAGTCACTTGGAGCTCTGAGAAATCCGGCTGGATGTGAGCAGCAATTCCCACAGATCCATGCACCCTCCTAATGGGCACTCCTAGGTACTTTAAAATGTCCTACTCTTACAGTTTGTAAAATTCCTGGTTGTTGCCCCTAAGCATTCATAGTTACATCTGACGGAAGATTTATACTGTATATTCAACAACTTCATCCCTGATGAATAATTTTCCTTTTATCATTCATCCTGTTCTTTGAATTCTCACTATCAGCCCAAGAACCATACACTAGCAAAGAACCAGTTTCACTACCAAGCCATGGTTACCTACCGCATCTGTGGCACAACAAAGATCTTTAGAGAGGAAACACGACCAATCACAGAAAACAATCAAGGAAATTAATTTTCTATGACCACAATGTTTCTGTTTACAACTTGCAAATAAAACATACAGTACGGCATCCTCACCCACAGATTCACCAACCAAATAGGTACAATTGCTAAGATCACAAACACAGTTGGTATAAAAATATTACTTATTTAAAGACCTTTACTTTTAAAATGATTTTGTGACTTTATGTTAGCAAATAAGAAATTGATCAAATTTATTTGTTATAAATCCTAAATTTTCACTATAAATTTCAAATCACACTTCTTTTGAAATAAAATTCTTCAAACTCAAGATAAACTAAGAACAGTTAAATTCTATAACTCGCCTCAAAATTATCTGGCTTAACAGCTAGCAAAAATACCCATTCCAAGTGTAAATGTCACTCCCTAATCAATGAGTATTGTGTTCAAGCCCTTCCCTTGGATAATAGGAGACTAAACTCTATGGATGTAATTTTTTGGGATTATTGTAATGTAGTTATAAATAAATCTTTAGGTACTGTTATTGTACTTCTTAAATTATAATATACCACAACAACGCAATTTACTGTACAGTATTGTAATAATATTGTAATAATACAGTGCATTGCAATTGTATTCCAACAATATTAATATCCCCATCTCTCTCTCTCATTTTAAACCTTATACAGGTTAAGATGGTGTATGCATTTTAATGTACAACACTAAACTGATAAGCATACAAGATACAAATATACTGCGTAGGACAAATACCGTCAAGAATAATAATAAAACTGAGGAAACAAACAAACATAATAATATTGCTGCCAAACAAACTTATTCTTCCTTATGTTGTTATTGCAATGAAAATAATAAAAAAGCTATAAATACATACATACAGTATAATTTGTTTAGGTAACCTTTGATCGTATAAAATGCTAAATGATGTTATACAGCAATACAAAACTATTCCAATAATCCCCCCCCCCCCCCATTCTTATTTCCTAACTAAAAATTTAGGACTTTCATTTGTGTAAGAAATTTAAAAGAAAACTTATTTGTTTAAAACCAGAAGTATTAGGGAACGTGGGAAGGGAAAGATTGCCTTATACTGGTATAAATATTTCCCAATACAAAAAATTAAACACTGAGCCGGTACCAAAAGTAACAGCAGGAAAAGTAAAGAAAGCAGGAAAAGTAAAGAAGGCATTAAAAGGCATGAAAAGAGGCTAAGCAGGAGAAAATGACCTAAAATTTATTTGATACTAGTAGTAAAACTCGTTGAACTTTACACAAGTTTGCAAGAATTCTTTCACCTACAGCTTGGAAAATTTTTACTATTATATCAATTCACAAAGAGGGCGACAAAAACCATAAAAAAATACCGCTCAATAAGTTCACTCTAATGTACAAACCACTTATGTATGGCATTTATAGAGTATGAGAAAGGTTTTGATTCTGTCAAAACTTCAGTAGTAATGAAATCCCTTCAAAAGGAAGGAATAGACTAATCGCATATTAGAATGCTTAAAGATATCTACTGTATACAGGTAGAAAAGCAATCCTGAAACTACAGGTAGTGAGAAAATTCTAATTGAGAGAGGAGTTAGACAGGGGATCCCATCTCCCCTAAATTATTCACAGCATGATAATGTGCAGATTGGGAAAAATGAAAAGAAATTGCAGAAGCGGGTAAAAAGAATTTGTTAATGTTTACACATGGAAAAAATATTCAGGTCAACAGTAAGATAATACTAACAAATGCAGACGTTTCTTGTCCACTGCAAGACAAAGGCCCCATAACATGTCTTCAATCATGTCTGGGGTTTGGCCAGTTTTCATCACCATGCTGGCCAGCATGGATTGGTGATAGTGGGAGACTTTTGTCTGATCGCTCACAGCAAACCTACCATGTATGGGGTAGCCCTGACTAGTAGGCTACAGCTTTGCTGATCATGGTGATCCACACACCCTTTCACCAGATTTAAGGTAAGTCTTCTCGGAAAGGAAGCAAGGTAATAAGAGTATTGCAAATGGCACTGAATAAGAAAAACAAAGTAGTCAGAATAAGCTGTACATGAAATGCATGACCAATAATTTGAGCATTTTAAAGATGCATGAGAGCATATTCTGGATATGGAATAGGTGTTTGTAATAAGCACATTCCCACCATTTATTCGACAGGTGAAAGGAAGGTGCATTATACAGGCTGAAAGAGAACATAGAATAGGGTTGTGGTATCCCACTGGAAACGTGCCTGCCTAGTAATCTGCTGGACTGGGGTTCGAGACCCATTCAAGCTCGATATTTCCTTTAGTGTTTGCAATCTCACCAGCCTTGCGAGCAAAGAATGGGTGGTTTGAGGGAGCCAGCAGCAGCCTTTACCTGGCCTTCCCTGGTCCTAGCTTGAGTGGAGAAGGGGCTTAGGCGCTGATAATATATGGGCAGTCTTTAGGGCATTGTCACTATCCTTTGCTGCTGCTATTCACGAGCGACCTTTAAACCTTTTAACACATTCCAAGAAGAAAAACAACACACCAAGAGAAGCGTAGAATTATTTTGTTTAATTTAATAGTAATTTTCCTTTCCTCTACCTCCAACCTAATCCCTCTATACCTCTAATTTGCGCTTCCCAATATGGCAACATTATCGCACTTCAGATATGAAAGGTCTCAATTAGGCACCCTAAGTGCTCGTGCAATGAAGATTTGCTTTGTAAAAGGTTTATTAATTCAAGCTGTCAATTATTTCTATTGTATTAAGTTGTCTTCGTTTAAGTCTGAATGTGTACATGTTAATACGGTTAATCCAGGTGAAACATGAACTTCATTGGCACTTGCGGTTAGTTTCATAACATCGATCTTTTAATATTGCTTTGGTTTATCGTTTCTAGGGGGAGCTGAGAAAACACAAGATTGTAGGATATTTTTCTCAGTATTTTCCCTATTTTCTAAACTTATTCATTTTCCGGCATATGTATCATTGGGCATAAAAATTCATGTCATTGGACATAGAAGAATCTTATCAAGAACATCGATGCATTTTCTATATGTGAAGTCATGTAAGTATTAACTCAGATGTTGGGTTAAGGCCATCACATGATTTATTTGTACTAAAAGATAATCTAACCTTTAAACATAAATAATCATTTTACCAAAATATAAGCTTAAAAGTTTTTCTTTCCTTTTCAACCTTACCATAAGAGCTATATAAACCTTATACATTAAAAGCAAGAACTTCTTGATGGGCGGAGCTCTCTATCGACTGCAATTCGTTGCCATGGAGACGCAGGACAACAAACACGCACTTCGTCACATTCTGTCATCCGGGGTTCCCGACTGTGAATGTTTCTCTCTCCAGACAACGTGTAACCTTAAGCCCTAGTGGGAACGTTCCTGATAGCCAAATATTTCCACGGGAATATCTCACGGTTCTAGAAAAAATTTCCTACACGTTCTAAGTTCGGGACTTTCGTCTGTGTACTGAAACTGTCGCTAACAACAAACATTACGAAATGTTTGACAATTTCGTGGATAGCTGAACTTTTTGTCTATAGATAGTTCATTTTCTGATGGAAAATTCGTTTTGTGTGTAAGCAGATTATCTAAAGGTTATACAATATATGCTTACTTATATCTGATACCAGTCTCAAAATTACGTCACTTTAAAGAAGATGAAAAGACGACGTCGGAGTTAAGATCTTTAATGAAGGAAAACTTGTTTACAAAAGAAGCTTCAACATTTCAAGAACTTTTGTATCATTTTTTAAATATATCATAAACGGTAAGTAACTTAGATGCATGACCCGTATGTAAAAGTAATAATATCATTGTGATCCTTTCCCCAAAAAATATCATTTACAGTAACATTAAGTGACCGTAATTTTGAAAATCACAAAAAAGGTAATCAGTATTCTAAGTATATTCAAATACACATCTATTTCCAAGTTAACTTATGCATTTCAAGGTATTTACATTGACTAAACTGTTAATCTTTAACATTTCCAAATGAAATAGTCTATTCTAAACGTGTGAAAGAATTTCTGAAACCCCCAAAATACTATTTATTTCTTTCTCTGATAAGAATATATCGGTTCATGCTAAAGTTCACTAACAAACATTAAATAGTGTTTGTGCTATTGTATGTGCAACAATGATCTATTGACTTGCAATATAGGCCAAGGACGTATTCGGGCTATGTCCACTCAACGTCCAAGGGTTCACTGGAAATCCCTTACCATGACAACCAATATGAATAATAAATGAGCGTTGATGGAAGCCATTGAACTGTATTGCATTTTTTTCAATACATTATTATTATTATTATTACTATTACTAGCTAAGCTACAACCCTAGTTGGAAGAGCAAGATGTTATAAGCCCAAGGGCTCCAACAGGGAAAAATAACCCAGTGAGGAAAGGAAATAAGGAAATAAACAAACAATCGGAGTAATAATGAACAATTAAAATAAAATACTTTAAAAATAAAAACGGTAACATCAAAATAGATATTTCAGATATATACAATAAAAAGACTTATGTCAGCCTGCTCATGTCATCGCTATATGTTATTCTTATTCGATTGATAAATTATTAGTTATTTTCCACCGTTTATTGAAATTAAAGGACTCAATTTAGCCATAAGAGGAAATAATGGAGGAATTATGAGTGTGAAATCACGCAGTCTCTACCTTGATATCTTGATGAGTCTACATAAAGGGATGATTTCATCCATCATTTTCCTTTCAAAATTTAAGCAGTATGACTATTTTCCATAATACATAATTCAATATCACAAACAAAATAAAAATAATGTCTATATCAACAAGAGAAATTATTATTATTACTTGCTAAGCTACAACCCTAGTTGGAAAAGCAGGATGCTATAAGCCCAGGGGGCCCAACAGGGAAAATAGCTCGGTGAGTTGCATGTCATCCTGAATTATGATTTCTTTAAACAAATGTGATTTTACAAGCAGTTGAATCTCCCAAGCTTTGAAAAGGTTTAACCATACACGATTTTTTTTAAATGAGGCGCATTTGCACTGAATCGCAGGGGTGGTGCCCTTCAAGTCTAGAAAAGTTTCCTAATAGCTGATTGGTTAGAATTATTTAGTCCAACCAATCAGCTGGTAGGAAAATTTTCCGAGCTAAAAGGGCACCCTTGCGAGTCGGTGCAAATGCGCCTCATTAAAATAAAAAATTAGCATAATATCAATAATTCTATAATTTTAAGCCTTGCGTCTCTTTATTAGCAATTTTTACTTGAATTATCTACCGATTATATCTAAAGTAGCAAAATTTCATATACCTTTTTTGAGCGCCGCGTGTTTTTCATCAGTAGAGGTTGCACTAAAAGTATGATAAATATTTTAGTAGTTATGTTCAATTGGTCTCGGTAGACGTTTCTACAGCCTGTGAACGATTAAAAAGAAAAAAAAAAACCCAAGTTCATTTTCAACGCTTCATGATAGATCGATCCACATAATTCTAATATCCTTGTGAAGTTCCAATAGAATGCATTTTCCAAGTTCTAAAACGATAAAGGTTTAAAGACCACTCATGAATGGCAGGGGCAAAGGACAGTGACATTGCCCTATCGAGTAGGACAATGCCCTAGAGACTGACCATATATACATATGATCAGCACCCAGGCTTCCTCTCCATCCAAGTTAGGACCAAGGAGGGCCAGACAATGGCTGCCAATGACACGGCAGACAGACCTACAGGCTCCCCCAAACCCACCATCCTTAGTTCACAAGGATGGTGAGGTTGCAGCGACCAAATAAAGTAACGAGTTTGAGCGGGTCTCGAACCCCAGTGTGACGATCACCAGTCAGGGACGTTACCACATCCGCCACCATAACCAAAGACTAAAAGAGGGTTTATTTACTTAATTCAACCTTCACATGATTATAATGTCTTCTATTTTCCTAAATTTATATTCAAGGTAAAATTTAAAAGT